>NC_133330.1:281241257-281581064 GCF_042186555.1 Aquarana catesbeiana
ATTGATTCTCTAATTCAAAACACATAGGCATCAAAGGAGTCTCTTAAAGAGGAGTTCCCGTTTAAAACAAATACTGCAGCTGCTGACTTTTAATAATCGGACACTTACCTGTCCCAGGGTCCAGCGATGCGGGGGATAGAAGCCCCGCTCGTCTCCCCCTCCGTTTGGCGGCGCTGGCATTGCAACTGTGGGCGCCGGGCTGTGGCTTCACAGCCGGGCACAAACTGCGCATGTGCGAGCGGCGCCGTGCGCCGTGATTGACTGCTCAGTCATCTGGGACCTGTAATGTGTCCCAGATGATTGACAAGAGGGAGTGAGCAGAGCTGAGCCCTTCCTGCACCGAGGGGAAGTGATGTCACCAGCCCAGGCACTAAAAGAGGCAGACTACGAGGGACCCCTTAGTAACAGGTATTTAGAGGTGAGTTAAAAAAAAAAAAAATTCCAAATGTTTTTTTTTTTATTTTTTTTTAGGCATATTCATGCATTTTTTTTTTTTTTTGGGTGGAACACCACTTTAAGGGCTATATGATGTTTTCAAATCATCCAAGAACCGGCTCATCGATCCCTCCACAACCCACAGAGGGGAAATGGCCAAGAGAATTTACTGGGGCCAAAAGTGGAAAGATCCTGGGTATAGCCGATGAGCTCAACCAAAGCAGAAGAACAAATTCTATTTTTTTTTTTTTTTAGAAGGGGTGACAGCAACTTAAGACAGAGTCCTGAAGATAAGCAGCCTTACGTCCTGACATCCAGCAAATTACTGAAATTTGTACTGTAAATTTGAACTGTAATTTGCTGGATGTCAGGATGTACGGCTGCTTATTTTCAGGACTCTGTTATAAGTTGCTGTCACCCCTTCTATAATAGAACTTGTTCTTCTGCTTTGGTTGAGCACATCGGCTATACCCAGGATCTTTCCACTTTTGGCCCCAGTAAATCCTCTTGGCCATTTCCCCTCTGTGGGTTGTGGAGGGAGCGATGAGCCGGTTCCTTGGGTGATTTGAAAACATCATATAGCCCTTAAGAGACCCCTTTGATGCCTATGTGTTTTGAAGTAGAGAATCAACAGACACAGCTCCTACTGTTAAATGAATCCCTCCTGTTTTTAAACACAATATGATGGAATGTTGAATTCTTTTTGTCACCTGAAAAACTATATATATTCTCCTCTTCATAGACCACTGAAGAAGGAGGAAAATTTGTACGCCGAAACGCGTTGGGTGCAAGAGGACTGCATATATGTTTTTCTTGCAAATATGGTGACAATATCATGAACTGTCTAGACATTCCATTTTCATATGCATAATTTTATCTATCACGTTTAATTATGAATAAATATTTTTTTGTACTATAATCCTCTCAATACTTTTTCAATCTTATTTGAGTGTGCCTTTAAAGTCCACCATAGGGGATTTCTCTTTTGCTACCTCCTAGTAGTAGCACAGCTCACAGTAGTCTCCTTGATCATTGCATGGTTATCATATACAATGATTCATATAACTTACCTCCTAGTAGCACAGCTCACAGTATAACGATATAGTATTATTGCATGGTTATCATATTGGACTGTAGATATTGAAGGTGTGTTCCAGAACTTTTTTGCAAAAAAAAAAAAAATTAAACTAGATGTTAATTCTAAATGGATATCATACAGTTTTTTGGGTATCAGTGATGGACATAAATTGAAGTTTAGACCAAGTCTGCTCATTGAAGTAGAGAAGGGTGAGTTCCCAGCAAAGCTAGAGATCTGACCATTGTGTGTTCCCCTGGCTTAGTGTGGTCAGTTTTTAATAGGGAAGCAGAGAAACTGACAGGAACACCAGGAATTTCACACAAAGGATGCAATACGAAAAGAACAAGAGACTTTCTCATACAGGTACATAGTACAGCAGGCTCATATCAGGAATATGAAATGTTGGGTCTACATATTATTTAAAGACATTGGCAGGGGGTTCCATTGGCATACCGGAGGGAAGGGGGGGTATATATTCTCCATGTATTGTGACTTTGAGGCAGAGGCATAACTAGAAACTTCAGGGCCCCGCTGCAGGAAACCATGATGGAATTCCTATTTTGGCAGGGCGTCCATGGACATCCTCCCAGAACCCTGCCTCTCGTGTGCCCCCTGGAGCACCCATCCAGCGCACTCTGTGACTGTCATGTCCTTCGGATGATCACAGATCACTGTAAAGGGTCAATCACAGCGGCCCTTTACCATGTGATCAGCTGATCACATGTAAAAAGACTTGCCGGTTATAGGCAGCCCTTTCCTCCCATGCTGTGTCTGTGTGAGGAAAGGAGAGCTGTTAACCAGCAAGACTGTCAATACATTGTTTACACTGATAATCAGTGCAGCCTATCAGTGCTGCCTATCAGTGCTCATCAATGCCACCTATCAGTGCTGAGGGTACTGCAGTGGAGTGGCAGTAGGGTGCCGAATTCTGAATGGCTCTCTGCAGTCTAGAAGATTTCTGGAGTACATTTTATTGTATATGCTGCAGACAACTCCTAGGGTACTTTACAGCATATGCTCACTCAGGTATATGATAATATGTACCCAGAAAGTGAAAACTCAATCAGTAATTTAGTGCAATGTGGGCCTGTCATTATCGAAGCATGCCGCACCATTGCACTTTGCGTATGCTGCTATTAAACCTTTGAACTTTATTTGATTTAGCACATCATTATCATCTTCATGTTTTTAGCTTGGTGCACTACATGGACCACCATTTTTTTTTTTTTTTTTATCGACATGATTATATATAGAAGAATATCTTTAGTGACTCAATTTTTCAATCTGCTTGTTATTAGTATTCTTTTATCTCATGATTATTACTAAAAAAGAATTAGTCACGGGAAGGGGTTGCCAAATACACTTCATGTGCCAAATATGGTGGGTATGCTACTGAGTAATTTATTAAGGATGAGGCCACATAAGGTTGAATCTTAGTAGGGAGGTCCTAAGTTTAAAAAAAAATTAAAAGTTTCAAAAAAGAAAAAAGAAAAAAAATGCAAACAGAAATTGTCATACTTTGAGGCCGTCCTTCCCTGGCCAACTAAACTGGCCAACCGTGACCTTCTGATACACAAGACCCTGCTTAGTTTATGGACTCTGTGCAAAGCTTAAAAATAACACATCTTGCAATGAAAGGTACAATTTAACTCCTGGTATATAAGTGCTTTCCTACAGTATGCAAAATATTAGTCATTTCGTTCTAGCTGTTGAATTGCTGCATTTTTTTATGGAAAAGTACTTAAGCTGTGAGAAACAGAACAGACAATAAGCATTTCCTTTGGGTTTTAGACAGCTGCTTCCATTATGTAGTTTTTCTGTTCTATTCTGCCTTGCTTTTCTGCATGGTAAACATGTAGTTTTAAGATAATTATACTGCCCATCATGTAATGCCTCCAAATTGGGTTGTCTCTTTATTTTCTGCAAGCTGGTAATGGGACGAGGACATGCTTATCATGGAGAAGGTGTAGTCGCTCTTAGAGTAGTGTGCTTAGAGATGCTGTAGCAACATTATAATGCCTTGCACATGGGCTAATTCAATGCCCTTTAATAGTCAACAGAAAATATTCAACAAGGATAATTAAATTAACCCCTATACTGGATAGGATGAAAGAACTAGTGCATTACCTTAGGAAGGTCACCTTCACTTATGACCAAAATAAGTACTCTTCCAAGAAATCTTATTTATATGTTAGCACTAAGGTCTGAAGACACCTTAAAGGGAAATTTCAGCTTAAAAAACAAGTTGCTTTCACACAATACAAAAGTGACCAAACTGCTACTATGTAATTTGTATTTAAATTGTTGGCAATGTGCTCATAAATGTAAAAAGAAGAAAATAAGAAGTGTAACCACAAATCTTTATCCCTATCCAGATGTTCCTAGAGCTGTAAACACCTACCAAGTACAATTATGCAAATCTTGACTTCAGGTCAAAAAGTCAAGATTAGTCTCATTCTTTCTATGCTTCACTATTGGTCCTTTAGTGCAGTGGCCTCCAAACTGGAGCCCGGGAGCCAGATGTGGCCCTTTGCTTTCTTTTAACTGGCCCCTGGGGAACTATTTCATCCACTGATACCAACAATGGGGCATAATTTCACCCCCACTGAAACCAATGAAAAGGCACAATTCCTCCCAGGGCTGTCTTCAAGGCAGGGCAAAAGGGGCAGCTGCCCTGGGCCCTGTCATTGTTGTGGGGCCCAAAGCAGCTGCCTCATACTTGCCAACTATCCCAGTTTAAGTTACCTTGTCCCTTGAAGTTTTAGTCCCATGCTGTGTCCTGATATCTAAGTGTGAAGTGCTGCTACTAATGCTGCCAAGCTCTGCCCTATTGTTGTGTACAAATGACTCACCTGCAGACCCTGTGTTTACATGTAAATAACCGGCATTCATATGTAAATAGCAGCATTCATACGTAAATAGCTGCATCCAACGGCATAGATATGTAAATAAACTCGGCATTCATATGTATATCATGCCCCCTGCAGTGAGGAGATGATGTGCTATAACCTCTAGCAACCAATCAGTGAGCAGTATTACTGTACAGTAATCTCTAGCAACCAATCAACAAGCAGAAATCATATGCTGTTACCTCTAGCAACCAGTCAGTAATCGGTAATGATACACTGTAACCTCTGGCAACTAATCGCAAATGATTCCTGATCTGATACAGTAAACTGATTTTTAGTCTAGCTGCTATTTATTATATGTCTCAGAGCAGGTGCAGAGCAAAATTCTATGGGGGGGGGGGGGGCAAGAAAACATTTGCCCAGGGTCCAATCAGTATTAAAGACGGCCCTGATTCCTCCCAATGACACCAACAATTGGGGCACAATTCCTCCCAATGACACCATCAATTGGGCTGAATGACACTAACTATGGGGCACAATTAATTCTAATGACACAAACGATGGGGCACAATTCCTCCCACTGACACCAACAATTGAGCCGAACGACAGCAATGATGGGGCACAATTCCTTCCAATAACACCAACGATTAGGCCTAATTCCTTCCAGTGACGCCAATGATGGGGCACAATTCCCCCCAATGACACCAAGAATTGAGCCAAATCACATCAACGATGGGGCACAGTTTTTTCCCAATGACACCAATGATGGGGCACAAGTCCTCTCATGGACAACAACAATGGGGCAGAATTCCTCTCATGGGCTCCAACAATGGGGCAGAATTCCTCCAACTGACACCAAAGATGGGGCATTGTTTTTTGCAAACTGTCGTTGGGACCTTTTCTACTCCCAATGGCCACAGTCCGGCCCCCCCCTTAAGTCTGAAGGACAGTAAACTGGCCCTTTGTTTAGAAAGTTTGGAGACCTCTGCTTTATTGCAATGGGAAAACATGCAGTGCAACATCCCCTGCTTTCCCTCTAATTGGTTTTCCATGGAGAAAAAGTGGTAATCCTGTTTGTGACTATGAACAGAATATGTAGTCATGGACTTTATGTGGACATAAAGAAGAGAAACTGAGTACCATAAAAACAATTGTATTATGTACCATTAAAAATCGATTGCACAACATTACAAATTACTCTCCACAAAGGGGCTCACAACACGCAAAGATTCTGATTACAGTTCTCATGTGGACTCGTTTCGGGAATCCTTCTTCAGGAGCACATGTGACGGAATCAGTACACTGGAACCCATCCTAATCCTAATCTTCAATAGAGTAATCAGCCAGTAGTACTGGAATTCATAGCATGTGTATGTTGTCCATAGAGGTGCACATGAATAAGCCAAGGTGAAGCCACTGCCTCTCGGGGGGAACATTCAGGTACATTCAGTAAACAGGCAATGGTCTTGTAAACATAATATTATAATAAATAGATCAACTTCCCAATAGGGGAACCGTCCAAACCCAATGTGAGTAAGTCACCATAAAGACAGCATGGTATAAATTTCAATTGCAATTACAACAATGTACCCAAATGAATTGTTTATCTTTTTGTAAATCAGAGAAAGCTTTCTTTTGGTGGTATTTAATCAGTGCTGGGTTTTTTATTTTTTGCTTTATAAAGGAAAAAAAGACCAAAAATTTTGAAAAACCACTTTAGTTTTAGTTTTTGTTGTAAAACTTTGCAAATAAATAACCATTCTTCATAAATTTAGTCCAACATGTATTCTATTATATATCATTGATGAAAAATAAACAAATGGTGTATTATATTTAGTCTGTGTGAAAGTTATAGAGTCTACAAACCATAGTATATATATATATATTTGAAAATTGAACAATCCTGATGTAATGACTTCCTATCTCATTTCTCAAGGCCCTAAAATGCAAGGAAAGTACAAATACCCCATAATGACTCCTTTTTGGAAAGTAGACAGTCCAAGGTATTTAGTAGGAAGCATGTTGAGTTGTAATTTTTGGCATTTTTTTTTTGGAAATTTAAGAAATTACTGATGGCTTGGTGCCAAATACCACAGCATACCATCCAAAGCCTAGTGGCATCCATTCTACTATGGGTCAGGGATGTTTTTAGTGGCAAAAGGGGCTGTTTTGGTGGCAAAAGGGAAACCTACTCAATATTAGGTGGGTCATCATAATATAATGGCTGACCAGTGTATATAATACCACATTTTCTCCCAGGTGTTGAATCCCCAGACACAGTCCTAGTATAATCTCCCTTCTCTATTCATCTTTTTTGTCTTCCTCCCCTCCCCCATACACGGAGAGATGGAACTAAGACCTTGGAATCTCCCTGGCTGAGGAGGTATGGCAACATATGTGGCTAACTACAAAGACCTGCCTCTGCCACTGATCCCATCCTGCCCACCACCATCCCTCTGCCACTGATTCCACTCCCCACCACCGCCACTGATCTCAACCCCTCCACCACCACCACTGATCTCACCACCGCCACTAATCCCTTCCCCACCAACCCTGCCACTGATCATATCCCCCCCCCCACCACTACCGCTGCCACTAATCCCAAATCCCCCCTCCCACCACCACCACTGCTGCCACTGATCCCACCCCCGTCTCCCCCACCACCACTACTGCAACTGATCCTATTCCCTCACCACCACTACTGCCACTGATCAACCCCCCACCACTGCCACTGATCTCATATCCACCGACCACTGATCTCACCCCCCACCACTGCCACTGATCCCTTCCCACCGCCACTGCTGCCACTGATCCCATCTCCCTTTCCCACCACCACTGCTGCCACTGATCCCGTCCCCCCTTCCCACCACCACTGCTGCCACTGATCCCATCCCTCCTTCCCACCACCACTGCCGCCACTGATCCCATCCCCCCACTACCACTGCTGCCATTGATCCCCCCACCACCACTGCTGCCACTGATCCCATCTCCCTTTCCCACCACCACTGCTGCCACTGATCCCATCCCCCCTTCCCACCACCACTGCTGCCACTGATCCCATCCCTCCTTCCCACCACCACTGCCACCATTGATCCCATCCCCCCACTACCACTGCTGCCACTGATCCCCCCACCACCACTACTGCCACTGATCCCACCCCCCCAGCACTGCCACTTATCCCATGCCCCCACCACTGTCAACACTACTGCCACTGATCCCCCCCACCACTACTGCCACTAATCTCAAGGGGGTACTGAGGAGAATATAGGGGGCTCTCAGGAGAATGTAAGGGGCACTCAGGAGAATGTAAAGGGGCACTCAGAAGGCATTAAGAGGGCACTCTGGAGGAAGATGTAAGGAGGCACTCTGGAGGTACTGTTTTAGTGCCTCCAGAGTGCCCCCTTATATCTTCCAGAGTGCCCCTTACATCCTCCAAAATGCCCCCTAGTAATAGCAAGATCAGTGGCAAACCATCTACCCACTATGTGGATTGTCATCTCTTGGGTTGCTGCTCTGTGTGACGCCTTTACCTTAGAAGTTTGCACTAATCTCTGTTCAATCCCATTTGCGTGGGAAAATTATATTGTTGCAAAATGTTGTAATATTTCAATGTTGCCTTTGTAACTGTTGCATTTGTATAGGCAGCAGGTCTTGGTTAATTGCTATTGTTCCTGTTGCTATATACATGTACATTTCTTGAAAATTTCAATAAAAATTGGTTAAAAAAAAAAGGTGCAGATTTGCTTTACAGGTTGGTTAACAATACACCTGTAGGTGCACTTTATGTAACATGGAGAGTTCCACATAATTTTTAAAGGTACACAGTTATATACCTCCCAACTTTCTGGGATAGGAATGAGGGACACTTATTAAAAAAAGTATGTAGTCATAGGACACATCCCCTGCCAACGTCCTCTTAAGGGAAAATTAAACAAAAAAAAGATTAGTTAAACCCACAAGTGCTTTTTTTTCCCAGTAATATCACTTTTGTTCCTTTTCACACTGAGGCGATTTGCAGGCGCTATAGTGTTAAAAATAGCGCCTGAAAAGCGCCCTGAAACAGCAGCTCCATTCACACTGGAGCGGTGCCCTGGCAGGGCATCAAAAAAGTCCTGGCAGCAGCTTCTTTGGAGCGCATTAGGAGCGGTGAACTCACCGCTCCTAAAGTGCCCCTGCCCATTAAAAGCAATGGGGCATCGCTGCTATACAGCTGGCAAAGCGCCGCTGCAGCGGCGTTTTGCGGCTGGATTTAACCCCTTTTCGGCCGCTAGCGGGAGTTGAAACTGCCCCGCTAGCATCCGAATAGCGCCGCTAAAACGACGGTAAATCGGCGCTAAAACTAGTGCCGCTTTACCGCTGACACCTGGGGCGGCTCAGTGTGAAAGGGGACTTACACTGGCTTTTGAAATTTACAAATACAGCAATTTAGAATCTGGATGAAAGGTTTAGCACTGGGAAACACGTTTTTAAAGATAAATAGTTCATTTTATAATCAACTGTATAGATCAGACCAAAATGAGGGACAGATGAGGAGGAAAGAGGGACAGAGGGACTTTGTTCCAAATCAGGGACAGTCCCTCGAAATCAGGGACAGTTGGAAGCTATGCAGTTCTCTCTGGTGAATTTTCATGGGCTATATTAAAAATATATTACATTCTGCCTTTAGCTGCCATTTCCTGTAAGTATATCATAGAGATGAATAGAGTTTATGAAAAATGCATTATACATGTGTCTCATGTGCATTTTAAAGTATACAATCTTAAACAAAAATCAGGAAGTGATCTCTAGCAGAAAAAAAAATGCACATATAAAAGTATCTACAATACATAAAAAATAAGCACAGCACATGAAAAAAGGCACAACCAAATATTTAAAACTACAGCTCTGTAATAAATTGGCCCTTAATGTCCATTTGTACCTTTTAGTAAATAGATCTGAATTGTACTTCTGTGCATTCAGTCTTTTTTTGTGCATTCAGTGTTATCTTTGTTGTGGTCCACAAATGCAGATACCTTGTGTCAGCCTCTGCACAGACTGTCTCTTTGCACATTTACAGTGTAGATTTGTGCTAAGCTGTTGGAAATCCCCAGCCATTATGTTACATGACTCTGTGCGCTCACTTTTCCGAGGCTGCTTCTCCCCAGAGTGAGTGGGTTGCTGCATATCATGTTTTACAAGACGGTGGGTGCTGATGAGCTTCCTACGGGCTGCAGTGATGTCACCAAGAAAGTCCCTTAGTTGCCAACAATTAATTATCATCCTTGCATATGAAACGCAGAGGTGTGATATCTTGTATTGCTTCTTCTCCCAATAATCGACACAAAAGAACTTAAAGAGCAATCACTGAAACGATGCTAAAGTTCACTCAGTTTACCTTAAGGTTCTATTCAAACCTGAGCGTAGCGCAGCGACAGCTGCTGCAGTGCATTTTTTTTTTAGCTTATTTTATTTTCTAGTGGAGGGTTATTGGAGCAGCCTCCCTCTGTTTCAAAAACGCTCCAAAGAAGCTCATATACCAAATCTTGGCACAGAGCCAGGAGCGCTTGCGATTTTTGCCGCGATTGTAGCGCGTTTTGACGCTTGACAATTGCGGCAAAATCGTACCGTGTTTGGGGTGCAATTAAGAATTAATGGCATCACAAATGCGTTCTGCATTTTGCTGCGATTCTGGAATCGCAGGCAGAACGGTGGCAGTTCCACCCACGATCCAAATCACTCAGGTGTAAACGGAGCCTAAGGCTCCGTTCACACCTATGCAGTTTGCTCTTAATGGTTTCTGCAGTGCTTTTTGCTTGTGCATTTTGCGTTTTTGCGTTTTTTGGGTTTTTTTGCCAAATGCGTTGTTGGGCAGATTAAGGCCGGGTTCACATATGCTGCGGCTGCAGTACACAGCATGGGGTTCGGTGCGTCCCTGGTCAACAATTGAGGTGCGAATCAGGTCGGAACCAAAGACGCATTTTTAAATGCGGACCGTGGCCGCCCCACACCTTTTTAAACTGGCTCAATTGAGAGCCGGTCACACTCTTCTGACATGTGAATTGGATGCAGGGGAAACCCACATCCAATTCGCATACCGTATGTGTCAACCCGACCTAAGGCTCCATTCACACGAATGCGTTTTTTGATGCTTTTTGCATTTTGCAGAAATGCAGGGATTTTTTTTTAACATGGATTCCTATGGAACACATTCACATCAATGCATTTTTGTGCCTCTGCGTTTTCAGAAAGGGTCGGGGACTTTTTTCCCCGCAAAATGCAGCGTTTTGCATGTAATAGACTTCAATGGACACGCATCCAAAACAAGTACTGCGTTTTTACCACGATTTTGCCGCAATTTGCTTTTTGTGATTTGAGGTTTTTTTTACATTCACTGTATGTAGCTGGTTGCTAAGGAGCAGACTGGAAAGCCGACCGCTGCATCCTTAAAAACTGATGAGTCATCAGCTGTCAGCAGGCTTCCCCGCTGACAGCTGAATGTAAAAAAAAAAATGCCGGCTAAAAAAATTCATGAAAAAAACAGCGTGGGGTTCCCCCCCCCCCAAGACTGAAGTCTGATATGGATTAGGAGGGGACACCCCCACGCCAAAATTAAAACAAAATGGCGTGGGTTCCCCCCCAAAATCCATACCAGACCCTTATCCGAGTATGCAGCCCGGTAGGTCAGAAAAGGGAGGGGACAAACGAGCGACACCCCCCCCCCCTCCTGAGTAATACCAGGCCGCATGTCCTCAACATATAAACAAAAAAGTCAGTGCTACTACCCATACATCACATAGAAAGCAGAGATCCCAGGTGCTCGATCTACAGTCGCTGGCTGAGTAGGGAAATGAGGAAAAAATGATCCGCACTCTGGTGATTGCTCTTAAAAAGTGTAATATTTATTGACAAGCCACAGTGACCAAACGCAAAAGAGAACAGTTGACACGTTTCAGCCTATAAGGCCTTAGTCAAAACCACCATGTCCTCAACTTGGCCCCCACCTCAAAGCACCTTGTCCCCATGTTGATGGGGACAAGGGCTTCTTCCCGACAACCCTGGCCAGTGGTTGTCGGGGTCTGCGGACGGGGAGCTTATCAGAATCTGCAAGCCCCCTTTAACAAGGGGACCCCCAGATCCCGCCCCCCCCCCCCCCATGTGAATGGGCATCGTAGCCCTACCCATTCACTAAAAAAAAAAACAAGAGTCGGTTTTTGACATGTCCTTTATTAAACATATAGCTCTGAGCTCTCTTCTCCCCGAGCCGTCTTCTCCTGCAGCCATCTCTCCCGGTGCTGTCTTCTTCCTGAGCCATCTTCTCCCACCGCCATCTTCTCTCAGAGCTGTCTTCTCCCGGCGTGGAAGAAGACAGTGGCACGGGAGAAGACGGTGGTGGAAGAGACGGCGGCGGGAGAAGACGGCCCGGGGAGAGGACAGCACTGGGAAAAGACGGTAGCGGGAGAAGACAGCAGCGGGAGAAGACAGCTCGGGGAGAAGATGGCTCAGAGCTATTTTTTTAATAAAAAACTTGTCAAAAACCGGCTAGTTTTTTTTTACATTTCACTGCTTTTTTGGTGAATGGGTAGGGGTACGATCTACCCGCTACCCATTCACTCAGGAGGGGTGGAATCTGGGAATCCCCTTGTTAAAAAGAGGGCTTCCAGATTCTGATAAGAGCCCCCCCCCCCGTCCCAAAGCACCCACCCCCATGTTGAGGACTTGTGGCCTAGTATGGTTCAGGAGGGGGGCGCTCGCTGGTCCGCTCCCTTTCCTGACCTACCTTCCTGACCGCTCGGATAAGGATCTAGTATGATTTGGGGGGGGACCCCACGCCATTTGTTTTTTTATTCTGGCATGGGGGTGTCCCCTCCAAATCTATACCAGACTGAAGGGTCTGGTATGGTCTTTGGGGGAGGGGGGGCCCACTCCCTTTTTTTCATGAATTTTTTTAGCTGGCATTTTTTTTTACATTCAGCTGTCAGCGGGGAAGCCTGCTGGCAGCTGAAGACTCACTGGTTGTTAGGGACATGGCGGCCGGCTTCCCCACCCACTCCTTAGTAACCAGCTATATACAGTGAATGCTAAAAAAAAAAACCAACACACAAATCACAAAAAGCAAATCACGGTAAAATCAATGTAAAAACACAAAAGTACAGCAAAAAGCACTGCAGAAAGGCTCAAAAGCAACATGCATAGATGTGAGTCGAGCCTTAGGCCTCATTCACACCATTTCTGCTCGCCTTCTGCAAGGGCTCAAAAAAAAAAAACAATGGTTCTCTATGTGCCCTGTTCACATCACACTGTGCAAATTTTTTTCTGCGCAGGAATCTGCAATGTGTATGCAGCTTTCTGCATGGGAAATAAACTGACGTAACATCAACATTAGTGTGAATAGGGCACATACAGGGCCGTCTTTAATATTAATTGGACCCTGGGCAAAAGTTTTCTTGGCCCCCCCCATGCAGTTTCGCTCTCCACCTGCTCTGAGGCATACAATAAATAGCAGCTAGCTTTAAAATCCATTTACTGAATCAGATCAGGCAGCGATTGTGATTGATTGTCAGAGGTTACAGTGTATCATTAACGCTCACTGACTGGTTGCTAGAGGTTACAGCACATAATATGGCTCACTAATTAGTTGCTAGAGGTTACAGCACATGATTTCTGCTTGTTGATTGGTTGCTAGAGATTACTCTACACAAATACTGCTCACTGATTGGTTGCTAGAAGTTACTGCACATCATTACTGCTTACTGATTGGTTGGTAGAGGTTACAGCACATCATCTCCTCACTGCCTGCACACCATAGACTGACTGGGGAGGTGAGGGAAACCCATTAATAGACAGAAAACTCCTAGGGATCCTAGGACTCCTGGGATCAGTGGCAGTGCTGGGGGGAGGGTGTGATCAATGGCAGTGCTGATTTTTTATTACCAACTACCTGTCAGAAACCATAAATCAGACTGAGACAGAAGTACAATTAAATCTCACTTGTTTAAAAATAATAAAAAAAGGTAAACGTAGTCAAAACATAGCCAGAGTTCATGAACTGGAACAGATAGTCAGACAAGCCAAAACATCAGGGAGCCAGGGATGAGCGTAGTAGAACAGCAAGCAGGATCTGGAGCCAGAAGGAATGTCAGCCAAGCAAGTCTTTAACAGGAACACAGGAGAGCATCTCTAGAGATGTGGCCAAGGCGAAGGCAGAGATCATCTGGGCTGGACGGCTTAAGTAGGCAGGACTGACGAGCAGGATATCATCAACAGGTGAGTCACTGTGAAGAGATAGGAGCTGGCAATTAGCTGACAGCTGAGCGGCCAGCTCAGAGAAGGAAGGAGTTTCTACACTGGCCACCAATGTAATAGGGGTTTACACTGACCACTAATGTAATAGAAGCATTCACAGTAACCACCAATGTAAGGAGGGATTCACACTGGCCACTAGTGTGAATGAAAGGATTCTACACCAAGCACCAATGTAATGAGAAGATTACACTGACCACCAAGGTAACTGAAACATTTGGCCTGCATTTACATTTGTGTGTGTCGGGAACACATGCAAAATCGCTTTCCTGACACCACAGAAACATGCTGCCCTTTAGCAGATACACAGCAGTGCCATTAATTGTTAATGACATCCTCACGCATCTGCTGACATGTGCCTTGGCACCGTGTGATTTTTGAAAGAACGTTAGGGACTTTCTTCCGCATTTGTAGAGCATAGATAAGCCCATTGAAATGAATGGGCTGCCCTACACGTGACCTACTGTACATCTTTATCCACCTGGTCAGTACACCTTTGCATTCTAAAACCTCTGCACCCCAAACCTCCCCCATCCTCTCCACTCCAATCCTCCCCCCCTTTAACTCTACCTGCCTCCTCTGCTCATCTTTGCACCCACTTTCCTTACCTCTATACATCCCCTCCTTGCTCACCTGTGCACCCCAAACTGTAATTCATTCTCTGCCTACCTCTGCACACCCCACACTAACCCCCCACTAATTTGCTTACCTTTGCAGAACAGGCTGATGTTAGGCTTAATGACCACAGTTGCAGGCAGGACTTTCAAGCATGCCCCTTTACCTCCCCAGTGGGCAGCATTCAGTATAGGTGATAGTGGCTATGACCTCGGGGGGGGGGCATAATATACATATGAAAGCCGCCTCTATGGACCCCCCACGCCAAAATGTAAAAAAATCCATACCAGACCCTTATCCAAGCATGCAGCCCGGCAGGTCAGGAAATGGAGGGGATTAGTGAGCGCCCCTTCCTGAACCGTACCAGGCCACATGCCCTCAACATAGGGGGGGTGGGTGCTTTGGGGCAGAGGGGGCTCCGTGCCCCCCCATCCCAAAGCACATTGCCCCCATGTCTTCCAGACAACCCTGGCCAGTGGTTGTCAGGGTCTGGGGTGGGGGAGCTTATCGGAATCTGGAAGCCCCCTTTAACAAGGGGGCCCCCAGATCCTGTCCTCCCCCCTTTGTGGATGAGTATGGGGTACATTGTAGCCCTATCCATTCACAAAAAAAGTAGTGTAGTGTGAAAAAACACAGTAGACAGTTTTTGATTTTATTAAAAATATCTTCTTCCCCCGGTCTTCCTCCATCTTCTCCCGCATCTTCCTCCTCCGGGCTTCTCCTTCTGCCACTTCTTCTTCCGCTATTCTTCTTTCTCCTGTCTTCTTTGTCCGGTGTGCTACTTCCTCTGCTGCCTCTCCTGCTGACGACCCTCCTCCGATGCTGCGTCCCGCTGATCTGTCCGCGCCGATGTCAAGCACTTCTTAGATATTGATGGGGGCGTGGCCATTGGATGACTTCATCCAGAGGCCCCACCCTTTGTGAATACATGGACCCATGATGCCCTGGGCCGGGACATCACAAGGGGGCGGGGCATTCAGATGACGTCATCCGATGGCCACGCCCCCATCACTATCTAAGACATGCTTGACATTGGCGCGGAGAGATCAGTGAGACATAGCATCGAAGGAGGGTCATCGGCAGGAGCGGCAGCAGAGGAAGAAGCAGACTGGACAAAGAAGACAAAAGAAAGAAGAAGAAGCCAGAGAAGGAGAAGCCCGGAGGAGGAAGATGTGGGAGAAGATGCAGGAAGAGCGGAGAAGAAGCGGGGAAGAAGATATTTTTAATAAAAAACTGTTCAAAAACTGTCTACTGTATTTTTTCACACTACACTACTTTTTTTTGGTGAATGGGTAGGGGTACAATGTACCCCATACTCATTCACATAGCGGGGAGGCCAGGATCTGGAGGTCCCCTTGTTAAAGGGGGCTTACAGATTCCTATAAGCCCCGCACCTGCAGACCCCGACAACCACTGGCCAGGGTTGTCGGGAAGAGGCCCTTGACCCCATCAACATAGGGGCAAGGTGTTTTTGGGGTGGGGGGCAGAGCCCCCCCGCCCCAAGGCACCCATCCCCCCCATGTTGAGGGCATGTGGCCTGGTATGGTTCAGGAGGAGGGGGCACTCGCTCGTCCCCTCCCTTTCCTGACCTGGCTGAATGCACGGATAAGGGTCTGATATGGATTTTGGGGGGGACCTCACGCCATTTAAAAAAAATAAAATTGGTGTGTGTGTGTGTGTGTGTGAAGGGGTTCGCTCTGAATCTGTACTAGACCCAAGGGCCTAGGGAGCCCACGCTATTTTTTTTTATTACTATTTTTTTTAGTAAGCAATTCTTTTTTTTTATATTCAGCTGTCAGCAGGGAAGCCCACTGACAGCTGATGGCTCACCGGTTGTTAAGGATGCATGGCCCGGCTTCCCAGCCCCTCCTTTGCAACCAGCTATAAACAGTGTAAAAAGGAAAAAAAACGCAAAAGGCAAATCGCAGCAAAACGCACTAAAAACGTGGTAAAGACGTGGCTTCAATTTGTTGGTGTATTTAAATTTGCTAGTACATTTAACACTCCCTTCCCCCCAGACTGACAATTTTGCTGTGCCCCCTGTGATCCTTCATCCAGAGTGGAGGCACTGTAATACAGGAGGTGTGTTACTAGCAAGATCACCAGGTGAAAACAGAGGGGGGGGCTAAAAAAGAAAACTAATGCAGCCACCACATCTAATGATTGATAAGCTGTATTACATTTCTGGTTTTAGGTTTAATATTGCTTTAAAGGCACAATGTCAGTCACCTAAAAAATTATAAATGACAGTTCCTTGCAATAGAACAGCTAAAATACTCAGCAGCCCTTTGCTCCATTTAAGCACTGCAGCCTCCTTCAGACTCTTGATCATTTAATGCTTGTAGAAGAATCAGGTGCCTGTCTTCTCCCAAACTGAGCTGTGGTTCCATCCTTTGATCCCAGGTCATTGCTGTATCCTGTAGTGATGACGGAGTCCGAAGCTGGATCTTCAGGGGACACAAGCATCTGACATGTTCAAATGTGTTGATTGCTGAAGAGTCTGGTGGAGGCTGCATAGCTTAAAGGGGACTAATGGTAGACAACATGGACTGCTGGAGAGGAGAATATAATAGAACTTTTGAGGGACTCACAGGGTCACTTTAATCCTAGTTCTTTATAATTCATTGCAGCACGATTCCAGAGAGCACATTTCTGCATGTGATAAACTGCAATGAGAGGGCATGTTTACAAATACATCTCTTCCAGGATAGGCTGGGGTTTTCAGATCACCAGAGATTGCCCGCCAAAAGGCACTGGGGTCTACTTGCGTTCCACAGCAATCCCTGGGTAAAAAAACTGAAATCCTGAGCAACTAGGCCCAGGGCTGGTGCAAGGATTTTTTACACCCTAGGCAAAACCTTGTTTTGCCGCCTTCTCCCTTGGCTCCACCCCTGACCCCCCCTTTGCCCTGCCCATTTATACCCCATCTTTTTAATGAAGTGCCCATCAAATGCAGCCTCACCAGCGCCCATCAAATGCAGCCTACCAGCGCCCATCAATGCAGCCTACCAGCACCCAACAATGCAACCTACCAGCACCCAACAATGCAGCCTACCAGAGCCTATCAATGCAGCCTACCATCAATGAATGTTTGCTTGCTTCCATTCATTCAGGAGTCGGGACACAGACACAGTCCTCTGCCGCCGCACCTCTGACACTATGTGCGAATGGAGCTGTGGATGCCTGCTGATGGTTAGACTTAGTTGTTTGCTGCAGAGAGACGAGAGTAGGAACACCAGTGGCCGGGCACCCTAGGCAGCAGTGCGCCCTAGGCAGCTGCCTAGTTTGCCTAATGGACGCACCGGCCCTGACTTGGCCAGTGGTTCCCAAGCTACAGCAAGCGAGCTGGTAATGTGGGCTGGTGATGCATAGAGGGCTTTCCTATTGCCATCCCAAGGAGCCCATCATGCAGAGTGGCAGAAGACATGGGGCACTAAAATGCAGGGCATTTCATCACCTGAGAGATCTTCCCGATAGTGACTGTATAGTCCTGGCCATGATGTCAATACAAGGGGTTGTGCAGGATATAGATGCAGACATGAAGGTCAGTGCCACTGAACACCAATGATGAAAATTTTGCTGATATGGGCACAACTTACACAGGGTCAACATTTGCACTGACCCCTTACACAGGGTTACTATTTGCACTGACCACTTACACAGGGTCACCAGTCTGACCACTGACACAAGGACCTGTATCACTGCCACTGATGCAGGGGCATTTATTGCTCCTACTGACCACTGGCAGTAGCATTTATTGATCTCACTGACCACTGATGCAGGGACCTTTTATACCCAAAGGGACTCAGGGGCATTTTTTATTTCTACCGATTGATGCAGGGACATTTATTACATCCACTAACCATGAAGAGAGGGGCATTTATGACTCCCTCTGACTAATAACACGGGCATTTCTTATTCCCACTGACCACTTATGCAGGGGGATTTTATACTGCCAGGGCATTATTTTACTCCTACTGATCAGTGACACAGGGGCACATTTAAGTCCAACTGATCATTGGTGCAGGGGAAACATTTACCCATTCTGATCACTAATGCAGGAACAATTATCACTCCTACTGACAAGTGATGCAGGGGTGTTTTTTCGGTTTGTTTCCATTGTTGCCCTTTGTTTAAACTGTTTGGGTACCCCTGAAGTAGGCTATGCTCCTTGTATACATTGCAAGGTCCTATTTTCAATTAAGGAGCAACAGAGACACCTTTAGACAGCAGCATTGTCAATCTGAGTGAGGGCATATCTCCCCCGAAAAAAAGGTTCCATTATATATGGTTTTGCACACACTCAAAACAGACAGAGCTAACACTTTGTCTGATCCCACTTTACAGGAGAACTTCATTTAAATAGGCAAGGACTGCTTAGAAAACAGTAAGTGTTAAAACAATGAACATTTTGGTGAGAAGAATGTAATGTACAATACAGTGTATCCCTCACTTTACCCTTTCAACAAAAAGTTCCACTCCCTCACACCCAAAAAAATGCTCACCCCTCCCAGAGCAAGTCTTTGTCCCCCCCCCCTACCCAGCACAAATCCTCTCTCCCCCTCCCAGAACAAATCACCCCCCTCCCAGCACAAATCTTATTCCCCCTTCCTTGGCATAAATCCTACTCCACCCCACAAATCCCCCATTGTAAGCACCCCTGTCAGTGGTAAATACCGTATTTATTGGCGTATAACACGCGCCGGCGTATAACACGCACCCCAAGTTTAGGAGAGAATTTTAAGGAAAAAAACTTTTAGGAGGGAAGTTTAAGGAAAAGAAACTTACATTAAAATGCCCATCAATGCAGCCTCATCAGTGTTCATCTGCAGCCTTTTCAGTGTCATTGCAGCCTTTTCAGTGCAGCTTTGCCCCAGTGCAGCCTTGTCAGTGCAGCTTTGCCCCAGTGCAGCCTTGTCAGTGCAGCTTTGCCCCCAGTGCAGCCTTGTCAATGCAGCCTTGTCCCCAGTGCAGCCTTGTCAGTGCAGCCTTGTCCCCAGTGCAGCCTTGTCAGTGCAGCCTTGTCCCCAGTGCAGCCTTGTCAATGCAGCCTTGTCCCCAGTGCAGCCTTATTAATGCAGCCTTGTCCCCAGTGCAGCCTTGTCAATGCAGCCTTGTCCCCAGTGCAGCCTTGTCAATGCAGCCTTGTCCCCAGTGCAGCCTTATTAATGCAGCCTTGTCCCCAGTGCAGCCTTATCAATGCAGCCTTGTCCCCAGTGCAGCCTTATCAATGCAGCCTTGTCCCCAGTGCAGCCTTGTCCCTGCAGCCTTGTCCCCAGTGCAGCCTAGTGTCCATGCCTCCTGCCGCTGCCGCCGCCGCCATACACATAGAAGTAGTTTTAAATATGGCGCCGCGGAGTTCGGAGAGACTCGGCGCCGGCGGAAGTGAACGAACGCCGCCGAGATACACATAGCCGAGGGTTCTCGGCTCTTTCCGGCGCCGCTCACAGTCCCGCCCAGTCCCGCCCTATGATGGACATAACACAGGTCCAATGGCGGGACTGGGCGTGACAGTGAGCGGCGCCGGAAAGAGCCGAATACACCCGACTATGTGTATCTCGGCTCTGTGATTTCGGCGGCGCTCGTTCAGCACCGCCGAGTCCTTCCGAAGTCCGCGGCGCCATATTTGAAACTACTCGCTATGTAAATGTCGGCGGCAATCGCCGACATTCACATAGCGATAGCGGGGATCGGCGTATAACACGCACCCACGACTTTACCCTGATTTTAAGGGGAAAAAAGTGCGTGTTATACGCCGATAAATACGGTAGTTTCTCTCAACCATGTAAACTGATACATTTGCAAGAGAGCTTGTTCTTTCGAAAAACAACCGACTTTCTGGCTTGATCACCAGATGAAAATAGAAGAAAGAAAGCCTAAAAAAGAAAACTAATGTAGCCATCACATCGAAAACTGATAAACTGCACTATATTAAATTAGGGTTGCACTGATACTGACACAGGTACCGGTATCCGTGCCGATACTAAGCATTTGCATGGGTATCAATACTCGTGCAAATGCTCCGATACCTTAAACCGATACTCTCAGTCATGGTCCTTTCAGCTGACAGTGGGATTCCCCCACTGACAGCTGAAATGTAAAAAATAAAAAGCTGGCAAATATCAGTTATGAAGGAGCGGAGCTGCCACATCCTTAAAGAGGAACTGCAGTCTGCTCACATAATTTGTAATAAAAACACCTTTGCCATTCTGAAGCTTCCCTCCAACCACTTTTCATATTATTTTATTTATACTGTGATTCTGTACTTGACAAATATGCTACACTGAGACCCTCCACTGAGTCTGGCTGCATCCATTTTAACTGTGGGCAGCTGAAACTTCTTGGATTTACACAGACACACAGAATTACACCTTCAGCTCTGCAGTCCTGCAGCTTTCATTAGCCCTCTTATGACTCACCCCCCCTCCCTTCCTGGCAAACTCACAAGAGTGAGAGAGAGAGAGCTCTGCATGATGTCATAAGCCTAGGCTAATGACCAGACAAAAACAGGAAGTGGACTGTATATGTAAAAGGTATTTATTGGCAGAAAAAAATGTTTTATTATCCAAAGTTAAAACAACAAGGGCAGAAGATTTAATAAATGAAACGAGAAAAAAAATGACTAAAGTTCCGCTTTAACAACAAATGACTCATTCAGCTGTCAGTGGGGTTCCCCTGTTGACAGCTGAAGTTCAACTGAAGTTCCTGCAATTGGAGCTGTCAAAATTTAAAAAAGCAGCTGGGCAATGTTTATCAACAATAATGCTCAGCTGCTAGGCCAAAAGATAAAAAGAAACATTGTTTCTTTTTGTATCTTACTGTTTTCTTTTCATCTACAGATCAAAGGGATGAACTTCAATCTGCAGATGAAGTCAGTTTAACGCAACCTGTCAAGTAAAAAAAACATGTTTTTGTTCTTTTTTTATCAAATGTTCCTCTGTTTAACCCTTATTAACCTTTATTTTACTCCAATCCGCCTTAATTAACTCCCTATTCTCCTCCATTTATTTATTATTTTCCTGATGATTTTTTTTTTTGTTCACTTCTATTTTCTAAACTATTATTAATCAAAAAAAAATTTTTGTTTGCTTTGTTTGTTAATATTTTTACACCTTTAACATATATTTACATGTTTCACATTGAAAAAAGCGCAGAATAAAAAAAAAATAAAAAAATAATTTGTAAATAACTTTTCAATGCTTTGTACCATTGCTGACAGCTGAAGTATAAAAAAAAAAAACAGTTGCGGTTGGTATCAGTAATTGGTACTCAAGAAAAAGTATCGCTACTCATACTCATTGTAAAAATAATGGTATTGGTGCATCCCTATATTAACTGCTTGCCGACCAGCCACCGCAGTTATACTGCGCCAGAATGGCACGGCTGCGCAAATCACCTTACCAGTACAGCGGTCCCTTTAAAGGCTATAGCAAGCACACTGGAGCCAAAGCGCATGGCCAATGGCCGGGATATTCGCTGGCCACCCGCGATCGGGGATCTGTCAGTGTAAACAAACAGATCCCCTTTCTGACAGGGAAGTAGATAGAGATCTGCTGTTCCTAGTGATTAGGAATAGCAATCTCTCTTTACTCCCAATCAGTCCACTCCCCCCACAGTTAGAAACATCTCCCTAGGGAACACCCAACCCCTTGATCGCCCCCTAGTGTTAACCCCTTCTTTGCCAGTCTCATTTATACAGTAATCAGTGGCTATTTTTAGCACTGATAGCTGTATAGATATCAGTGGTCCCAAAAAAGTGTCAAAAGTGTCCGATCTGTGCGCCGCAATGTCGCAGTCCTGCTAAAAATTGCTGATCACCCCATTACTGGTAAAAAAAAAAAATAATAATAAAGATGCCACAAATCTATCCCCTATTTTGTAGACGATATAACTTTTGAGCAAACCAATCAATATATGCTTATTGTAAATAGAATGACACTCGTGCCTTGGTGGTGTGGTGTGTTTGTATCTGGCCGGTGCTGTATATACTGTTCCCTTGCAAGGGGGAACAAAAGTGATGGTTGATTTAAACTAAACAGAGCTTGCACCACCCCACTTCTATCAGATAAAAGCTTTTCCGCTTGAACAATAGATACACTGTCAAAAACAACATACATAACCAAGTCACAAACTATAAATTAATAACTCGTATTGTTACATAAATGGCTAATAATAGTGACTTGATTTAGATAATAAGGTGACTTGTGATGATATGTGCAAATGCAACAATACAAAGTGCTTGGTGCTCCGTGCTCCAAAGGTGACTGTAATTCCACCACTGTGTGGTTCCGCACTCACCAGATGGGTTGGACTCCTCTGCTGTATGGCAAGAAAAGTCAACTTTGCTTTAGGTCTCTTGACCTCTTAGATCCCTCTGCGATTATCGCTGGACGCTTCCACTGTATGGGCTGGCCTCCTCGATCACTTCTCCCATACCTACCAACATTTTGAGATGGTAATGAGAGACACCTATCAGCAAAAGTGTGTAGGCATAGGACACACCCCCTGCCAAGCCCTCTTAAAGGGGAATTATACAAAAAAAACAAGATTGGTTGAACCCACAAGTGCTTTTTTTACCACTACTATTCCTTTATATTGGCTTTTGGAATTTGCAAATGCAGCAATTTTTGAAATCAGATGAAAGGTTTAGCACTGGGAAACACTTTTTGATAGATAAAAAGTGCATTTTATATACATCTATATAGATCAGGCCAAAATGAGGGACAAATGAGGAGGAATGAGGGACATTGTTCCAAATCAGGGACAGTCCCTCGAAATCAGGGACAATTGGGAGCTATGACTTCTCCTGTGTTAGATGTTCTCCACAAATCGGAGTAACCATGGTAGAAGGATATGCCGGTTTTGATGCGGCTACAGTTGATTAGAAGGATACAAAGTATCATTCCATACACATGCCCAGCTTGCAGCCACTATAAGCACTGCTCAGGTCACACAACTGCTCTCAGCACGTTTACAACACGCACATGGAGTGCTCATCCCTCTATATGTCTTCCAGTCTTACTTTACTGCTTTCAGTTTCCCTATCACCATTGTACAGCTACAAAACAACTCTCTGAAAAAGTTTTTTCAGAGAGTCATTTTGTAGCTGTACAATGGTAACAGGGAAACTAAAAGCAGTGAAACATCCGGGCCTTCACAGCGCATGCGCCGCTGATGTCAGAGGCTGCATGCAAAGTGAATATCTCCTAAACCGCGCAGGTTTAGGAGATATTCATTTTACCTACAGGTAAGCCTTATTATAAGCTTAACTATAGGTAAAAATTAAATAAAAGGGTATACAACTGCTTTAAATCCAATGATTTTAGTATTCTGCAGTGCTTCTTTGACGGCATTATCATTTTGCTGAATTCTATATATATATATATATATATATATTTTTTTTTTTTTATGCGTCTAGACTTGTTCTTTAAAAGATCTAGTTTTGTCTGCCCATTCATGAGCAGTATAGTCAGATAAATGTACCCCCTACGTTCAGGGTAATGGCATAGAGTATAGGTGCAGACTTTTCTCTAGAGTCAGTCTATTAAAGTCACCAGGGATTTTTAATGTGCATCCAATGCAATTTTATTGCTTAACAGCTCAGTGGGTAAAGCGGTCCATCAAGGCCAAATTAAGAAAGTCAGCTTGGTGTATATTTCTTCGTTCTCTCGACTCCCTTGTAAAACCGCCGCTTTCTACGCTGCTCTGAACTGGCATTGAGCTATTAAAGTAACGTAGTCAAAGTAGCGTTGCCTTACTCCAGTTATCAGATATTATTACAGGGATACGCGTGTTTATTAAAAAATGCTTTAGCAGCGGCTTTGATTTTTTTTTCTTTTTTATATTCTACTTGTTTACCAGATAAAAAGCAAATTAGGCAGCGAATATGAGCCCTCTTTTTCAGAATAGTGATTAACAACTATGAAATGTGACTGACCAGGAGTTTAGTCTTATACACATAAGAGTGACACATACAAGGAAGACTCAGCTGACATTCAGACAGTCTGCGGCAGAGGATTTCATTACATCATCTCTTGCCATTGCTGGTTGATGCTTTTCACAACCATTATGGGAGCTAAAATCATTCTTCAGTAGTGACATTCTGAGAGAAAGAAAAGTTTCAAATAGCGTTAAGGCTGAGTCCAGGAACAAAAAAATGTAATTTAAATATATGAATTAACGGACACAAAGGTTATAAATGGAGTTTGTGTGAATCGAATACCTTTACAAACCCAAATGATACCTTCTAATAATAGCAGTGACATCATCACTGTGCTCTAATAGTCTGTGCAGAGAACAGAGCTGTGGGAGGGACCTAGCAGGCCCCACCCACTACATACAGGAGGGGGCGGAGACAAGACCAATCACCCTGCACAAGTAGAGAGAGCAGCACTGACCAGTCTTTATTACAGGAAGCTCCTACACAGAGTCAAAATTTCATGCTGGATTACTACATAGATCTCGAAGAAATACCCAAACACCTATCTTGGAGATACAACAGGAAGTGAGAGGCAATCTCTACAAAGTGGGAAGAATATCTCTATTAGTTGTCACCAGAACTATGTTTCCCATTTAATGATTTCACCTCACTTAAAGTGTTACTAAACCCACAAGAGTAAAATCAGTCTGTATATGCAGTAAAGCATGCTTTTTGTACTCATTTTGGAACCTAAGGGGTTAATCCTCCGCACTGAGTAAAAAGGCTGTTTGATCCTGGCTTCTCTGATCCTCCCCTTTATTTACTGTCCCCAATCTAACTGCTAATAGAAGAGAGCCTTGGGGGCACTTTGCACATGCTCAGTTTGGTGTGTATTGTGAGAGAGTTTTTTTTTTTTTGCTGGGAGGTGCATGTGATTAGCACAGGGCCAATCAGCACTGTCCAGACAGAGGGTCGGGAGTCATACAGCCTCATAGGAGTGTTCTGTTATAACACTTTGCAAATAGGTAACTTTTCTTCATAAATGTAGGCCAAAATGTATTCTGCTACTAGGGATGAGCCGAACACCCCCCCCGGTTCGGTTCGCACCAGAACCTGCGAACGGACCGAAAGTTCGCACGAACGTTAGAACCCCATTGCGTCTATGGGACTCGAACGTTCGAAATCTAAAGTGCTAATTTTAAAGGCTAATTTGCAAGGTATTGTCCTAAAAAGGGTTTGGGGACCCGGGTCCTACCCCAGGGGACATGTATCAATGCAAAAAAAACTTTTAAAAACGTCCGTTTTTTCGGGAGCAGTGATTTTAATGATGCTTAAAGTAAAAAAAAAAAAAAAGTGAAATATTCCTTTAAATATCGTACCTGGGGGGTGTCTATAGTATGCCTGTAAAGTGGCGCGTGTTTCCCTTGTTTAGAACAGTCCCTGCACCAAATGTCATTTTTAAAGGAAAAAATCTCATTTAAAACTGCTTGCGGGTTTAATGTAATGTCGGGTAATGGCAATATGGATGAAAATCAGTGAGACAAACGGCATGGGTACCCCCCAGTCCATTACCAGGCCCTTTGGGTCTTGTATGGATATTAAGGGGAACCCCGCACCCAAATTAAAATAAGGAAAGGTGTGGGGCCACCAGGCCCTATATACTCTGAACAGCAGTATACAGGCGGTGCAAACAAGACAGGGACTGTAGGTTTGTTGTTAAGTAGAATCTGTTTGTCATTTTGAACTGGTACATTTTTAACGTGTTTAGCTCCAGCCAAAATATCTTTTTTAAGCTTTTTGGAAAACATAGGGAAGGGTTATCACCCCTGTGACATTTGTTTTGCTGTCTTTCCTCCTCTTTAGAAGATTTCACCTCACTTTTTGTCCCAATGACAAATGTTTTTTGAGAATTTGGGGTTTTTTGTGGAACAAGGATTGGAAAGCATCAGTGGAAAGGAGAAATGTTTTTCCCATATTAACTCTTACAGGAGAGAATTTCCCTTCCTAGGGGTAGATTTCATCTCACTTCTTGTTGTCTCCTTCTGTTTGCAAGTAGGAGTCGTTTGTAAGTTAGATGTTTGAAAGTAGGGGCCTGCCCTATATACTCAGCAGAAATTTGGGCCTTAGGTGTTGTTGTGGCCACAACAACATAAGCCCTCACAGGGCCCTGCTGTGAAATATTAGATCAAGAATTGTAATTACATGCCCCTGTTGAACAGGGGCAGAAAAACTGGGCCTTTGGTGGTGGTGGTGCTGGTGCCACAACACTGTAAGTCCTCACTCGCTCTTGGTGGGTGCAGAAATGGGCCCTGCTGTGAAATATTAGATCAAGAATTGTAATTACATGCCCCTGTTGAACAGGGGCAGAAAAATTGGGCCTTTGGTGGTGGTGGTGGTGGGGCTGGTGCCACAACACTGCAACCCCTCACAGACACTCTAGTTGGAATGCAGGAACGAGCCCTGCTGCAAAGTATTGCATCAAAAATTGTAATTACACGCCCCTGTTAAACAGGGGCAGAAAAATTGGGCCTTAGGCACTGGTGCTGGTACCACAACACTGCAACCCCTCACAGACACTCTAGTTGGAACGCAGGAACGAGCCCTGCTGCAAAGTATTGCATCAAAAATTGTAATTACACGCCCCTGTTAAACAGGGGCAGAAAAATTGGGCCTTAGGCACTGGTGCTGGTGCCACAACACTGCAATCCCTCACAGACACTCTAGTTGGAATGCAGGACCGAACCCTGCTGCAAAGTATTGCATCAAAAATTGTAATTACACGCCCCTGTTAAACAGGGGCTGAAAAATTGTGCCTTAGGCACTGGTGGTGGCGCCCAGAACCAAAAATGTTCTTACAAGCTATCAGTGTGATGATTGAGGAGGAAGAGGATACTCAGGGATAGTCACTCAGCATCAGCATAGGCAGTCTTTGAAGGGATCTGAGATTTCAAAAAAATTATTCGGTTACATCAGCATCAGGTGCTTGGTAGCTGGTGGTGATCCAAGACTGATTCATTTTTATGAAGGTCAGTCGATCGACCGAGTCGGTGGACAGACGCACCCTGTGATCGGTCACCACGCCTCCAGCAGCACTGAATGTGCGTTCCGAAAGAACGCTGGATGCAGGACAGGCCAGTAGCTCAATTGCATACTGTGCAAGCTCTGGCCAGTGATCCATCCTCAAGACCCAGTAACCCAGAGGATTTTCGGTGGGAAAGGTGTCCAAGTCTGATCTTGCCCCTAGGTATTCCTGCACCATGTAAAACAGACGCTGGCGATGGTTGCTGGAACCGATCATACCTTGGGGCTGCGGACCAAAAAATTGTCTGAACGCATCGGTCAGACGGCCACCTTCTCCACCGCTCCTTCTTTGACTGACCGAAGCCTCAGAAACACGTTGTCCAGAAAAAGGAGGTTGTAACCTCCCAGTCTCTGGGAACGCGTTGCACAGACCTTTCTGCAAGGCCTCCCGAAGATGTTTCATCCTCTGCTCCCTCTGTGATGGCAAGATAAGGTCCGCAACCTTACCCTTGTAATGTGGATCAAGGAGGGTTGCCAGCCAGTATTGGTCCTTCTCCTTGATACCACGAATACGAGGATCCTTACGCAGGCTTTGCAGGATCAGGGAGGCCATGCAGCGTAGGTTTGCTGAGGCATTCGGTCTGGAGTCCTCTGGGTCACTAAGGACGACATGGTCCGCAGCCACCTCCTCCCAGCCACGTACAAGTCCATGTGTTTCTTGGGACTGATCCCTTAAAGACTGCTGCTGATGCTGAGTGCCAGGCTCCACCTCCATACTGACACAATCTTCCTCCTCCTCCTCCTCCTCTTCCTCCTCGTCCTCTTCCTGTGTGATCGGCGGGCACGCAGGAACACTGTCTGGATAAAGGGGGCCTTGAGAGCTAAGGAAGTCCTCCTCTTCCTGCCTCTGTTCTGCCTCAAGTGCCCTGTCCATTATTCCACGCAGCGTGTGCTCCAACAGGTGGACAAGGGGAACAGTGTCACTGATGCATGCACTGTCACTGCTCACCATCCTCGTGGCCTCCTCAAATGGTGACAGGACAGTGCATGCATCCCTGATCATGGCCCACTGGCGTGGGGAAAAAAAACCAAGCTCCCCTGACCCTGTCCTGGTGCCATAGTCGCACAGGTACTCATTGATGGCCCTCTGCTGCGTGTGCAGCCGCTGCAGCATGGCCAACGTTGAGTTCCACCTGGTGGGCATGTCACAGATTAGGCGGTTCTTGGGCAGGTTAAACTCCTTTTGGAGGTCCGTCAGCCGAGCACTGGCATTATATGACCGGCGGAAATGCACACAGACTTTCCTGGCCTGCCTCAGGACATCCTGTAAGCCCGGGTACCTGCCCAAGAACCGCTGCACCACCAAGTTAAGGACGTGAGCCAAACAGGGCACATGGGTCATTTGTCCCTGTCGGAGGGCAGAGAGGAGGTTGGTGCCATTGTCGCAAACCACCATTCCTGCCTTAAGTTGGCGTGACGTCAACCACCTCTGAACCTGCCCCTGCAGAGCTGACAGAACCTCTGCCCCAGTGTGGCTCCTGTCCCCCAAGCACACCAGCTCAAGCACCGCATGGCATCTTTTGGCCTGCGTACTTGCGTAGCCCCTTGAACGACTACGGAGCACCGCTGGTTCCGAGGAAGAGGCCATGGAGGAAGAAGAAGAGGAGGGGGTGGAGGAGAGAGGTGTGTCACAATCATTAGCATTTTGGAGGCGTGGTGGCGGAACAACCTCCAACACTACTGCACCTTGTCCTGCATCCTTCCCAGCTTCCAGCAGAGTCACCCAATGCGCCGTGAAACTTAGGTAACGTCCCTGTCCATGCCTGCTGGACCATGAGTCAGCGGTAATATGCATCTTACCACTGACCGCCCTGTCCAGCGAGGCATGGACATTGCCTTCCACATGCTGGTAGAGAGCCGGAATTGCCTTCCGTGAGAAAAAGTGGCGTTTGGGTACCTGCCACTGAGGAACCGCACATTCCACAAACTCACGGAAGGGGGCAGAGTCTACCAACTGAAAAGGCAGCAGTTGAAGTGCTAGCAATTTTGCCAAGCTAGCATTCAACCGTTGGGCATGTGGATGGCTGGGAGCAAACTTCTTTCGGCGGTGCAGCAGCTGGGGCAGGGAAATTTGCCTGGTACAATCTGACGTCGGTGTACCAAAATCAGATTGCCCACAAGTACGTGGCTGTGACACACCTAATTCTACACCTTCATTCCTCTCAATGCAGGTCTCAGAGAGGACTGAAGGTCTAGTGGGGTTGGAAATCTCAGCTGATGAGGAGCAAGCAGAGGTCCTCTTTGTTCTTTGGTGTGGGTCTTTTAGATACGCTTGCCAACGAACTGCATGGCAGGTCAACATATGTCTGGTCAAGCATGTGGTACCCAAGCGGGAGATGTTTTGGCCACGCGAGATACGCTTGAGACATATGTTGCAAATAGCAGCGGTGCGATCTGATGCACTCGTCTCAAAAAAGGCCCACACCAAAGAACTTTTTGAATAACGCGCAGAGACTGCAGCGCCCTGCACATGTGGAGCTTTGGGGTGTGATGCAGTCAATGTGCTGCCCTTAGGCTGGCCCCTGGAGGGCATCCTGCCTCGTTGGTGATGTGCCGCCTCCTCCTCCTCCTCCTCCTCCTCTCTCCTATCAGGCACCCACGTTGAGTCAGTGACCTCATCATCCCCTCCCTCCTCATCACTGGAGCAAACCTGGCAGTATGCTGCAGCAGGGGGAGCATGACTGCCAGATTGCTGTCCTTCTTGGGCACCCCCTCTGTCCGTGCTCGTGTTACTGCCTTCATCGAGCTCAGTATCATCATCAGAGCCTTCCAAACGCTGGGCATCCTCCTGGAGCATGTACCCAACACTGTGGTCAAACAGTTCGAGGGACTCCTCAGGAGGACATGGTGGGGCTAGGGAAGGAGTCACTGATGACATGGAGCCAAGGGAAGAGGCCGCTGCTTTGCCAGACAAAGTACCCTGGGCATGGGTGAGAGAGGATGAGGAGGATGAGGACGGCTTGGTCATCCACTCAACCAAGTCTTCCGCATGTTGCGGCTCAACATGGCCAGCTGCCGAAAAAAAGGCCAAGCGTGTCCCATGGCCACGTGCTGATGAGGATGCACCGTCTCCACGACCAGCACTAGACACAGAGCCTGCTTGCCCTCTCTTATTGGCTTGTGACTGTCTGCCTCTCCTTCTTGGCCTTCCAGACATACTAATGGCCTGTAGCGGCACTAAGCTGGGATATATATATATATATATATATATATATATATATATATATATATATATATGTACTGATACTGCAGCTAGCAAAATCAACTGCCTGCCTGTAGTATGAGAACACCACCAACCTTCTACAGGTAGCTTTAGCTGAACACTGTGAGGTGGACGCACCCCACTAACTTGTAGGTTTAGCTGAACACTGTGAGCAGGGCGCACCCCACTAACTTGTAGGTTTAGCAGAACACTGTGAGCAGGACGCACTGCACTAACTGTAAATAGTCTAGCTGCCTAAAACAAGGAAGAGGGGCGCCTCTGAGTATATATCAATAATCATTTATTTACAACAAACAATATCCACTCACATGGAAGACTGTAGTATTGCGTTCCGGTGCATCTCTGAGTAGAGGAGAGTCTGGAGGACCACAAGTCTCAGCAAGTCCGTGCAGTGCTAGTCACACATCAGGTCCTGGCAGGGATGGATGGTGGTGGCAGAACACGGTGGGAGCTCCCTCGGGTCTCCAGATGGCACTTCCGAATATATGGTGGGTTTAAGAGTAACATAGACCAACGGTCTGTGGGTTCCAGGGAAGGGGAGAGGGGACGCCAAAGGCCGATCGCCGGGCGCGCTGCCGTCTGAGGCTCGTACGGCTCCGTGGGAGAGAGATAGTAACGGCCGTACAGGGAGCCAGAACGAGGCCTGGGAAGCAAGCACAGCGCGGCGCCGGGCCGTGACGTCACAGCTATGCGACGCGTTTCCGAGTCTGCGCGCTATTGGTGACAGGAATAGCGGCACTCCTTTCTCAAGCAAAAAAGCATGTTTTGCGCCTTTTTACTTGTTTTTTTTTTTTTTTTTTAGTCTAGCTGCCTGACTGTGGTACTAATAGGATCAAAAGAACACCAGCAATTTTCTTTAAAATACTGTAACAAGACAAGCCTGCCTGTCAGTAAGAAGATAACAGGAACGGATCTAGCTGAACACTGTGAGCAGGACGCACCCCACTAGCTTGTAGGTTTAGCTGAACACTGTGAGGTGGACGCACCCCACTAACTTGTAGGTTTAGCTGAACACTGTGAGCAGGACGCACCCCACTAACTTGTAGGTTTCGCTGAACACTGTGAGCAGGACGCACTGCACTAACTGTAAATAGTCTAGCTGCCTGACTGTGGTACTAATAGGATCAAAAGAACACCAGTAATTTTCTTCAGGTAGCTGTAAATACTGTAACAAGACAAGCCTGCCTGTCAGTAGGGAGATAACAAGAACGGATCTAGCTAAACTGAATACAGTGTATATATATATATATATATATATGCAACACCTGGGATGCATATATATACATAATACACTGTAAGTGCAGCTAACTGACTGACTGTTCTGCCTAATCTATCTAACTCAAATCAAATGTCACTGTCTGTCTCTCTCTCTCTCTCAATGAACGCCGGAACACACACTACACAGGGCCGCCATGCAGGCGGCCTTATATAGTGTGGGGCGTGTACTAAATCCCCTGAGCCATAATTGGCCAAAGCCTCCTTGGCTTTGGCCAATTACTGCTCTCTGTTCAGGCGGCGCTGTGATTGGCCAAGCATGCGGGTCATAGTGCATGCTTGGCCAATCATCAGCCAGCAATGCACTGCGATGCCGCAGTGAATTATGGGCCGTGACGCGCCACACGAATTTGGCGCGAACGGCCCATATCGTTCGCAATTCGGCGAACGGGCGAACAGACGATGTTCGAGTCGAACATGGGTTCGACTCGAACACGAAGCTCATCCCTATCTGCTACATTTCTTTGGTAAAAATAACCCAGTGTATAATATTTATTCTCTATGAAAGTTATGGAGTCTATAAGCTATGGTATATATGTATATTTGAAATTTGATCAGTCCTGATGTACTGACGGCCTATCTCATTTCTTGAGGCCCTAAAATGCCAGGACAGTACAAACCCCCCCCCCCAAATGACCCTTTCTGGAAAGTAGACAGTCCAAGGTATTTAGTATAATTCATTTGGAAAATGAAGAAATTAAGTACTGTAAAATGCTTTTTTCCCCACAAAGTTGTCATTTTACCAAATTTTGTCCTACACACACCATAGCCATACATAGAATTACACCCCCAAAAACTATGACTCCTTAATATGGGAATAGCACATGTGTGAGACTTTTTCACTGCCTATTTGAGTATAGGTCCTCTTTATGGTCACTGGACTTTAATGAAAAAAAAAATGAAAAAACATATTTTAATCATAATGATGAAGACTAGAATAAAATTATGAAGAGAGAATTCTTGAGTGTGGTGGATCACATTGTACAATAAAGTAAATGACTAGAGCCCGGGGCACACGTAATTTTAATGTTTTTAATCACTTTTGCCTTAATTCAGGCGATCACACATACAAGAGATTAAAGAAAAAAACATCTAAAGTTAGTGTTTCAATTTTAATTAATTGACCAATTACTGTAGTTGACTCTTCATTCCATCGTGTTTGTTATCAGCCAATGAATTTATTAATTAGTTAGTCATCAATAGTTAAAACCCAACTGAAGTAACAGAATTAGATATGCAGTCAGATAGACATTGTTCTAACAACCTCCATTTTCATAATCCTGTCTCCATTTTCCTGTGACAGCGATTGTGCAGGGCATTCTAATAGGCCCGTGTGGTTCAGTAATAACCAGGATCAGATCAAGGGCCTTCTGTAATGTAATTGGCCAGACACATCCCCTTTGTTCCTCTCTAAGGGTCGTTTGTCACACATAGGACAATGGGCTGCCCTATGTGTGACAAATGCAGCAAAGTAGCTTATGGGGTGTTTTAATGTGTTGCAGTTTGCACATTTGGGTTGCCGTTAATGTATATTGGCACCGAAAGCGCAACTAGTTCATTTTAGGTGTATAAAGGCGGCCATACCCTATAGAATCTGATTGTGCAATCTCTGTGCAGTCTCCTTTAGATTTACCAAAACGATATAGTAGGAGGACACACCCATCTATCATATATATCCAATCAGTTAGGCCCTTGTTTAATCAGATTGCATGGTATATAGTGAGCTTTACATACTTCCTGGGACACACGTCTCCTGTTTTCAGTACTACAGCTCTGCACTATAAAGGCTATTATATAATCGCTCAGTTCCTGCACACTCTGCCAAATGAACAATCAATGCAAGATGAAGGTTACATATAGACATGTGCACTGCCAAAAAATGTGTTTTCATTTCATTAGTTTTTTGTTTTTGTTTTTTCCATTTTTCGGGTCATTCATTATGATCAAAATTAGTTATTTTGAATAAATTCCTTAATTTGAAAATTCCGAAATTTGAAAATTCGAATATTCGAAATCTGAGAATTCAGAAATTCGGAAATTTGAAAATTCGAAAATTCAGAAATTCTAAATTCCAATACCTATAATTTAATAGTTAGTAATAGTAATTATTAGTTAGTTAGTTATTATTTCAGATTTTTAAATTTTCTGGTTTTCTAATTTTTGGATTTTCAAATTTAGAATATCTGAATTTCCTAATTTCTGAATTTTCGATTTTCGGATATTCGAATTTTCGAATTTCCGAATGTTCACATTTCTGAATTTCCTAATCTTTCAATTTCTAAATTTTTGATTTTCGAATTTCCAAATTTGCGAAGTTTTGTATTTTCGAATTTTCGGAAAAAAACGGGTTTTCGCTAATTCGAATATTTTCTGCATTTAAACATTTTTTCGAATTTCATCGAAAAACTATTTTGGTACGAAACAAATTGCACATGTCTAGTTACATACCAAATAATCAATCAGTAGAGGTAATGTCAAGAAAGACGTTCTAGCAATCGGAATAGCAGAAGAATACCTGTGAGCAGAGTTCCCATTAAAAGAACTTTCCGGTGCACGCGCGTGCGCAATAGCGCGAATGATGGCACGCGTGCGCTCCGTGACAGCACTTGGCGCACAGAAACGTTATTTAAAGGAGACTGACACCTTGCTGCCTTGCCGGTCTACAGCGTTCCCTGAGACCCTTGCTGCTTGTTTATCTGCTTACCTGATTCCTGTCTACCTGGCTTGTTCCTGACTACTCCTGCTTGCTGCCAGTCTCCGATCCCGGCTTGTCCTGATGTCTCTTCTGCCTCTTCCTTGGTACCTTTGCTGCCCACCTGTTACCGACCCGGCCTGCACCTTGACTACTCTACTGCTTCTGCTTGGTACCTGATCTGCCCGCCAGTGTTGACCTGGCCTGCCTGACCCTGCTTACATCCTGCTGAACTACAGAGCACCTCCCTGCAGCCTGCTGTATCCTGTTGCTCTAGCTGTACTACAGAACAACTTCCTGTTGCCTGCTGTTGCCAGTTGTTCCTGCTGTACTACAGAACACCTTCCTGTTGCCTGCTGTTGCCAGTTGTTCCTGCTGTAGTACAGAACACCTTCCTGTTGTCTGCTGCTTTCATCCTGTTCCAGCTATCGGTTCCAGCCTGCTATCTCCTGCCAGCCTCTCTTCAGCTGCATCGGAGGTCCGGATTAGCCCCCTGCATCAGCCATCTGTCAGGCACTTGTGCCCCTTTGCACTCCCGAGCCCCTGTCTGCTTTACCAGGGCTTCCTGAGCCAGAGGTATACGAGAAACCGCTCCCTGCATTCTGGGCTCAATTATCAGGTACGTGACAGGAAAGCACAGGCTTTGTATAGACTGAGAACAGTGCTCACTGATAATGTCTGCAATAAAGAAGCATCAAACTGCAGAGGTGGGTGGAAGTAATCTCTTAGAGGGGAAGGGCAGGTGCAGGGTGTGTGTTAATGATGTCAGCTTCTGAACTACCTCCTTTGTTCAGTATCAGGAAGTAACGGAGGAGTTTCTATAGAAGACTGGAGGCTAGGGTAAGGCGTGTCCTAGAATATAAAAGGTATATTTAGTTTGGCTCCCTTGTAGGCAGACGAGCAAGAGTTTTTTTTTTAGGAAACTATGCAGTGCTTCAAAAGCTGTGGTTCTGTCACCTCTCCCTGTTATCTGGAACTCTCTAGATATTTCCAGAACATACTGGGTGGCAGGACAAAGGCTGCAGCCTGAATTTTTATGGAGTTTCCACCAATTCTTGGGAAGGTGGGCCCAGAAGGTGGGGAGGCAAGCCATAAACACTCAAAGTCTGGGTGCAGAGTCCAGCGTCCAACTGTGTGGAGGTGTCCCCTGCGCTGGGGGGCTCTGCAAAACAGAAAGAGCAAGAGCAGAGGAGCGAAAGAGAAGTCGAACATTTCAAGTCTTTACTCTCAGCTAGGCTTAGCTGCAGAACCCAAGCCAAGCCAGGAACAACCTGCCCAGCTGAGAGGCCAGTGCAGCAGCATTCTGAATCTAATAAACTACTTAAAGGGGACTGAGTAAGTACAAACCAACACCACACCCAAAGTCATAGAGAGGACAGTGTAGTGCAATACCGCATGTGTTTGGGTCCTAAGGGATAGCCTGGGTGCAGTGCAAGACAGTCCGAAGCACCTCAATATCTCTACTTTGGGCCTAGAGCAGCCAGATGCCATGCAATACAGCCAAGTGCTGTCACTTCAACACTGACTTTTTGGAACTTCTTTCTTTTTGTTTCAGCTGTACCATTACTCCCACTGGTATGCAATATAGTTCAGTTGGATTTTAGCAGCCCGAGACTTTAGCAGTTCCACAACTGTTTGTTTGAAGTTTACTATTTTTGTCAGTTCTGGCCATCCCATGTATCCCAATCCATATCCAAGTTCAACGTTCCCTAAATAAATAAACTAAACTAAAACCCCTAGACTGTTTCTTGAGCCAACTGAAGTATGTGGAAAATTCATTTTGCCTGGCTGTGGGTACTGGGTGAGGCAAACAGGCCCGAATTCCAGGGGCTCCTTCAGGGGTAGCGCTACAATTGGTATATAGGAAAGCTGGAATTTAGAAAAAAAGTGAACTCAGCCTTTAAAGCCTCTTTTTATCCTTTCAGGGGAAGTAAATGTCTTAAAACATATATCATTCTTTTTTGAATGGTAGGTACAACTGGAAGCTGTTTTTCTCTTGTACCCTGGTAAACAGCAGCAAGGGTGACAATGCTACAATGATTTAACTGCATAAGGAAGAACATTGTCACCCTATTATAGGGTGTACCTCTACAATGCTTTATAAGCAGGATCGACATAAAATTTTATAGTTACATAGTCTGTTTGAAAAAAGATGAAAAAAGACACAAGTCTATCTAGTTCAACCAATAAAAGGAAACAAAAAAAACAATTATAAAATTCTATATACACCATCCTATACCTTCAGTTGATCCAGAGGAAGGCAAACAACAAACAAACAACAAAGCATGATCCAATTTGCTCCAACAGGGCAAAAAATCCTTCCACATTCCACATTTCCACAGCTCTTACTGTGAAGAAGCCTTTCCATATTAGGAGATAAAATCTCTTTTTCTCCAGACGTAAAGAATGCACCCTTGTCCTCTGTGATGATCTTAAAGTGAATAACTCAACACCAAGTTCACTATATGGACCACTTACAGTGCCTTGAAAAAGTATTCACACCCCTTGAAATTTTCCACATTTTGTCATGTTACAACCAAAAACGTAAATATATTTTATTGGGATTTTATGTGATAGGCCAACACAACGTGCTGCAGAATTGTGAAGTGGAAGGAAAATTATAAATGGTTTTCAAATTTTTTTACAATTAAATATCTGAAAAGTGTGCCGTGCATTTGTATTCAGCCCCCTTTACTCTGATACCCCTAACTAAAATCTAGTGGAACCAATTGCTTTCAGAAGTCACCTAATTAGTAAATAGAGTCTACCTGTGTGTAGTTTAAACTCAGTATAAATACAGTTGCTCTGTGATGCCCTCAGAGGTTCATCAGAGAACCTTAGGGAACAAACAGCATCATGAAGGCCAAGGAACACACCAGTAAGGTGAGGGATAAAGTTGTGAAAAGTTTAAAGCAGGGTTAGGTTACAAAAAATATCCCAAGCTTTAAACATCTCACAGAGCACTGTTCAATCCATCATATGAAAATGGAAAGAGAATGGCACAACTGCAAAACTACCAAGACATGGCTGTCCACCTAAACTGACAGGCTGGGCAAGAAGAGCATTCATTAGAGAAGCAGCCAAGAGGCCTATGGTAACTCTGGAGGAACTGCAGAGATCCACAGCTCAGGTGGGAGAATCTGTCCACAGGACAACTATTACTTGTGCACTCCACAAATCTGGCCTTTATGGAAGAGTGGCAAGAAGAAAGCCATTGTTGAAAGAAAGCCATAAGAAGCCCCATTTATAATTTGCGAGAAGCCATGTGGGGGACACAGCAAACATGTGGAAGAATGTGCTTTGGTCAGATGAGACCAAAATTGAACTTTTTGACCTAAAAGCAAAGCGCTATGTGTGGTGGAAAACTAACACTGCACATCACCCTGAACATACCATCTCCATTGTGAAATGTGGTGGTGGCAGCATCATGTTGTGGGGATGCTTTTCTTCAGCAGGAACAGGGAAGCTGGTCAGAGTTGATGGGAAGATGGATGGAGCCAAATACAGGCCAATCTTAGAAGAAAACCTGTAGAGTGTGCAAAAGACTTGAGACTGGGGTGGAAGTTCACCTTCCAGCGGGACAACGACTCTGAACATACAGTCAGAGCTACAATGCAATAGTTTAGATCAAAGCATATTCGTGTGTTAGAATGGCCCAGTCAAAGTCCAGACCTAAATCCAATTGAGAACCTGTGGCAAGACTTGAAAATTGCTGTTTACAGATGCTCTTCATCCAACCTGACTGAGCTTGAGCTATTTTGCAAAGAAGAATGGGCAAAAATGTCCCTCTCTAGATGTGCAAAGCTGGTAGAGACATACCCAAAAAGACTTCCAGCTGTAATTGAAGCGAAAGGTGGTTCTACAAAGTATTGACGCGGGGGGCTGAATACAAATGCACGCCACACTTTTCACATATTTATTTCTAAAAATTTTGGAAAACCATTTATATGTGCCACTTTGTGTTGGTCTATCACATAAAATCCCAATAAAATACATTTACCTTTTTGGTTATAACATGACAAAATGTGGAAAATTTCAAGGGGTATGAATACTTTTTCAAGGCACTGTATGTATTTATACATGTTGATCATAACCCCCCCTAATCTCCTCTTCTCAAGTGAGAATGAATTCAGTTCCTCTAATCTTTCCTCATAGCTGAGCTCCTCCATGCTCTTCTCTACACTTTCTCCAGTTCCCTGATATCCTTTTTGAGAATTGGTGCCCAAAACTGAACTGCATATTCCATATGAGGTCTTACTAATGATTTGTACAGGGGCAAAATGATATCTCTCTTTTTGGAGTCCATACCTCTCTTAATACATGAAAGGATTATACTCGCTTTGGAAATCACATCTTGGCATTATGAAGCTTATGATCTACCAGAACACCCAGATCCATCTCCACCATTGATTCCCCCAGTTGTACTCCCCCTAGTATGTAAGATGCATGCATATTCTTAGCCCCAAAGTGCATAACTTTACATTTATCAACATTAAAGTGGTTGTAAACCCTTTACAACCACTTTTTACTGCAGGTAAGCCTATAATAAGGCTTACCTGTAGCTACCGTGGATATCTCCTAAACCTGGTTTAGGAGATATCCCCATATCAGCGTATGCCAACGTCGTCGGCACATGAGCACTGAAGCAACGGCTCATTCATGGTGTTGCTTCAGCTGACGTGCCGTTACCTGTGAGCATGTGCGGGAGTGACGTCATTGCGGCTCAAGCCAATCACAGCGCCGGAGCCCGCGATACCCGGAAGTAACTCCGGGAGACATGTCACCGGCCAAAGTGGTGTGCGAGGACCTCTGCAGGGGCTTCGATCTAGGGTAAGTATATCATAATGAGCTAGTATGCTATGCATACTAACTCATTATGCCTTTGTCTTGCAGGTTTTATTTAGTTATTTTTTCTCCCCGTGGGCTTACAACCACTTTAAACTTCATTTGCCTCATACTCACCCAATTAAACAGTGCTTTACGGCTTGTAAATTGGAGACACCCTGTAAGGACATTATTCCACTGCATAGCTTGGTGTCATCTGCAAAGACTGAAATTGTACTTTTAATCCCAGACCCTATATCATTTATAAAGTTTTTAAAAAAGTAAGGGTCCCAACACTAAACCTTGGGGTACACCACTAATAACCTTAGACCATTCAGAGTATGAATCGTTAACCACTACTCTCTGAATTCGGTCTTTTAGCCGTTTTTCTATCCATTTACAAACTGATCTTTCCAAGCCTGTAGACTTTTTCTTACACAAAATGTTCCAGTGGGTACATAGAAAAATAGAGAGCCCAATCCTACTGGTTAGATTCTGGGCACCCTGTATTATATATGGGACCCTGATTTACAGTTGAGCCATGTCTCTGTATCATAACCTGAAGCTTTATACAGGTGCCTCCCGGTCCCACAATACATACACCTGCTCAGGATGTGACATTTTGAAGGAGACCAGGGGCGGACTGATAACTCATTGGGCCCCCGGGCAATAGGAGATTATGGTGCCCCCAGGCAATCAGAGATTATGGGGCCACACAGTACACACACAAAGTATACAATCACACAGTATACACATACATGTACACACAGTATACACAGACAGATGTAAAAAAACACAGATTTATACACACTGTTCCTGGTTTTACTGAGGCTGGCAACTCTGATGGGGCCCCCTAGTGGCCCAGGGCCCTCGGGCAGTGCCCGAGTGGCTCAATGGTCAGTCCACCCCTGAAGGAGACACCACATTACAATGTCCTGTTTCACCAGTCCAGCTAGACTCTGCCACCCATCTCCCAGTGATAGACCGGGTCGTGTCGGGAACCAGCGCAGACCCCATGTGCACGCATAATTAACTTTTCCGCACCATATGGCTAGGTCCCTAGAGTCTCCATCACACAGATGTCTGATCCGAGTTGTTGGGGCACCGCCCACTCGGGGGGTAGGCTCTGAACCGCTCCCCAAACTATACCTGAGACCCAGCACCCCTGCCGGTACTGTTCTCCTGCTGCCTGGCTGTCATATCATCCTTCCTTGGTACTTTGCTCCTAGTAATGGCTTGTCACCATTTCACCTCTTGTGTGCATTGAAGGCCCTGTTCTTTCATACATCATTATCACCATGCACTCCTTTAAGTAACTTCAGACCAGGCATGTCAACATTTCAAACATTTTACTTCAATAATGCAAGATAACAGTTCAGCATAAAGTGCAATCTTTTCCTAACATCAATAATCCTTATCTACAGGTTTATATCTGCCCCTGGCGTGTCTGCTAAGGTAGAGTCCACTGCTGATATCTTTGAGGACTGCAGGACCTAGAAATCCCCCAACATGTGGAAGGCTTCAGGACACAGAGCAGAAGCACTCTCCCACATCTTGCTGGCTGTGTATCTTTTCTTTACATGCAGCAGGCTGTGTGTTGTGGAACTACAGGTCTTATCAGCCCCAGGCATGTTGGCAAACTACTCACAGCAGGCATCTTCAGTGATGACAGATATCAGAGAAGGTAGCTGAAGCCGCGCAAAGCACCTCCAGATGGTGTGCTGAAGGACCAGGTTGCATTGCAGCAGTCAGCCTTCCTGCTTCTCCCATGTGGCTGAGTCTCATCTGGGCAAAACTTCTTACTAATTTATATACACAGGAAAGGGGCAGAGCCCAGCAGAAGCATGCATAATGAAAGACCCAGGAAATAAGTTAACTCCCAGCCAGGCAGCAGCTGACTAGAACTTTCTGCATAACTAACAATGCACTGCAGACAGGGCTAAAATACTCACAGGCACCCTGTCATCACCTGCTTACAATCTTGCCAGTAAGTCTGTTGTTTTCCACAAGAACAAGCTCTTCATTCAACACTGGTGCTTACAATGATCAACTTTTATTTAATTATGTAAATCATTTATCCCAAAAGAAAAATACAACTGTTGCTATAACTGCTTATGAAGTATTAAGCTGAGCTTGGCTTCATTTTTTTAGCGTATTTAAATCTGCTAGGCCATCTAACACTCCCCTCCCCCCAGACTGACAATGCTGCAGTTCAAAGGTGCCCCCTGTGCTCCTTCATCCAGAGTGGGGGCACTCTAATACAGGAGGTGTGTTACTGGACAGATTACAAGGTGAAAACAGAGGGAAAAAAGCCTTTAAAAAGAAAACTAATGTAACCACCACACGTAATGATTGTTCAGCTGCAATATATTACATTTCTCAGTTTTGAGTTCAATACTGCTTTGGCAGTTTGACCGTAGTTCTACTTTATTACCATGGGGCTTAAAGGGTGTTTCTACTCCACACAACAAAGTTCCCCTAGCTAATTTTAGATTGCTACTATGTTATCTAGGCTCATTCTTCAAGAATTTTACTTGTATTCTTCTTTGCTATCCATTTGTATCCATTCACAGAACCCCTTTAAAAATATTAATAAAAATGGATGAAAAAAAAAGAATAGATGGATGAATAAAGGAAGAATGAATAAGCGAGAAAAAGATGGCATTTTGGCATTTTTAAACAGATGTGGAATCAAGGTTGTATAAAAATACAGAAACAAACATAAAGGAACAAACCATTCAGCAGGCATTCAAAATAAACGTCAAGCTCATTTTTCTCCTTTTTTTCACCCATTAAATGTGTCATAAAACAGAAAAAAAAGAACCAACGAGAACATGCTTCTGGGTAAGTGTTTTAAGAAATGCCAAAGTAATTAGCTCAATTGAGTGAGTGGATATATATTAAAACTATTAATGTTATTTATATATTTAATTAGAGAGCCTTTTATAGTACAAAAGAGAAGCATATGTGAAAATTGCTATTGACCTCTTTGTTTCCTTGCCAACCTCTCTTTATTTGTAAGTGTTTGTGTTACTTTTATGTTTGGCCATAAAAAAACATGAAAATGATAGCATTGCACAGAAGCGTACACTATACACTTGTACTTTCATTTTCATTGTACATTTAAAATGTCACAGCATGTTATGCCTTGCCTCTCCTTGATTCTTTAGTTAGGGTTGAGCAACCAGGTTGTCCTTCCACACGTGAGATTTTTAGTAGTATGGGATTAACCCCGTATTGGCGAACCCAAGTGAGGAAATGTCACCAGCACACCAAGGATTCCTCAAGAAGGGTCCAAAGCTTTATTCTCGTGATCACATGGTACACATAAAGCAACGTTTCAGAGCCACGCAGGCAGGGCCGGACTTACCATTGGGCTTGACTGGGCTCAAGCCCATGGGCCCCGCCCAATAGGGGGCCCCGTGGGCCCCAGCCGTGTGTACTCGGCTATACTCGGCTGGTTCCGCTCACAGTCACGCCTAGTCCCGCCCTATGATGGACATAACACAGGGACTGGGCGTGACTGTGAGCGGAGCTAGCCGAGTACACTCGGCTATGTATGTATATCGGCAGCGCTCGGCTCCGCTCACAGTCATTGAGTCATTGTCCCGCCATTGGACCTGTGTTATGTCCATCATAGGGCGGGACTGGGCAGGACTGTGAGAGGAGCTGAGAAAAGCCGACAGGAGCCGAGATACACAGGACCGGTTCTGTGTATCTCGGCAGCACCATATTTAAACTGCATTTAAACTGCAGTGACACTGACATGTCACTGTAGTTTAACTGCAGCCTGGGCAAGGCTACAAATGACATGGACAAGGCTGCAGATGGACACTGATAAGGCTGCAGATGGAGGCTGCAAGGCTGCAAATGACACTGACAAGGCTGCAATGTCACTGGGCAAGGCTGCAAATGACACTGACAAGGCTGCAATGTCACTGGGCAAAGCTGTAAATGACACTGATAAGGCTGCAAGGCTGCAATGTCACTGGACAAGGCTGCAAATGACACTGACAAGGCTGCAAATGACACTGGACAAGCATGCAGATGGACGCTGTGCAAGGCTGCATTGATAAGCATTTAAATGTAAGTCTTTTTCCTTAAATAGTTTTTTCTTAAAAGTCCTTAAACTCTTATCTTGAGGTTTGCTGATTGGTTATTGGCAGTTACGTAGTGCCTCGTTTACTGCCATTGAGAAAACCTGTCTGCATTAGACAGTGATGTAATGGTGGACAAACGGTATCAGAGTGGCGCACTTAAAAGAAAACTAAAGGTTTAAAGTAATGTATAGAAGGTAGGGCCCGAAAGTGACTCAAGCCCAGGGGCCCCCACCACCCTAAGTCCTGCCCTGCACACAGGGCTCCTTTGTCAGGCAAGATGTAGGAGCCCTGCGTGGCTGCCAACGTTGTCTTATGTTTACCATGTGACCACAAGAATAAAGCTTTGGACCCTTCTTGAGGAAGCCTTGATGTGCTGGTGACTTTTCTTCACTTGGATTATTTACGGTTCCCAGCCTGTGGTCATTGCAGCAACCATTATCACTTAATAGCCATTTTCAGAAACATTTGCGTGGGGAATATTACATTTGGCCCTATTGGTGAATGCCGTTTTTTGGGACACATTCTTGGGATACTAATAAGACTTGAGGTTGTGCAAGAAAATCACCATACCTGGGAACACTTAGAATTAAAGATCCTAGAATTACCTAGAATTAAATGGGAATCTGGACCAATTGCGATTTTGGAAGGTTTATGGGTCTATTTGTATTATTTTTTATAGTTAAAAGTTAACTCCAAGCAGTTATTAAAAATAGCATTGAATGCAGTTATGTATAGAGCGACCAATGTAAGGGCACAGCAGCAAGTTGTGCTTTAGTACTGTGTTTCACAAAAGGGTCAGTGCACTGTATTGGCAGTCCATTTTGCAATGAATAGGCTTGCCTTAACGCAATGCAATGCACACTTGTGCATGACATAACAGAAATACCGCAATAGTGTCAATCAGCCCTTGTGTATTTTGATTAAAACACTCAGCTAGAGAAAAATAAATACTATATGCTAGCATATATTTAAAAATTTGTAATAACTATTTGCCCATGTCTTACTTTCCTTGTAGTTCCATAAATCATTCTTTTTATTAATCACTTCCCAACTCCAATTATCCATGGCCAGTCCGTCTATCTTATTAGGCTACAACCCCTTATACAAAGCAATACCCTGTTATATATAACAGAGGCCAATATGGACACCAAGATCAAAAAAGTCTAATTAAGTATGTATTTAAAGTTAACTTAAAGCTGAATTACAGGAGTTTAGCCCCTTTGTAAAAAATTAAGGCTCACTATGAGTTAAAATGTTACTAAACCTACAACAGTAAAATCAGTCTGTATATGCAGCATATCATGCTTGTTATACTCACTGTGAAACTGAAGGGGTTAATCCTCTGCATTATGTAAAAAGGCTGTTTTATCCTGTATGCACAGATCCTCCCCCTCCTGCACTGTCTATCTGGGGAAGACCAGCTAACACAGGCACAGTAGCCGACCTGCACATGCTCAGTTGTGTCTTTTTATGCTGGAGAGAACATTTACTTGTTCTCAGAGCTAGCCAGGTCACATGGTATTGACATCACACATGTGGGCGTGTATATAGGCTGTAGTGGAAATCTCCTCCTACCTGAACTCTCGGCACTGGAGAAACTGTGCAGTTTATCATGTAACCGTGGTATACAGATCATCCAAAAAGGTATATAGTGGCAGTATTTTAATGTAAAAAGAAGATTTAGAAGCTGTGGGCACTGTGTGTGTGTGTGTGTGTGTGTGTGGGGGGGTGAACTATTTTCATATTACTGGGTTTATTAACACTTTAAGTCCAGCAAAGTGCATGACAACTCCCGGGCTTAGCTCTATTAATTATATCTGACAACGTTATAGTACTCCAGAGGACAGATAGCCTTGTAGTCCTTCCAGAACAGATCCTTCTGAGCTATGCATCTTGAACAGTAGAGTTGCTGCAGCTGCTATGCCTGCCCCTTCCCTCCTCCTGCCCATTCTCAGATGCCTTTATATTATCTGAACACGTTCACAAAATACAAAGGTTTCTCTAAATGGGCAGCAGAGGGGCACGGTGGACATAACTGCTTTGTGTGCCTTTCTCCTCTCTCACAGCCTGAGTGTCTCGAGTGTTATTCCCGACAGAGCAATAAACCTGTCAGATATAATTTATAGAGATAAGCCCAGGAGATGTCATGCAGATCCTTAGACTTAAAGTGATGCTAAAAACACACTGTTTAATTTACATTATCCCTTCTCTTTCTGTATACGGATGATGGCACTGAAATTGTTTTAGTAAAAAAATATCATAAGTATCTTTTTCTTAACCACTTCCTGCCTGCCATATAACAAAATGATGGCCGCAAAGTTGATAAGTTATCCTGACTGGACGTCATATGATGTCCAGCAGGACAAGCACGTGGATCGGTGTTGTGTCGTTCTGACACCCCGCATCTCCGATCTAGGTAAAGAGTCTTTGACGTAGGCTCTTTAGCATGTGATCAGCTCTGTCCAATCAGTAACCAGAAAGTGCCGTTTATCGGCTTTTCCTCTATTTGTGCTGACAGGCGCGAGAAGAGGAGAGCCGATCGGCTGCTCTCCTGACAGGGGGGTCACTACTCATCACTGCTGCCTATGAGTGCCCATCAGTGCCACCTATCAGTGCCCATCAGTGCTGCATATCAGTGCCACCTATCAGTGCCCATCAGTGCTGCATATCAGTGCCACCTATCAGTGCCCATCAGTGCTGCTTATCAGTGCCTCCTATAGGTGCCGCATGTAAGTGCCTCATCATCAGTGCCCATCAGAGCCACCAGATCAGTACCAATCACTACTGCCTTATCAGTGCCCATCAGTGCAGCCTCATAAGTGCTAATCAGCGAAGGTTAAAACATACTTATTTACAAAGTTTTGAAACAGAAACGAAGAAAAACTTTTTTTTTTCTTCCAAATTTTCAGTTTGTAACGCAAAAAATAAAACCCCAGTGGTGATCAAATACCACTAAAAGAAAGCTCTATTTGTGGGAAAAAAAAATTATAAAAATTTTGTTTGGGTACAGTGTTGCATGATCGCGCAATTGTCATTCAAAATGCGACAGTGCTGAAAGCTGAGGGGCCAGGATGGAGAGACTGACACAGACTTTACACCAGCGCTGTCCCAGCACAGCATACCGCACCAAACATCCAGTGATTTTGCATAGAAAGCCGTTATAGTATGGTGCACTGACGCACCAGTGCCATGTGAGTACCCCGGTGTGGGGAGCGTTTTCTTTTAATAAAAGTATTTTGACTATATTACACTACATAGTTTCCTTTTCATTTATATGTATGGAGCCACATTGCTTCCAGCTGGAGGAGTGCAGCAGACACTGAGACTGAGCCCAGGGGTGGCTCCAAAGCGTATTTGGACTCAGGGTAGAAGCTGAGTCACACGCTCTGAGGTGAGCACATTAGCTTAAGGGGGTCACGAAGGAGCACCGGAACATGTTTTGCAGCACTCAGGATATCTTCGGCATGATGTTGGATTGTTGTCACAGCTGAACACCACCTGCACACATTGTTTTATTATCACTGCTGGACATTATTTGCACATACTATTTAGAGTGCCAAAGAGAATTTTTTTCATTATTTATTATTTATTAATTTTTTCATTTAAAATAGCAGGATACTTTATATTGAGCACAAAGCACTTTTTATGTTTATTAAGACACTATGTATGGTGTAACAAGCACTAATAAGCACTAATTTATGGTGTAACAAGCACTTGTTTTTTCACACCTTGTTTATTTATTCAACATTCATATTATTTGTATTTAATATTATCGCACTAGTAAGCACAGAGTTAGTTATTATTAATTTTGTTTTTGGGGTCACCCAAGCGCAGCGAATAACTTGTAAATTTATCCTATGCACGTTATATGAAGCGTGATTAGCGCATGCAGCTGGAGGTAGCACAAGTAAGGCATAAGATCATTGTGGCTCACAGAATTTTTCCAATTTGATCACTGCTCATCACTGCTGCCTATGAGTGCCCATCAGTGCCACCTATCAGTGCCCATCAGTGCTGCATATCAGTGCCACCTATCAGTGCCCATCAGTGCTGCTTATCAGTGCCTCCTATAGGTGCTGCATGTAAGTGCCTCATCATCAGTGCCCATCAGAGCCACCAGATCAGTACCAATCACTACTGCCTTATCAGTGCCCATCAGTGCAGCCTCATCAGTGCTAATCACCGAAGGTTAAAACATACTTATTTACAAAGTTTTGAAACAGAAACGAAGAAAAACTTTTTTTTCTTCAAAATTTTCGGTTTGTAACGCAAAAAATAAAAACCCCAGTGGTGATCAAATACCACTAAAAGAAAGCTCTATTTGTGGGGAAAAAAATGATAAAAATTTTGTTTGGGTACAGTGTTGCATGATCGCGCAATTGTCATTCAAAATGCGACAGTGCTGAAAGCTGAGAATTGGACTTCTGACGTGGACCTGAAGTGGTTAATCGATATGCAGCTGTCACATGACCTAGATCTTTCCCTGTACATGGTTTGGGCAGATTTCTGCTAGTCACAGGCTGTGTCACACCCCTCCAGCCTTTGTCCTAGAATATCTGGGAGGAGAAGCCTCCATCAATCAAGATGTAATATCCCACCCCTATCGTGTTTAGCTGGTTAGTGGGCTTGGAGGAGTAGGGAGGGAGTTTGCTGTCATTTACCACTGTGTATTCACTCACATGTGTGACTTTATAGTCACATGGGCTGCTCAGATGCAATAGGGAGAAAATACTCAGCATAGAAACTCACCAAAAAACTGAACATATGCAGAGCTGCCACCACTGCTCTGCAAAATCCCCAACTGCCACCAATTGGGGACATGATCAAAAGGGGGAGATAGAGAACAGCAGGATCAACCAGTATTTTTGCAGAATACAGAAAACGTATCCTATAGCGACTGAGTGAGTATGAACAGCATGTAATACACCATTTATTGATAGTTTTTTTTATAATGTGGGTTTAGTTCCGGTTCACACAACAGCGCCTTGGGATCCGACTTGTAAGTCCTCAAGTCGCTGGACATAAGAAATGCCATAGAAGTGAATGAGAGCCGTCTTAATGTACACTACTGAAATCGCTCCGACTTCAGAAAAGGTTTCTGTACTACTTCAAGGTGACTTCTAAGCGACTTGTACCCATAGCTTTCAATGGAAGTTGCCTCCAAGTCGGATCTCCATCTATATTGAAGCAACTTTACAGGAAAAATAAAAGAATTTACCCAGTTACTCCCCACGTTTACCCAGGCAACCCCCTCCCTCCCAATGAGCTGATTATCCTGTGATTGGCCACAGCTAAAGTCGCCTGTCCTGGAGGCCACTTTAAGTCGCGTTGTAAGTTGCTCAAAGTTGCCCTGAAGTTGTGCTGAAGTCGCCTCCAAATCGCCTTGCAAAGATGCGCTGTAAGTCGGGTTGGTCCTGTGTGAACTGGCACTTAGTGACACTTTAACTCATAGTGTGCCTTCTCTTTTTACAAAGTGGCTGAATTCCTGGAATGCAGCTTTAATAACAGCGATGTTTTCAAATATTTCTCCAAATGTTTCAAATTTCTCCAAATTTCTGGCAGGTGCTTAAAGTATACCTTTCATCTAAAAAATATGGGGGCAGCCATTGCTGACTAGTTGCTTGGCTGTTGCTGACCCTCCTGCTTTAATACTTTAAGTCACTGGCCTGAAACACGTTTGCTTAAAAAGACCTGGCAATTGTACTCAGGTAGAATTTCATGTAGGGAGCACTGAGCTGTACCAGGCATTTCCTCGTGCTCTGATGGTGGTTTAGGATGGTGGTGGAGTGCAGAGGAAGTAAGTGTTTTTGTCTGACTTACAATATGCATACTATTTCCAGGGCAGTCACCTTATGTCCATGGAGCCCTGGAATAAATAGCAGCTAACATCACTTGGTAATCCACCATATACATTTATCCTTTTTTTCTCTCCTTCCTGCTTCTTATTCAAAACAGCCATCGATACCTTCCATTACCTATCTGTTGGCTGCATAAGACTACCTTTGAGTCATGGCCGAATCTGTGTGGGGATAAGGCACTGATTGGGTGTTTAAGCATCAGGGAAGCAGAAGGCTACCAGTACCTGGAAGAATCCCAGTCATGCCAATGGGAAAATATTTATTTAATGAGTCTTTGTAACACTTTTGGGTAGGCAGCACCTATGAGAATTAAAACAAAGAACAGCGCAATCTAAGTGTAGCAATTAAGAAAGCAAGGTTTATTCCCAAATAGTTGCACTCACTAGATATAAGTGGTTTGTAGGCACACCAATATAAGCAACCAAAGGGTTCCAGGAGTCAGGGGTGGCATTGGTTCAGCGCATACTGGCGTCGGTGATCTGGTGTCCCGGGCTGGATGTGGACGGCGCAGGAGGAAGTCGTCAGCAGGACGTCTCTGGTGTCAGGTGGTTACTGGTGGGCGGCTAAAGAATCATGCACACATTCGGAGCATGCATGCTCCTTCCTCAGGTAGGCACATCAATATACATGCGTGCTCCTCCCTCCTGCTCCATACGCATGGATGATTCTCTACCGCCCACCAGTAATCACCTGACACCAGAGACATCCTGCTGATGACTTCTTCCTGCGCCCTCCACATCCAGCCCGGGACACCGGAAACCACCAGCGCCACCGAGTGTGGTGAGACCGCGCTGCACCTAAGCCGCCCTGGACCCCTGGAACCCTTTGGTTGCTTATATTGATGTGCCCACAAACCACTTATGTCTAGCGAGTGCAAATATTTGTGAATAAACCTTGCTTTCTTAATTGCTACACTTAGATTGGTGCTGCTCTTTGTTTTTATGTTTCCAAATCCAGAGTCATTTCTGCTCTTCAGCATGCTGCCTTCCAAGTATTAATCTCCAGATTATCACATATTCCTGAGGTTACCACCCAGGATACATGCACTGTGTCTTTGGACTACCTCTATTAATTATAATTTATTTGAATTGTAATTTTACTTAACCAGTAACATTATCCCCCATTTATTTCTCCCATTCCTTACCCATACCCTATTCTGGTTTAATGCTAATATATTCAATATTTTATTATTGTGTATGGCTATATGTTGCCTTCCCTATATTAGTGTCCCTGCTCATACCTGGGAGTGCCTAGTGTGACAAATATTGTTTTTTTATTAGCACCTATAAGAATGGGGGAGCTAGAGATCTATGTTGGGTTTAAGAGTTGGAAAGACTCATCACTTGCCCCTAGTGAATTTTTTGCAGGCATATAAATGGAAAAAGAACCTCAGAGAGGAAACCAGAATGCACTTCACAGAGAACAAAAATGAAGGTCCTGCTGTAGCAACAAAATCCATTTTAGCAGGATCCTCTCTCTTCCATGGAGACATGGACAACAGTGGAGGACCAGTGCATGCAAGTGCTAACTCAATATGCTGAAAACTGAAAATATATTTTGGACGGAGTGTCTCTAAGTCTCAAATCAAAACTTATATACTCAGTGCTGACTGGAAAACAGTGCCTATAATAACAAAATGCAAACATCGATGTGTCAACTGAGCTCATCATCTGCTCCAAAACCTAAGCTGATTTTTGGGTAGACTTACACTTTAATTATATTTAAGTCTTCAGTTATACATATTAATATTAATCATATTATAGTTCTGTTTTGTAGAAGTAACTCATTTTCTACAAGCTGTTTTAGAATAAAACAATATAATTAATGTGTAACCAAGAATGAAGTTATTAAAATGTCATTTATTATTAATTAAAGACAGAAGCATGTGTTCAAAAGCTCCTCTCGGGGCAGTAATTTAGCAATAGAAGTGTTCTGTTTCAAATGCTGCTATATGCATTTACATACTTCAATAGATCCAGTCTGCACACACTGTATGGTCACCTGCTGACTTGGCACCATCCACAGGCAGCTTAACTCTTCCAGAAGACAAAGATGTTGAATACAACACAATTTTACTTCAGATAAGTGCATTGCAGAGGATGTTTTTCCTGACTTTTGAGGTGAGAAGATAATAACTTTCCTAAGCCCGGTCCTCTGCGAAGAACTAACACTTACTGAGGGAACATGAAAGGAACAAAGAGGGTCTAGTTTGGATGGAACTAAAGCAGCCATAGATGACTCAATTTTTTTTCCTTTCACCACGGATGGGAGGAAAGACAATCGCTCAGTGTTGATGGGTGTTGATGGGTGAAATGCCTCCTTGTGTTGCATTTGATATAAATAGATATATATATCTATTTATATAATTTTTCCCTCAGACTTGCTTTTAAAAAAAATCTGTTTAGACTTAGAAACAGACATCAAGTATGTATAAGGGGATACTTCTCAAACAAATGCTTTGATAACAATTACACAGGCTGTCCTCAAACAATGGGAACTTAGATACCATTGTTGCATTTCAGTTGACAATTGGATCAATTTATTGTTCTGTAACTACAGTAAATAAGTTTGTAACATGGGGAAACAATAGATTGGCTCTTATGACATATATATAACCTATGGCATGTATAATACCATAGTGCCATCTAGAGGTTAAATTGGAGAAGGTTTTTCTAATTGAAACAATTATTGAGAAAGGGGCCACACCGATGTGGGGATGTAAATTTTCCTAATAAAAGGTTGTCAGGCATAAGCTGACAAGGAGAACTCCATAATGACTTAACACCAAGGAAGATCTCTAACAGGAGAGGAGACTTCACTTAAGACGCTTTTGCCCAACCTCCCACAACAACTTATAGAGTAAGCCTGGGTCCCCGTTGCCTACGGAGATCATAAACCCACTGTAACCTGAGTTAAGTAACTTTTAAGCTTATTTGCTAGGAAGTAGGCAGCATTTTGCTTGTTATAGGTATATCTGGCAGACTTGTATTGTATTCCTTTAATTGTAATAGTTTTGTATGAAAAGCATTTTTGTTTAGTAATACACTGCGAGGTCTGAGCTTCCTTGCTTATAATGCAAATTAACCTAATAAACCAAAGCAAAACACTCCTCGAGCCCTATTGTGTTTTGCCTGCCGGAGGGGTGGGGGCTGTAGGGAGCCTTCCCACCTGGTAGAACACAATAATTACTGCTAGTGTGCTAGCAGCTATAGCAACCAGCGGTATTTAAATGTAAAAAAAAGAATCTGAGGAATCAACTTGGGTACAGTCAGTCTGTCCATACATGGATTGAATCTTGTGGGTCCATGCTGATCCAGCTGAATTGTGATCCATGTATGGCCAGCTTTGCTCTCACGAAAAAGAAGGGGAGAACAGAGGGAAATACGAACTATATAAGTAAACAAGTTGTAGTGAATTTAAACCACCAAGTATGTCAGCATACTACAAAACAATAGCAACCTGATACAGTTCAATGCAAGAATGGAAAAAAAAAACATCTAGGTGGAACAGAACAAGAGCGATACAAGTACTGGACTTTAGGTTCAGAAAGTGGACATGGGAAGGTTGTTATAAGGATGGGGTAAACATATGGGGGTAGTAAAACATTTGCAAATTCATATATATGAACATCCCTGCCTTCTAAAAGATTCTGTCAAATTGATATTCAGATCCAGATACCCCTGCTAGATGCACCCTGACCATATTTTTTTTTTTTTTACAGCAGTTAACACAATACAGCTTAGTCTGTGACTGGATAGGAACGGACAGCAAGTGCAGACAAAATACATTTCCCAGCCTACATTTCTGTATAGTGGATCATTTTATCTGCTAAACTATTTATAAACATTAAAAGATTTAAAAAAACAAAACAAAAAACAAGTGTATATTAACTAAAGCAGAAGAAGGATTTAATTTCTTTATTATAATTATAGCAAACACATAACGTGCCAGTAATTTGCAATATAAAATTCAGCTGCTTGGGCACAACACAGCAGTAATAACTGCTAAAGCGAAGTAAAACTAAAATTACCTTTACAACAAAAAAACAAGAAAAGAGAAATAAATGCAGTCAGCTGCAGACAAAATAAATCAATGAAAAGCAATTAAATAATATCAGGTGGTGCTCGAGAACATTACATATAATTTAAAATACACATTACCTGTGAATCATAAAATGAGCTAAAATGAAGCAAAATTTACTTTTCATTTAAAATATATTTTGGTTTAATTATTTGCATTGATTACAGCATCATATTATGTTGTTATTGTTATTTTTGCAGATAATGGCTGTCAGTGCATTGTTAGGGTTGCCACTGTATCTACAGTGGGGACGGAAAGTATTCAGACCCCCTTAAATTTTTCACTTTTTGTTATATTGCAGCCATTTGCTAAAATCATTTAGGTTCATTTTTTTCCTCATTAATGTACACACAACACCCCACATTGACAGAAAAACACAGAATTGTTGCAGATTTATTAAAAAAGGAAAACTGAAATATCACATGGGCCTAAGTATTCAGACCCTTTGCTCAGTATTTAGTAGAAGCCCCTTTTGATCTAATACAGCCATGATTCTTTTTGGGAAAGATGCAACAAGTTTTTCACACCTGGATTAGGGGATCCTCTGCCATTCCTCCTTGCAGATCCTCTCCAGTTCTGTCAGGTTGGATGGTAAACGTTGGTGGACAGCCATTTTTAGATCTCTCCAGAGATGCTCAGTTGGGTTTAAGTCAGGGCTCTGGCTGGGCCATTCAAGAACAGTCACGGAGTTGTTGTGAAGCCATTCCTTCGTTATTTTATCTGTGTGCTTAGGGTCATTGTCTTGTTGGAAGGTAAACCTTCGGCCCAGTCTGAGGTCCTGAGCACTCTGGAGAAGGTTTTCATCCAGGATATGCCTGTACTTGGCCGCATTCATCTTTCCCTCGATTGCAACCAGTCATCCTGTCCCTGCAGCTAAAAAACACCCCCACAGCATGATGCTGCCACCACCATGCTTCACTGTTGGGTCTGTATTGGACAGGTGATGAGCAGTGCCTGGTTTTCTCCACACATTAGAATCAAAGCCACATTAGAATTAAAGCCAAAAAGTTCTATCTTGGTCTCATCAGACCAGGGAATCTTATTTCTCACCATCTTGGAGTCCTTCAGGTGTTTTTTTAGCAAACTCCATGTGGGCTTTCATGTGTCTTGCACTGAGGAGAGGCTTCCGTCGGGCCACTCTGCCATAAAGCTCCGACTGGTGGAGGGCTGCAGTGATGGTTGACTTTCTACAACTTTCTCCCATCTCCGACTGCATCTCTGGAGCTCAGATACAGTGAACCTTGGGTTCTTCTTTACCTCTCTCACCAAGGCTCTTCTCTCCCAACAGCTCAGTTTAATCGGACGGCCAGCTCTAGGAAGAGTTCTGGTCATCCCAAACGTCTTCCATTTAAGGATTATGGAGGTCACTGTGCTCTTAGGAACCTTAAGTGCAGCAGAAATCTTTTTGTAACCTTGGCCAGATCTGTGCATTGCCACAGTTTTGTCTCTGAGCTCTTCAGGCAGTTCTTTTGACCTCATGATTCTCATTTGCTCTGGCATGCACTGTGAGCTTTAGGCTCGGTTCACACATGGGCGGCACGACTTGCAGGTCGCCTCAGCGAGGCGACCTGCAAACGACTGCGGGGCGACTTGCGAGACGACTTCTGCATAGAAGTCTATGCAAGTCGCCCCAAGTCGCCCCCAAAGTAATACAGGAACCTTTTTCTAAGTCGGAGCGACTTGCGTCGCTCCAATTAGAACGGTTCCATAGCACAGAACGGGAGGCGACTTGTCAGGCGACTAGGTCGCCTGACAAGTCGCCCCAGTGTGAACCGAGCCGTAAGGTCTTATATAGACAGGTGTGTGGCTTTCCTAATCAAGTCCAATCAGTATAATCAAACACAGCTGGATTCAAATGAAAGTGTAGAACCATCTCAAGGATGATCAGAAGAAATGGACAGCACCTGAGTTAAATATTTGAGTATCACAGCAAAGGGTCTGAATACTTAGGACCATGTTATATTTCAGTTTTTCTTTTTTAATAAATCTGCAAAAATGTCAGCAATTCTGTGTTTTTCTGTCAATATGGGGTGCTGTGTGTACATTAATGGGGAAAAAAATGAACTTAAATGATTTTAGCAAATGGCTGCAATATAATTATCTATCTATCTATCTATTTGTCTGTAAATTCATTCATCTGTCCATCTGCCTGCCGTGGATGTAGAACTATTTAACATGGCACTAAAAAGTGCAGTATTGATAAGCATGCTGCAGTTGCAAATAGCAGTTCAGATATTAGTTTGCTAAAATGTCATCAGCGAAAAATGAATTCTGATTGGTTACTATGAATTACTTAAAGGAGTTGTAAAGTCAGAAGGTTTTTTAGTCTTGGATGACTGAGGAAGGGTTTTTATGCATTAGGATGAAAAGCCTTCTGTGTGTAATAGCCCCCTCAGCCCCCCTAACACTTACTTGAGGTTTCTCTCTGTCCAGTGATGTTCATGAGTGTCTCAGCCATCCCAGATTCCCTCTCCCAATTGTCTGAGACACAGCAGCAGGAGCCAATGGTGCTAGCCAATCAGGGGCCGGGTCGGGGCTCCGTGTCTGAAAGGAAAAAAAAACAAGACTTTACAATCACTTTAATATGTAATATGTAGCCTTGAGGCACCCAGCTAGGGTGACCTGTCCATTGCTGGGCTCACATGAAAATATTGTATTACAGATTGTATGCTTAGGGGCTCTGGTTATGCAGATTGGGTGTTACCATTTTATTTATTGTTTCTATTACAAAGTAACAGGTCCTCATTAAAGATGTTCTCCTGGGAAAACATCAGCTACCTCTTATTTGTATCTGTTCAACATGTTTTGCAAACTGAATCCAGCCATAGCTGGTGCTATTTCTTGGTCGCCAAAACCTCTTTGTATGTTAAATTGATTGGACATGTTTTGTTCCAGAACTATCATCAGTCTGGAGGGCTGGATGATGGAAGCCTTCAGGTTAGGGGCTTGGCTGAAACAACGGAGATTTTGTAACAGATTCCTTATCAGAATTCAAAAAGGAAGTTTGCTTGGTAAGTTAAAATGTTTAACTCATTAAAGTTAATATGCAAGATGTAGCTTAAACAAAGAATAATACTTACCCTTCCCTTTGCCCGCACTGCTAAATGACACTCTATTGAAGAGAAATGGCCACCTAAAGTTTCTTCAGAAACCAATATTTCTGGGAGGATTGATTTTCTGTGTCCCCCACTGTGCTTAGTGGTTACTCCTGATGACCCTGATGCCACTACAGGACACAGTACTGATGTGAAAGTCAGCAGAAGGAACCACTGAGTGCAACAGGGAACATGGAAGATCAACATTCCTAGAAGTTTCTGATTTCTGAAGAGACTTCAAGTGACAATTTATCTTCAATAGATCAGCATTTGGTAGTGTGGGCAAAGGAAAAGGCAAGTATTTATAATCTTATGTGCAGGTACATCTTGTATTCTTACTTTAATTAAAGCAACAGAGTTGCTTTAACATTAAAGCTGAACCCCAGGGATAATACATTTGGCATATTTATATTGGGCCAGCTTGGTGCATTAGTTAGTATGCATATGTGATACCTGATTGTAAATCACTGTGATCTTCTAAGTCTCGGCACTTCCACCATTCTAAGAGCACCTTGTATTTTTCTTAATGAATTAAAGTGTTTTCTAATTGGACAAGGGGGAGAGGAGGGGAGGAGACATAACAATCTGCATCTCATCCAAGCACAGAAAACTTTGAGGAAAGGAAAACTTGTGGTTGCAGGTGCAATAGTTCATGCCAGGATATACGCTGTACATACTGTAGACAAACATCAGAGAGCTAGAAAATCTGGCACTGACTTGATTGATGATAAAATGGTTCAAGCTTTAAATATCCATCAAGACATAAAAGTATTCATCATATAAAAGAATGGACGTGTTTCTCCCCCAACTTTGGGGCCTTAAAGCGGAGTTCCACACAAAAATGGAACTTCCGCTTTTCGGAACCCTCCCCCCCTCCGGTGTCACATTTGGCACCTTTCAGGGGGGAGGGGGGTGCAGATACCTGTCAAAGACAGGTATTTGCACCCACTTCCGGCATAGACTCCCATGGGAGTCTATGCCTCTTCCCGTCCCGACCGTGCTGTCTGCTGGGAACACACAGCTCCCAGCAGAGAGCGGGGACCACTAGGGACGCGCAGCGCGACTCGCGCATGCGCAGTAGGGAACCGGGAAGTGAAGCCGCAACGCTTCACTTCCTGATTCCCTCACCTAGGATGGCGGCGGCAGCTGTCGAGAACCGAGCGGGTTCTCGGCGTCCCCTGCCGACATCGCTGGACCCCGGGACAGGTAAGTGGCCATGTATTAAAAGTCAGCAGCTGCAGTATTTGTAGCTGCTGGCTTTTAATTTTTTTTTTTTTTGGCGGTGTGGGTGAACCCCCGCTTTAATCATAATAAAATAACCGTATATACTCGAGTATAAGTCGAAATTTTCAGCCCCTTTTTTGGGGCTGAAAGTGCCCCCCTCGACTTATACTTGAGTCACCGCCGTCTGCCTACATGATCAGCGTGTCATGCAGGCAGACGGCGGCCAGCGTGTGCTACATTCCACTCGGCAGCCTCTCACTGTTCCAAAGCTGCACCTCCTCCTCGTCTGTGATAGGCAGTCAGTGTACAGTCTATCACGGACATTCTCTCATCCTCGTCCGTGGTATGAGGATGAGAGAATCTCCATGATAGGCTGACCGCTGACTGCTGGGAAATGGAGTTTTCTACCTATCATGGACGAGGAGGAGGCGAGGCTTTTGAACAGTGAATGGCCGCGAATAGTAATAGCACACGCTGATCGGTGCAGAGCGACACACGGAGGCATGCACAGGACACAGGTAGGATGCACACAGACACATGCAGACAGACACATGCACACATACACAGGACACATACACAGGACACATACACAGGTACATATACACATGACACATACACACATACACAGGACACAGGTACATATACACATGCCACATGCACATATACACAGGACACAGGTACAGGACACATGCACATATATGCAGGACACAGGTACAGGACACATGCACATATACACATGACACATGCACATATACACAGGACACAGGTACAGGACACATGCACATATACACAGGACACAGGTACAGGACACATGCACACATACACATGACACATGCACATATACACAGGACACAGGTACAGGACACATGCACATATACACAGGATACAGGTACAGGACACATGCACATATACACATGACACATGCACATATACACAGGACACAGGTATATGACACATGCACATATACACATGACACATGCACATATACACAGGACACATGACACATGCACATATACACATGCACATATACACAGGACACATGCACATATGCACAGGACACATGACACATGCACACATACACAGGACACATGACACATGCACAGGACACATGCACAGGACACAGGGAGGTATATTGTTGACCCTCTTTTACCACTTACAGTAGATGCTGCATTTCTCACCTCGTCTTATACTCGGGGCAATACGTTTTTCCCATTTTTTTGTGGTAAATTGGGGCCACGACTTATACTCGGATCGACTTATACTCGAGTATATACGGTATTATAAATAAAGCTTTAAAATTGGGGCAAAAACTCTTCAATTCTTTTATATGATGGATACTTTTATGTCTTGATGTATACATAAAAAAGCTTGAACCATTTTATCATCAGTCACGTCGGTACCGGAATTTTCTATCTCTCTGATGTTTGTCTAGAGAAGCCTTACATTCATTCAGAAAAATGGAAGGTGCTGTCTGAATTGCAGCCATGCCAGGCAAGCAACCTTCTGTGATTACTATGCAGAAGGGCAGACGCTTGTCACGGCATCTGGAAGATCGCAACCATCACTGTAGTAGCTACACAGCTTCCACAGAGTCCACCAGATATTACTTACTGTATATTTACTTATATAGGGCCAAGCTGGCCCTATGTAATTATGTAAAATATATCATCCCTGGAGTTCAGCTTTAAAGTAAGGGTTGAGAAATGTATAATCCCTTCTTTGAAATCAGTTTATAGTAAGAGAAAGAATCTTTTTCTTAGATGCTCATAGAAATAGTTATATACAGTATCTCACAAAAGTGAATACACCCCTCACATTTTTGTAAATATTTTATTATATCTTTTCATGTGACAAGACTGAAGAAATGACACTTTGCTACAATGTAAAGTCGTGAGTGTACAGCTTGTATAACAGTGTATATTTGCTCTCCCCTCAAAATAACTCAACACACAGCCATTAATGTCTAAGCTGCTGGCAACAAAAGTGAGTACACCCCTAAGTGACAATGTCCAAATTGGGCCCAAAGTGTCAATATTTTGCGTGGCCACCATTATTTTCCAGCTGCCTTAACCCTCTTGGGCATGGAGTTCACCAGAGCTTCACAGGTTGCCACAGGACTCCTCTTCCACTCCTGCATGATGATATCACGGAGCTGGTGGATGTTACAGACCTTGCGCTCCTCCACCTTCTGTTTGAGGATGCCAAACAGATGCTCAATAGTGTTTAGGTCTGGAGACATGCTTGGCCAGTCCATCACCCTAAGCTTCTTTAGGAAGGCAGTGGTCATCTTGGAGGGGTCATTATCATGTTGGAATACTGCCCTGCGGCCCAGTCTCTGAAGGTAGATGATCATGCTTTGCTTCAGTATGTCACAGTACATGTTGGCATTCATGGTTCCCTCAATGAACTGTAGCTCCCCAGTGTCGGCAGCATTCATGCAGCCCCAGACCATGACACTCCTACCATCAGGCTTGACTGAAGGCAAGACACACACTTGTCTTTGTACTCCTCACCTGGTTGCCACCACACACACTTGACACCATCTGAACCAAATGTTTATCTTGGTCTCATCAGACCACATGACATGGTCCCAGTAATCCGTGTCCTTAGTGTGCTTGTCTTCAGCAAACTGTTTGCGGGCATTCTTGTGCATCATCTTTAGAAGAGGCTTCCTTCTGGGATGACAGCCATGCATACCAATTTGATGCAGTCTCCGGTGTATGGTCTGAGCACTGACAGGCTGCCCCCCATCCCTTCAACCTCTGCAGCAATGCTGACAGCACTCATAAATCTATTTCCCAAAGATAACCTCTGGATATGACGCTGAGCACGTGCACTCAACTTCTTTGGTCGACTGTGGCGAGGCCTGTTCTGAGTGAACCTGTCCTGTTAAACCGCTGTATGGTCATGGCCACTGTGCTGCAGCTCAGTTTCAGGGTCTTGACAATCTTATTATAGCCTAGGCCATCTTTATGTAGAGCAACAGTTCTTTTTTTCAGATCCTCAGAGAGTTCTTTGCCATGAGGTGCCATGTTGAACGTCCAGTGCCCAGTATAAGAGTGTGAGAGGGATAACACCAAATTTAACACACCTGCTCCCCATTCACACCTCAGACCTTGTAACACTAACGAGTAACATGACACCGGGGAAGGGAAAATGGCTAATGGGGCCCAATTTGGACATTTTCACTTAGGGGTCTACTCACTTTTTTTGCCAGCAGTTTAGACATTAATGGCTGTGTGTTGAGTTATTTTGAGGGGACAGAAAATTTATATTGTTATACAAGCTGTACACTCACTACTTTACATTGTAGCAAAGTGTAATTTCTTCAGTGTTGTCACATGAAAAGATATAATGAAATATTTACAAAAGTGTGAGGGATGTACTCACTTTTGTGAGATACTGTATCTAGGACAGCACCTACAAAATCAACTACCGGGTCTAGGCATGGAAAATTTCAGATAGGGACTTATATTTTACAATGTACTTGGCTTCCATATGTCACATGTTAATGTATAAACTAAAAACTGTAACACACTTTCTCACCCCCCCACACACACACACACATAATGAATTTACCTAGGGAACTTCTTTATATCTTGGCTTGTAAGTCAGTTTAGTTGTCATTTACTCACCACCCACGGGTCTGTTTTGAAGTAATATAATTTATTACATTAAATCTGCATTGCTATAATTTACAAATCAAGTATATTGCCTTCCTGAAATTAGAAAACTTAATTACATACTGGTTTAGAATTTGTTTAACTTGGTGCTCAATCAACTTAAGAGGATTTTTTGTAGGAGGATATTTTTGTTTATTAGACAATATAGCATTGTCCCGGCTGAACTACTTTTTGGATCGTAACACTTAACAGCCCCTGGTCTAAGATTCTGCTGCATGAATTATAATTTGATTTTGTAGAATAATAGTGAAATCATTTTTGCAGATTCTTGATTAGGTTTTGGTACTGTTAGGGCTCTGTCAGATCGGTGCCTATAGAACAGCGTTTTTTTTTATTAAACCATGTTATGACCGCCACAGGTTTATAATGACTAAATGGTGGATGTTTATTTCATTTTTCTTTTTAATATGGAGTACAATTTACTACTTGTGAACATGCCAGACACATTTACAATGCATGTAATTGAGCTGTCATTAGACAAAATGAACAGAGCCAATCGGAGTAGTCTTGATAGCCAATCTCAGTGATCACAAATGTCAGCACTACTACTGTCTGTATTTGAGAGTGCTACCCTTTCTGTCACACTAGAGAGGGGAGAATTTAATGAATGAAGTGATCCAAGGATGGTACACAACTGTAGATTCAAGGAAGGTGGATGGGGGAGGGGGGTGTTTAATCAATTTATTGCGATATTGTAGCATTGTTAAAAAAAAAAAAAACCTATATTAAAATTAATCTCATTTTTTGCTGACTACCCTTCATTCATCAACCCCTTCAATACCACTGACTTGTATGTGTGCAAATAGGACTGTCAGCAGTTAATAGGAAGAGATTGGGTGGCTGTACAGCTGCCCAATCACTCCCACACACCCCCAATACATTCACCACTCCCCAAATGTTTCCTAAACTCTGCACCCCCCCCTTCAGGCCGCGGAACCTGGTGGCAGTTTTCATCAGGTAGAGGGGATGGAGAGCTGAGAACTCTCTATTTGATGATCTCCCCTACCTAATAAGAGCCCGGAAGCAATGTGTATTACATCTCTTCCACGTTCGGCTGTCACTTTTCTCAGCCAAGTAAGAAGCTAATGGAACGTAATCTGCACTAAACCGCTAAGCCAATTTTTGTTATAAGTCATAGTTTATACGTTTTAAATTTTATTTAATTTATAACCCCATGGCCATTTTAAAAGGCACTTGAGTTACTATGTGATATAGTTTTTATTTTTTTAATTATGTTTAATAAGTTTCCTTTGCGGCTTTATATCCTTGCGTGTGCTGTTACATGCATCTGTGTTGGGGACATTCTAATGCTGTTATAGTAGATGCCAGCTGTTTATTATGATTATTAAATAAGAATTCTGTTAAACCTCAATTCTAGCCAAAACTTTTTTTGTTGTTGTTTTGAATAGACTTGTGAAGAACTAGACAAGAAATGAGTGGAGCAGTTATCGCCGGTACAGTAAACGTGGGCTCAAATCACAAAGCAAACAAGAATCTTTATGTTCAGTCCAAAGAAACTTGAAAATTTACAGTCATATTGCTGAAATGAAGACACCTATTCTTGTGTAAAGCATTGTGAATTGAGCCTACAAACAGTAATGCCGTGTACACATGGTCAGATTTTCCGACGGGAAATGTTGGATGTGAGCTTGTTGTTTTGTTCCACCAACAAAACTTTTCCAACAAATCCGCGCACAAAAGTTCACGCAGCTGGAAGTGATTGGTCTTGTAAAACTAGCGTTCGTAATGGAGATATCACATGACTATTGAACTTCCTTTTTATCGACTCGTCGTACGTGTTGTACGTCACCACGTTGTACGTCACCGCGTTCTCACATTCGGAATTGTTGGCCTACAGTTGTGTGACCGTGTGTATGCAAAACAAGTTTGAGCCAACAACCTTTGCACAAAAATCCACGGTTTTGTTGTCGGAAAGTCCGATTGTGTGTACGCGGCATTAGAGTAGTGTGACAGAGGTTCAAACTAGGGCTGAAACAACTAATCGGCTAAATCGATTATAATTGATTATGAAAATAGTTGGCAACTGTTTCCATAATCGATTAGTTGGTCAGCTGATAAGTTGTTCTGCATATAGAATGCATTATTTGTTTACATATCAGAAAATAAAGTGCAGCACTCATACAGCTCACTACACCATCCATACCTGTCAGTAAGTGCCTAAGAACTTGTGAATGTGTGAAGAGCAATGCCTCATGGGACATATAGTCCTGGGCAGGAGAAAAAAGTGAGTGCTTCCAAAAGGCAGAAGTTTTTTTTTACTTTGCTATAGAGGCACTCTATACTATACTTTGCAGCTTGTTGTACTCTAAAGGCAGAAGGAGCAAGAAGTGTCGGCAGGGGACCCCAGCAGAGTAGAATCAGGGCTGCTCTGTGCAAAACCATTACACAGAGCAGGTAAATATGACATGTTTGTTGTTTAAAAATAAAAAAAAATCAATAACTACAATCACTTTAACCGCTTGCCAACCAGCCGCCGTCATTTTACTGCGGCAGGTCGGCATGATCCCGCGAACTGTCGTAGCTATGCATCGGCTCACGGGATCGGGATAGCAGGCACGCGTGCCACCGCACAGCGGGGTGCCAATGCTCATGGCCGACCATCGCGATGACCGCCGGCCACGAGCGATCGCGAGCACGAGAGACAGAACAGGGAGGAATGTGTGTAAACACACACTTCCTTGTTCTGTTCTGAGAGGAGTGACAGATCACTTGTTCCTATTAGCTAGGAACCACGATCCGTCACTTCCTCTAGTCAGTCCCCTCCCCCTTCAGTTAGAAACACGTAGCAGAGAACACAGTTAACCCCTTGATCGCCCCCTAGTGTTAACCCCTTCCCTGCCAGTGACATTTTTACAGTAATCAGTGCATTTTTTATAGCACTGATCACTGTATAAATGCCAATGGTCCCAAAAATGTGTCAAAAATGTGTTCACCATAATGTCGCCGTCCCGATAAAAATTGCAGATCGCTGCCATTACTAGTAAAAAAAAAAAAATAATAATAAACATGCTATGAATCTATCCCCTATTTTGTAGACGCTATAACTTTTGAGCAAACCAATCAATATACGTTTATTGCAATTTTTTTTACCAAATATGTGTAGAAGAATACATATCGGCCTAAACTGAGAAAAAATGTGCTTTTTTAAAAAAAGAATGGGGATATTTATTATAGCAAAAAGTACAAAATATTGTGTTTTTTTTCAAAATTGTCATTATTTTTTTGTTTTTAGCGCAAAAAATAAAAAACGCAGAGGCGATAAAATACCACCAAAAGAAAGCTCTATTTGTGGGAAGAAAAGGACGGCAATTTTGTTTGGGTGCAACGTCGCACGACCGCGCAATTGTCAGTTAAAGCGACGCAGTGCCGAATCGCAAAAAATGGCCCGGTCATTCAGCAGCTAAATCTTCCTCCGGAGTGGTTAAAGACTCTGTGCAGGGAAGATCGTCATCTGAACCCAAAGAAGCTGGAGGCTGATAGACTGGAGGTAATATAAGGCATTACACTTACATTTAAACTTTTACCAGTATTGTGCATTATATTTAAAATGGTTATATCCATGAAAAAAAAGTCTCTTTAGTACTCATTTTATATAAAAGATTTATATCCCCCCTCCACCGTTCATATTGCTTCACGTCTGACTCCAACTTAAAATACCCTGTATATGATAATTCTTGGTTTATTTATTATTATATATATGATATAAGTTATATATATTATTACTGTTTCACAGTATAAATGAATCCCTTATAGTAGTGATTATTTGCTGTTTTTGTACTATAAAGAGTTTTTTTTTTCGTTTTTTTAACCCCATCATGACGGGTAAAAAAAAAAACATGCTGCTGCTACTAAATGTCTTTTGCTGGCCAAACACGTAACGATTTTCAGACAAGAATATTCTTTGTACATTTGAAAATTTCAATTTTAAAAGGAATGTAATTTCTGAATGAAAATCAAATACATACAATTCCTTAGACGGAGACGTTTTCTATTTTGCTCCTTCAAATTTTCCTGCCATTGTGGTCAAAAACAAATGTCAATTCAACCCCACTAATGATTAGAAAATCAAACAAACATTCTCAAAATAAAGATTTTCAAAGGAAACAAGTGTGCGTGTATGGCCAGCTTAAGTGGCAGCAGGTGCATGTTGTATCAAGCTACCTGCCTATGACAAGGGAGTCTGTCTGCATAATATTTTAATATTTTTAATACAATCCTGTCTGAAAATCTGCAAAACAGTGTTTTTAGGTAATTGTAAATAAACATTTTGATCTTGGAGTCTGATGATTTGTACCAGATTCAATCTCTAATAGTATATACTGTATTTATTGGCGTATAACACTCACTTTTACACCATTAAAATCGGGTGCAAATAGCTGCCTTTAGCTGCCTCGGAGGGGACAGGGAGGGGGGCAGGACAAGCGCCGTCAGATTACATACAGCGAGAATCTCCTGTTTACTTGGCGGCATCTGTAATAAGAAGTCCCGTCTCTTGGGCCGCCTTTGGACCACTGTTCTGTCTATCATAGGAGATTCTCACTGTATGTAATCTGACGGCGCTCGTCCTGTCCCCCTCCCTGTCCCCTCTGGGCTGCAGATGGGCATCGATCAAGCTACACTGATGGCAATGGTGAGGCTGCTGCATTGATGTGGACTGATGAGGCTGCATTGATGGCACTTGTGAGGCTGCAGATGGGCATTGATCAGGCTGCATTGATGACAGTGGTGAGGCTGCAGATGGGCACTGACCCTTATTTTGCTTCAAAGTTCCTTATTTAAAATTTAAGTTTTTTTCCTGAAACTTCCCTCTTAAAATGAATGTGCGTGTTATACGCCTGTGCGTGTTATACGCTGATAAATACGGTATTTATCTTCTGTCTGTAATTCTCATGCCGCGTACACACGATCGCACATTCCGACAACAAAATCCATGTTTTTTTTCCGAAGGATGTTGGCTTAAACTCGTCTTGCATACACACAGTCACACAAATGTTGTCGGAAGTTTTGAACGTCAAGAACGCGGTGACGTACAACACGTACGACGAGCTGAGAAAAATGAAGTTCAATAGCCAGTGCGGCTCTTCTGCTTGATTCCGAGCATGCGTGGAATTTTGTGTGTTGGAATTGTGTACACACGATCTGAATTTCTGACAACGGATTTTGTTGTCGGAAAATTTGAGATCCAGATCTCAAATTTTGTTTGTCGGAAATTCCGACGGAAAATGTCCGATGGAGCCTACACAGGGTCGAAATTTTCGACAACAAGCTCCCATCGAACATTTGTTATCAGAAATTCTGACCGTGTGTACGTGGCATAAGAGTGGATTAGATATTTTGTTCCCCATCTATTTAGCTGGTTATTTTATGTTTACCACTGCATAGAGTTATTTAAGAATAAATTGTCATTTTTGAAACTTTACATATTAACTAAATTATACACCAAACTTTTTTTTATAACCGATTAATCGAAACAAAAATTGGCCAACTAATTGATTATGAAAATAATCATTAGTTGCAGCCCTAGCTCAAACCCTTCCACACTTACTGAAGAATCTTTTTTTCTTTTTTTTTGTTGTAATCTGTTCCCTAATCACTTCACCCCTGGGCTCCAACCCAGACAATCACCTTCCTGTTCCTCTTCCCGTGAATGTACTCCCTAAATAGACAGCAGGAAGCTTCAGGTCCCAGGCCTGTAGTACAACAGCAAATGTGTGCAACTAAACCCCTGTTTTTAACGCATACTGTTAGACTGGTTAATTTGATTAGTCGCAGGCTGGTTGGTAAGTTAAGTTTGGAAATTCCTTGGAATTTATTTGACATGCGTTTGCCCTTCCAGTGATCTTTGCTTTGAAGACCAGTTATAGGTGGGGCAGTGACCTTTTTTTGTATTGTTGACATATTGGTCAGGCAATGCACTGACATCTTTGCTGCCATAGTGCAATGTGCTGTGTGTTCCTGAACCTTTAAGGAGGGGTGGGCTCTCTCCAGTCATCTGTCCTTCATCTATCCATCAGAATACATGTGCTCCCACTGTGAAGACTCTTAAAAATTTTGAGGTAGGGTCTGCAGGATACAGGGTGCCTTGCCGGGGCCTGCAGCTTACACATGTATTTGCAAATGTGTGCAACTAAACCCCTGTTTTTAACTCATACTGTTAGATGGGTTAATTTGGTTGGTCGCAGATTGGTTGGTAAGTTGAGCTTGGAAATGCCTTGGTTTTATTTGACTGTAGCACAACATACCCTTCCCCAAGCAGCAGGCCTGGGGGACAAGAACCTCAGTGGCAACATACCCTTAGGCATAGCCCCAGAGCCAAGAAAGCTTCCCAAGGGTTCCCCAAAATATTTATACCCTTCCCCAGTATATACTGGCAATAAACCTCTCAGTGGTTGGCCAAGGAGCTAAATATTCATATATCAGGTCATTGCAGCCTGCAGCACTATTGCCAGGGACACTTGGGAGCTGAAGGCTGTTGCAAACAATAACCAAAGTTTAGGAGAGACCTTAAGAAAATGCTATATTAGTTTTAGGCTAACTACAGCCCATCAGACTAAATTAAGAGAGAGTCACTTCTGTTTATCACAGGGTGGCTAATACAAAAAAGAAAGTTTTGGCTTAAGTTGGGCCTAAAGTGCAGTTTTAATCTCAACTGTCAGAGTGTTAGTTTAGAGGGTTAGCTAAGGGTTAGGGTAAGGTTAGAGGTCATGTGGCATAAGGTGACACCAATTGTACACCTGTTTCAGGCATCAAAACACCTATGCAGATATGTATCTGATACTGCACACCAAAAAACTTGTAATGTGTACATGTATGCGGGTTTTTGTACTTGCCTGCATGGGTGTTTTGATGTCAGAAACAGGTATAAAACTGTGTATATGTGCTCCCACGCTTGCAGTGGAGCCTAAATACACCCCAGGCATAGTTGGACATATGTAACCGTTTTCTAGTGACTCATACTAGTTTTTTATTCATTTATCTCTCAACTATTCTTGCTTCATTAAACAGCTTTTGTATGAATATAATTGTACCATTATTATCTTCTTGTATGTACTGTTATTTAGATACTTTGTGCCTCCACCTTCCATACTCCTGAAAAAATGGTTTTCTCCAAAACACATGGACATGGACACAGGACTTTGGGATCCCCCTCAACAGCTTCAATTTCAATATTGAGAATGCTAATCAAGTTAGTCATGTCACCTTTATATGAGTTGTATAAATCTGAATAAGGAGGACCTATAGGTTTGGAGGAACCAATATATGGTTTTATTTTTGTGTCTCTGTCCTAATGATTTTATATGTACCTTTTTTTTCTAATCAATTGATGTTCCTCTCTATACTGGATAGCAGTTATGGGGAGGCTTATCAGTGGTGGCAAAGCTCCTCAGCTTAAATAAAGAGGCCACGCTGGGTGGGGTTGAAAATGCAGCACTGAATCCACTACAGGCCATTGATTGTTATTGCCCTGCTTGTGAAAGGAGAAGTTAATGGCAGGATCATGTGTTGTTCTGCATCAAATTAAATGTATTTAGTGTGGAATGCCTTATTTTCATCAACTCCTTTTTTTACCTTGCTTTTTCTTCAAGTTCCCTACACTTTTGATAGGGGGTGGGTTTGCAAAAGGAGCTAGTAAATAAAAAGGGGAGGTTCCAAGTAGAGAAATACTAACCTTATTACTAACTTTCTCCAGCAGTCAACATTCTCCTCTGCACTCCTTTGCTTTCTTCTTGTGGGAGAGCCCCTCTACATCCTACAATGTAGAACAACTGGTTCAGCAAAGATTAGTGGCTTAATGGGGCCATTTATATGGTGGTAGGAAGCCTGTGGGAGCACAGGATAAGTTAATACTTTCTGCTTAAAACCTGCAGTAGATTATACAAACTCTTGCTTGGCTGGGGGGGCACAAACTTTCCAGGGATCTGTTAGCGAGATCCCTCTTTATTTTTCCAGGGACAGTGGTTTCACCAGGCAGTCAATGAAGGGCAATCTCCAAAAGGGTTACAGGCAGCAATAAAAAGATGATTGGAGTTCTAGCCTTTCTTTAACCACATTTTTATTTCTATTTGAATTATGCCGCTTACACGCAACCGGACTTTCCGTCAGAAAAGGTCAGACAGAATCATTCCGTCGGACATTCCGATCGTGTGTGTGCTTCATCAGACTTTTTCTTTCTAAAATTCTGATGGACCTACAAATAGAACATGTTTCAAATCTTTCCGACGGACTCAATTCCTATCGGGAAAACCGTGCGTCTGTATGCTAGTCCGACTGACCAAAAACGACGCAAGGGCAGCTATTGGCTACTGGCTAATGAACTTCTTTTTTCTAGTCCCGTTGTAAGTCATCACGTTCTAAACGAATGGACTTTGGTGTGATCGTGTGTAGGCAAGTCTGTTTCAGCGGAACTCCGTCGGAACTCCGTTGGAAAGACCATCAGAGTCTACTCTGACGGAAAGTCCGGTCGTGTGTACGCGGCATTATGGTTGGAGATTTTCCCTCAAGTTCTGTATTGTTATACATGATAGGAGTAAATCAAACAGGGGTTTTCTACTCTTTCTTTGCTCTAAACAAAAAATAATAATTTGCCTGGACATACATTTTAAATAAAGCATTTGATCAGACTTAGTACAGGCTATACCATATATAAAAATCAGCATTACCCAAACATTTGCAGAGAGATAATTATCATGGCATCACTGTTCATTCAACTCACAAAGCATCTAAGAATCTTAGACATGACATAATGGGCCAAAATGTAAGTAGCTGCTGGCCGTTACGACTAATAAAACAGCAAATTGCGATATTTTTTTTTTTGTTTAGTTCCTCTCTAATCTCTTGATATCACAAAACTATTCATCTATAGTAAAGAACCAATTATTGCCGATATTCCATTTTCCTATGCAATTACTTCTGAATTATTTCTAGAGACATCAAAATATTCATTTGTACTGTGGAATTAACTCTGGTAGATTCCAGGATGCTCGGCTATGGTACAGAACAATTTTCTAAAGAGGGCAGACTATTCACATTTAATACATTCCGGGAAATGTCAGAATATTTACCTGTGCTTTAGAATTTGAATCCTGTTGACCCTGGAACATTTATCTGCAGGATGGAATACATTGTTGGAGACACTAGAGGATTTATCTCTGTAATATAAATAATTCCTGAAGACACTGGAAAATTCTTCTGTGCTATAGACGTATTTCCTGGAAGCATCCCAGTACTAATCTGTGCCATGGAAGGCACACTTATAGTTGGCAGAATATTTATTGGCACTATAGTAATTTCTGGATTCTAGAATGAAGAAAATGTGTTTGTAGAGCTTCAGAATATCTAGACACTCATCTTACCAGTATATTGTTTCCTAGCTTCAGAAAACTGGCATGGTAGTTTGAAGCATTGGCGCCACACATTAAATTAATTTTTTTCATCAACAATAAGTAATTGAGTGAATTTTTTTCATCTGTATGTATGTGGTGACAATGCACATTTACCACCAGGGAGAACTGGGCTAGAGCAGGGGTAGGCAAGCTTTAAGAGGTGGAGATCTACCTGGGCAACTGAAAGAGGTGAAAGATCACTGGGGTGTGGCACGCTTTTTTTTTCCCTTTAACGAAATCTATCTAGAGTGGACAGTGTCAGTCAGTATAGCTGTGAACAGTGTCAATAGAGCAGTGAAGGGTATGTGGGCAGTGTCAGTAGGGCAGTGGACGGTGTCAGTAGGGCAGTGGACGGTGTCAGTAGGGCAGTGGATGGTGTCAGTAGGGCAGAGGATGGTGTCAGTAGAGCAGTGGACAGTGTCAGTAGGGCAGTGAATGGTGTCAGTAGGGCAGAGGATGGTGGCAGTAGAGCAGTGGACAGTGTCAGTAGGGCAGTGGATGGTGTCAGTAGGGCAGAGGATGGTGTCAGTAGAGCAGTGGACAGTGTCAGTAGGGCAGTGAATGGTGTCAGTAGGGCAGAGGATGGTGGCAGTAGAGCAGTGGACAGTGTCAGTAGGGCAGTGGACAGTGTCAGTAGGGCAGTGGACAGTGTCAGTGGGGCAGTGAACTTGTCAGTAGAGCAGAGGAAGGTGTCAGTAGAGCAGTGGATGGCATCCGTAGGGCAGAGGTCCGTGTCTGTAAGGCAGTGGGCGATGTCAGTAGTTTTTTATTTTTTTATTAATTTTTACAATTTTTAAATTATTATTACAATATTTTAGCAGCCCTGTTTTGTTGGTGAAAACAGATCCCTAAAGTCTCACTTTTGAGACAGAAAAAATTATTTACAGTCCTCTCCTCACAGATCTTTACCTCTGCAGCCTCAACTGCACAGGAATTGTTCTGTCACCCTGTTCATTCACAAAACTGAAGCATAGTAAACAAAGTTTATGAATGAATGAATGAATGAATGAACACAGTGAGTGATTAGTACCAATCTCTATCATGAAACAATCCCTGCAGCAGCTAGCGGGAGAGGAGAGGAGGGGAAGCACTGCAGGAGGATGGGGGCCAGGGGAACACACAGAGGGGCCCGGGCAGCAGCACAAAGGGGAAAATGGACAGGAGGGGTGGTGGGTATGGCATTTACTGGAACCACTCCCCTGTGTTTTCTGTAGCAGCTGAATTCCAGCAAGAGGGAGAGGAGGAGAAGCCAGCTTTCAGCTGCTGCAGAAGGAAAATACAGAGGATCGGCTCCTGTAAATACTGACCCGCTCCTGTCCAGGTTCTGGGGGGTGGCAAGAAAGGGACATGATCTAACCATCACCTGCCTGCAATCGACACATAAAAATCATAGTCAATTTGTTGCTGACCCCCCCCCAGCTAGAGTATATATGTCCATTGGTCTAGTAAAAATAATTTATTCTGGTGCCCTGGGTGGAGATACTTCACCATTTAGACACCTATCAGAGCTGGACCCTTAGTCAGTGATGTGTAAAGGTGGTATATTACTAACAGAGGGGAAAAAAAAGAAAACAAATGCAGCCACAACATCTTATGATTGGTAAGCTGCAATATATTACATTTTTGGTTTTGGTTTTAATACCCCTTTAAGAATTTTACACTTGTTCTAGCCTAATTGGTAGTATGATTATTTCAGAATTTTTGTCTCAAAGCGGTACAATTATTTTGCATAGAAATTTGGCGTTTTATATTGTAGGCCTGCAATTCTTAACAATAACACACTTAAATCTGTCCAAATAAGAGTCTAGTAGATATCCAGGGTATGATAAAGTTTGAAACACAAAATCATAAAGCCACACTCTGGAAAACCGCCAGGGAGGTTATCATTACTGGGGAGATTCTGAGAGGTGCAATATATGATACATGAGCTCAATGCCAGGATGAGGTCCTCTGGTACCCAAGCTAGGATGCCAAAGTGCATCCTCTTCCCCTCCAAGCTATTTAATTTGGCATTATAAAACTAAACACAAGTTTAAAACATTTATATGCAAACAGTTTATACAAATAACTATGGGAAGGGAATGAAGGAGGAATAATTTAGGTTCAGGAACATTTCAACTACAAATTTAAGGCTAAATAAAAAGGGTTAACTACAAATTCTATTCTGCCATTTGTCAAATTTATAAAGGCGCTCAAATCAGGTACAAAGAGTTTTTTTTTTTTTTTTAATTTAGATCTACAAACACAAACAAATGTAAATAAAAAAATATACAGTGTAAATATGCTGTCCCCTCAAAATAACTCAACGCACAGCCATTAGTGTCTAAACCGCTGGCAACAAAAGTGAGTACACCCCTGAGTGAAAATGTCCATGTTGGGCCCAAAGTGTCAATATTTTTGTGTGGCTACCATTATTTTCCAGCACTGCTTTAACTCTCTTGGGCATGGAACTCACCTTTACCCTCAGCTTCTTTAACAAGGCAGTGGTCATCTTGGAGGTGCGTTTGGGGTCATAATCATGTTGGAATACTGTCCTGTGGCCCAGCCTCTGAAGGGAGGGGATCATGCTCTGCTTCAGTATGTCACAGTACATGTTGGCATTCATGGTTCCCTCAATGAAATGTAGCTCCCTAGTGCCGGCAACACTCATGCAGCCCCAGACCATGACACTCCCACCACCATGCTTGACTGTAGGCAAGACACACTTGTCTTTGTACTCCTCACCTGGTTGCCGCTATACACGCTTGACACCATCTGAACCAAAAAAGTTTATCTTGGTCTCATCAGACCACAGGACATGGTTCCAGTAATCCATGACCTTAGTCTGCTTGTCTTCAGCAAACTGTTTGCAGGCTTTCTTGTGCATCATCTTTAGAAGAGGCTTCCTTCTGGGATGCCAGCCATACAGACCAATTTGATTTGCCCCTTCAACCTCTGCAGCAATGCTGGCAGCACTAAAACGTCTATCTCCCAAAGAAAATCTCTGGATATGATGCTGAGTATGTGCACTCAACTTCTTTGGTCGACCATGGCAAGGCCTATGCTGAGTGGAACCTGTCCTGTTAAACTGCGGTATGGTCTTGGCCACCATGCTGCAGCTCAGTTTCAGCAAACTTCTTATAGCCGAGGCCATTTTTATGTAGAGCAACTATTCTTTTTTTCAGATCCTTAGAGAGTTCTTTGCCATGAGGTGCCATATTGAACTTCCAGTGACCAGTATGTGAGAGTGAGAGCAATAACACCACATTTAACACACCTGCTCTCCATTCACACCTGAGACCTTGTAGCACTAATGAGTCATATGACACCGGGGAGGGAAAAAGGCTAATTGGGCCCAATTTTGACATTTTAACTTGGGGTGTACTGACTTTTGTTCCCAGTGGTTTAGACAGTAATGGCTGTGTGTTAAGTTATTTTGAGGGGATAGCAAATTTACACTGATATACGAGCTATTCACTCACTACTTTACATCGTAGCAAAGTGTCATTTTTTCAGTGTTGTCACATGAAAATATATAATAAAATACTTACAAAAATGTGAGGGGTGTACTCACTTTTGGGAGATACTGTATTTATATATATATATATATATATATATATATATATATATATATATATATATATATATATATATATATACAAAATATTAAAACAAAAAAATCAGCAAAAAAAATGTTAGGGGAAAGAGAGAATGAAGGAGCTGATAAAAACGGTTAGGGTTTACTAAGCGTTAATATTTGTTAAAAAAAAAAGTTTCCCTTTTGCTTTTTTTTTTTTTTTTTTTTAATTTACACATAGCAATCATTTATGAATGAAAGCTACAAACACTTCAACGGGATATTTTTTGCCATGAAAGAGGACTAGACAAGTATTTGGCTTTCTAAAAACTGCTCGTTGAGTTACAGCACTCATTCCACTATCCCAAATATTACCCATTGATTTTCAACAGCTCTGCCACTTGAGATTCACAAGAATAAATGTAGGGAGATGATATATTGTTTTTTAGTGTAGTTCGGGCTCTGAATGTTTTCCTTCTTTCGTTTCATCCATTTGTTAATCCTGTCCCTTGGAATAAGTAAATCTTTTGTAGAAGCCATGCAGCATTTCACAGCAATGAAGGAATAATACAAAAGGCATAATACAATTTACAATAGGTGACATGGCCTGGTAAATCTGAAGCCGCTTATGCATTAGAAAAAAATGTAAAAGTAACTCAGAATTAATGGTGTTGTCATCAGCATAATTAAAGAAACACTAATTCATGAAAAATACTGTGGCCTTAGGAATAATAGTGAGCTTAAAACTCTCTCATTTAAATGTTTTATATCAGTATGTATAATCAGAGTCGTATTTACTACAAGGCACTTGTGTGTCTTTAGCATCCACAAAAAAGGATGAAGAGGGGAAACAGGAGCTCAAAAATGCATTTGCATTTTTTTAAGTTTTTCCTTTGCCTAGTCATTTGTGGCTAAGTCTAGATGAGGGGGAAGAGGTATTGGGACTGCAAGAGAACTTTTGCAGGCAAAAATGATTTCTATTTTCTTTTCAGGCTGCATATCTTAGACTGTGAGGGCATTGTATATTAAGCTTCTTAAAGGATAACAGTACTTTTACACGCTATCCTCAAATACTGTAGATTTGGGGATCCCTGTGATCTTTGCCCTGTGAACTTCTTTCTCTGCACTCTCAGATAAATCATTACAGGCCATTTAAATGCTGCATTGTTGACATTTACTCTGCCTTGTAACTGCAACCTGTCAGTGTCTGCACTGAGGACGAAGAAGGCATCTGCTCTGCATACCTGCTGTTTCAATATTTTCAGTGCTAGGAGCTTTATATCATGATTTTTGTGTAGCTCTTCACAGTGTAATCACTGGAGATCACACGCTTCTAGAAAGAAGCAGTCCCAGGGTGAGTTTTACTACCCATATCCCCAATTTGATGTGATTTTTGAAGTCTAGCCGTGGAAAGAAAAACAATGACAATAAAGAGAGTGCGTTAAAAAAAAAAAAAAAAAAAATCAGAATATTCTTCTGGTTTGCAGGACAAGCTATATCTAACAACATTAAAATCAATGCAAATGTAGCAATGACTGCAATTGCATACTTTGCCATTCAGCTGCTTTAAAATTGCAACAGATGACTGTATACACAAGACTTAAAGAGGAAGTAAAGACTTCCACTTTAATTGTACCTATAGGTAAGCCTATAGTAAGGCTTACTTGTAGGTATTGTAAGTATCTAATAAACTTGTACCGTTTAGGAGATATTTACTATATACGCTGCCGCCGACATCACCGGCGCATGAGCACTGAAGGAACGGCTCGCTCATACTTTTTCTTCAGGATCCGTGCCGTGACCAGTGGTACATGTGTGGGAGTGACGTCATCGCGGCTCTGGCCAATCAGCGCCAGAGCCCGCAAACCTGGAAGTAACTCCAGGAAATATGTCAGACGTGGGAGCGAAGTGCGGGTGGCACTGCAGGGCATCGTTGCAAGGTAAGTATTTTATAATGAGCTAATATGCAATGCATACTAGCTCATTATTCCTTTGTCTTGCAGTTTTGTTTTTTTTTTATTTTCTTTTTCCGGAGGTTTACAACCTCTTTAAGCCTAGTACACACTGCTATTTTTTTTTTTCGTTCAACCCAGTGGGCGGAACGAAAAAAAAAACCTGACAGCTCAGGTTGGAGCCACTGTGCTAACAACTCAATGTTAGTACAACAAACTCCCCTGCTGTTCTATTGTGTTCTAACAGGGGGACGCCCCCCCCCCCAAAAAAAATCCAAAAAAACACTCCGGTCAGTGCTCACAGCCATTGGCTGAGAACGCTGACAGGGAGCCGGCCGGCAGATATTTTTCTATCATGCCCCTTCAACAGAAGCTGGACCAATGGCTGGTTTCTGTTGGACCAGCTGTAGTACACACGGCCGAAAATTGGCCGCTTTCTATTCAATGGGCCTGATGCAGCCCAACATTCTGCCCATATGTACGAGGCTTTAAAGTGTATGTCAAGGCAAAAAAACCATAAGGACTATTCATTCTGAAATCCAAGATAAGAACGAGGTAGATTAAATATAACACAGGATATTGTGAAGAGGACACAAAACAGCCCTAAATTAATGCCATGATCAACAAGTATTTTTGCACTTATTGGAGAAAACAAAATCCTTCCATTTTCCAAATGTTTACACATATTTGGTATATTTAACAGACTGAAAAAGAGAAAATAAGAGTAGTTCATTGTTAGGGTTGACATACACTTTCATTTTAAAGTTACAAATGAACAGGTGAGACAAGAAGGGAGTTCAAAAAACAGCAATGCAAAAGATTATGATGCATGACTGTAATTTGATTCTCAGTAGGTATGAGCCAAACGGCCTTGGGTTCGGTTCAAGCAGGGTCAGGGAGCCTCAATAAAGTTTGGGTGCAGAACATAAACCCCACTGAAATCAATGAGAACCAAATCTGTCAAATCAATTCCCATTTTATGCCCATGTGCCCATATTTGGGCAATGGTGTCAACCCCCCTCCCCCATCCCTACTCCTTGCTTACATGGCTAGGGGTTGACGTCATGTAAGTGAAAGGGTCGGGTGATGTCAGTGGTTGGTAAGCATAGCAAGCACCTGCTATTCCTTATCAACCATTGACAGCTGGAAGCTGTCATGTTCGTCCACACTGCTCGCCCTACTCATTTGTACCAAATACTCAGCTCATAGCATGTACTCATTTAATCCTAGTGTACAATTTTCATCTGTGATCCACGTGGGGTTTGAGTTGAAAAAGGGACCTACTCCCTGAAACATTGCCCATCCTTTCACCTCCACTTGTCTTGTTTTTCCAAACCCTGTGTATGGTAGCTCTTTTTGTAACAATCTGTCTACAGGAAATTCAAAATATATGCTAACTATATATTGTGATTTGTACTGCACTTTATATACAAGGTGACCTATGTATACAGTAGTTGGGATTTTAAGTATTTTTTGTGCAAGTTATATGTTTGATGTTTTGACTTATATTGTGTGACAATTGGAGATTTATCTTGAGGAAGTCCTTTTATTGTTAGAGCACTAGATTACATTTGGGTATGCATTTGCCATATGTATATACATACAGTGGGGATGGAAAGTATTCAGACCCCCTTAAATTGTTCACTCTTTGTTATATTGCAGCCATTTGCTAAAATCATTTAAGTTATTTTTTTTCCTCATTAATGTACACACAGCACCCCATATTGACAGAAAAACATAGAATTGTTGACGTTTTTGCAGATTTATTTAAAAAAGAAAAACTGAAATATCACATGGTCCTAAGTATTCAGACCCTTTGCTCAGTATTTAGTAGTATTTAGTATTTAGTAGAAGCACCATTTTGATCTGATACAGCCATGAGTCTTTTTGGGAAAGATGCAACAAGTTTTTCACACCTGGATTTGGGGATCCTCTGGCATTCCTCCTTGCAGATCCTCTCCAGTTCTGTCAGGTTGGATGGTAAACGTTGGTGGAAAGCAATTTTTAGGTCTCTCCGGAGATGCTCAATTTGGTTTAAGTCAGGGCTCTGGCTGGGCCATTCAAGAACAGTCACGGAGTTGTTGTAAAGCCACTCCTTCGTTATTTTAGCTGTGTGCTTAGGGTCATTGTCTTGTTGGAAGGTAAACCTTCGGCTCAGTCTGAGGTCCTGAGCACTCTGGAGAAGGTTTTCGTCCAGGATATCCCTGTACTTGGCCACATTCATCTTTCCCTCCATTGCAACCAGTCGTCCTGTCCCTGCAACTGAAAAACACCCCCACAGCATGATGCTGCCACCACCATGCTACACTGTTTGGACTTTATTGGACAGGTGATGAGCAGTGCCTGGTTTTCTCCACACATACTGCTTAGAATTAAAGCCAAAAAGTTCTATCTTGGTCTCATCAGACCAAAGAACCTTATTTCTCACCATCTTGGAGTCCTTCAGGTGTTTTTTAGCAAACTCCATGCGGGCTTTCATGTGTCTTGCACTGAGGAGAGGCTTCCGTCGGGCCACTCTGCCATAAAGCCCCGACTGGTAGAGGGCTGCAGTGATGGTTGACTTTCTACAACTTTCTCCCATCTCCCGACTGCATCTCTGGAGCTCAGCCACAGTGATCTTTGGGTTCTTCTTTACCTCTCTCACCAAAGCTCTTCTCCCCCGATAGCTCAGTTTGGCCAGACTGCCAGCTCTAGGAAGGGTTCTGGTCGTCCCAAACGTCTTCCATTTAAGGATTATGGAGGCCACTGTGCTCTTAGGAACCTTAAGTGCAGCAGAAATTTTTTTGTAACCTTGGCCAGATCTGTGTCTTGCCACAATTCTGTCTCTGAGCTCTTCAGGCAGTTCCTTTGACCTCATGATTCTCATTTGCTCTGACATGCACTGTGAGCTGTAAGGTCTTATATAGACAGGTGTGTGGCTTTCCTGATCAAGTCCAATCAGTGTAATCAAACACAGCTGGACTCAAATGAAGGTGTAGAACCATCTCAAGGATAATCAGAAGAAATGGACAGCACCTGAGTTAAATATATGAGTGTCACAGCAAAGATCTGAATACTTAGGACCATGTGATATTTCAGTTTTTCTTTTTTAATAAATCTGCAAAAATGTCAACAATTCTGTATTTTACTGTCAAAATGGGGTGCTGTGTGTACATTAATGAGGAAAAAAATTAACTTAAATTATTTTAGCAAATGGCTGCAATATAACAAAGAGTGAAACATTTAAGGGGGTCTGAATACTTTCTGTCCCCACTGTACCTGAAAGGATGGTTTTAACTCTGCCCAAATCTATGCAAAATTAAAAAAAAAGAAAAAGGATTTGACCAAGGTTTCAACTATTGATTAGGAAAGAGCTTGTGGGTAGATGAAAAGTACCTCTGAGGGGTCTCTGATGACAATGACAAAATGGGTAGCCTTATACCCCCTTTGTCTGGGATAATGATCTACTGGTAATTTCATACCTATCAGTGGGAACACCGAAGCTGGTTAGGCCTTTGACAATGACTGTGACAAAAAGAAGGTGCCCTGACCCTTCAGTTTAACCAATTCCGGAACAGCCGCTGCAGTTATACTGCGGCAGGTTGGTCTGGCTGTGCGAAGCATCATAACTATACGTGGCATGCGCGGCCGGCTGGGGGGCTCACGCGTGCGTCCCCCCGCCGGCCGCGACGATCAGATTCGATCAGGAAACGATCAATCTCCAGGCCCAGGCCAATGAAATCTGGCCTGGACCTGGTGATCGGTCCTGGCGAATGAGATCCTTACCCTGTCGTGTAACTGTAAACACTGACAGGGGAAGTGATGTCATCTCTCCTCGTGACAGTCTTTTCCATTCCAGACCAAGGAGAGATAACTATCTAATAGTAAGCGCGACAACACTACACTGACACCAGGTCACGTAAGCTCACATTTCACCCTCCGATCACCCCCCCCAGTTAACCCCTTCACCACCTGTCACTGTGACACCCAGTGCAGCATTCAGATTTTTTTTGATTGTTGTACTGGTGTCATTAGTGACAAAAATCAGTGTTAGGGTAAATAGTCTTAGGCTCAGATAGGTCTAGGGACCCCTCTAACCCCCCTAATAAAGGTTTAACCCCTTGATCACCCCCTGTCACCAGTGATCACTGTATAAGTGTCACGGGTGATGCAGTTTAGCTAGTTTATTTTTTATAGCGTCAGGGCACCCGCCGTATATTACCCAATAAAGGAATAACCCCTGATCACCCGGAGGGTGATCAAAGTTAGGTTTTAGCGTCAGATAGGGTCTGCGTTGCCCAAGGCAGCGTCAGATTAGTGCCAGTAGCGCTAACACCCACGCACGCACCATACACCTCCCTTTAGTAGTATAGTGTCTGAACGGAACAATATCTGATCTGATCAGATTGATACTAGCATCCACAGCAGTTTAGGGTTCCCAAATATGCAGGGTTAGCGGGATCAGCCCAGATACCTGCTAGCACCTGCGTTTAGCCCCTCCGCCCAGCCCAGCCCAGCCCACCCAAGTGCAGTATCAATCCATCACTGTCACTTACAAAAACACAAAACACATAACTGCAGCGTTTGCAGAGTCAGGCCTGATCCCTGCGAACACTAACAGTTTTTTTTTTTTTTTTTGCAGCATTTGAAGGAGTCGTTAACAGTCAGGTGCTTTTAAATTTAGAGACCAAAATGTCAAATCGAAGGTACACAAATGAAGAGGCCTACACGTTTCTGAGCATGACAGATAGTGAAGAGGAAGTCACCCATCTGTCAAATTCAGGCTCAGAATACGAACCTGTAGACAGCAGCGGCACCCTGACAGATAGCTCTGATGACGGAGTTGTGGACCCTGCCAAGGTCAGGCGTACTAGACCGCGTTCTTCTGCTCTCATTGAGGTGCAAGAACCGCAGGTCCCTCGTATGGAGCAGAGAGCCAGTACTAGTGCCGCTCATCCTTCTGGTGACCTGGCAAGCACCAGTGGCCTAGTACATCCTAGTCGTACATCCAGCACTGCAGTAACACTTGGTGATGTGGCGAGTCCCATAAGTGCAGTTCAAGCTGGCGAGGTGGCAAGCATGGGTAGTGTCCCGCTGCCACCAAGAAGAAGACAAACACAGGCCCATCGAGTCCATAGTGCCCTTCCTGCTGCATTCGCCAATCCTAATTGGGAGCCCACCACTTCTGCAGCACCCGTACTTCCCCCATTCACTGGCCAACCCGGAATTCAGGTGGAAACAGTTGATTTTACATCACTTGATTTTTATTCGCTGTTTTTTATCGAAGATCTCTATAGATCTATTGTAGACCAAAGCAATTTATATGCTGGTCAATTCATCGCCACTAATCCCCATTTGACCATTGCCAGAGATTGGAAACCAATTACAGTTTCCGAATTTAAGACCTTTCTGAGCCTATCCCTCCTCATGGGCATAACTAAAAAGAGTGAGTTGCGGTCATATTGGTCCACTGACCCAATTCACCATATGCCCGTGTTCTCTGCCTCCATGACCAGGGCACGATACGAGCAGATCTTGCGGTTCATGCACTTCAACGACAATGAATTCTGTCGTCCTCGGGTGACCCTGGATTTGATCGGCTCTACAAAATTCGGCCTCTAGTAAACCACTTCAACCAACAGTTTGCAGCCTTGTTTACTCCCGATCAAGTTGTCTGCGTTAATGAGTCCCTGATTAAGTTTTATGGTCGCTTGTCTATCAAACAGTATCTTCCCAGCAAGCGTGCCAGATACGGGGTCAAGATGTATAAGCTCTGTGACAGGGCAACAGGCTATACATGTAGTTTTATGGTTTACGAGGGAAAAGATAGTCACGTAGAGCCGGAGAACTGCCCAGACTACATAGGGAGCGCTGGTAAGATTGTGTGGGACTTGGTGACACCCTTATTCGGAAAGGGGTACCACTTGTACGTGGACAATTATTACACGAGAGTGCCACTTTTTAGTCACCTTTTTGATTATGGTATTGGCGTATATGGCACCGTGCGATCTAATCACCGGGGAGAGAGCCTGCTTGAAGTGTAATAATTTGTTAGCAGTGAAGTGCAGGGATTCACGGAATGTTTTTGTTCTGTCCTCGCTTCAGGCAGATACGACAGTCCAAATTCCTACGGCGACTGGTGTTGTGGAGAAACCCCTCTGTGTCCACAAATACAACCTTAATATGGGAGGGGTGGACCTCAATGACCAGTTGTTGGCACTGTACCTAATTGTCCGTAAGGCCAGACGCTGGTACAAAAAAGTGTCTGTATATTTATTTCAGTTGACTCTGCTGAACGCTTTTGTGCTATACAAATTAAATTCCAGGAAGAGATAGTCACAGCCCTTCTGTTTCCAGATGGTGCTTTGGCCCAACTTCCCAATCCAAATGCAATGAGCCAGCTGCATGAGAGGCATTTTCCTTAAGTCCTCCCTGGTACCCGTACCCAAAGAACACCCCAAAAAAGATGTTGTGTTTGCAGTAAACGCGGATTTAGGCGTGACACCCGATTTTATTGTCCCTCCTGTCCTGACCAACCTGGTCTCTGCATCGGTGACTGTTTCAAATGCTACCACACACTAGTATTAGTGCAGGGTACAGCACCACACAGTCCTAGGCACACGTATACAGGGTCTCGAAAGATGTGATGGCCATTACATTTTGAGAGACTCTAATCTGCAACGTTCAGTTTACAGTTTTTTTTTTTTTTAGTTTTTATGAAAAGTGAAAAAAATAAAAAAAAAAACAAAACAAAAAAAAAACACACAAAAACACAAAAAAAATTAAAAAATCCAAAAAGAGTTGTGGTTGTATTTTTCTTCTCTCTCTCTATGGTTCTCTCTCTTATGTTCGCTCTCTACTGTCCGCTCTACTGTTCGCTCACTATTGTTCTATATCTATTGTTCTCTGTCTGTTTTATTTTTACTATGTTTTATTTTATTTGCTTTGCAGGTATGGTATGTTATACTGTAATGTTTGTTTTATTGTTAACCATCATTTGCTTAGCAGGTATGCCATTCAGCTGCAGCATGGGTTTATTTATCTTGACAGCGACAGCGTTTGCTCCCATGATACATAAAGCCGTGACTCCAACGCTGTTGGAGGTGATTTCACCACCACAGTTAAAAAAAAAGAGCATATATGCTGAAGCATGGGGGCAGGGGTGGAGGAGCGATTTGCTCATAACATTAGGGGCGGATTGCCTCCACGGCTTCGGCATATATTTTTTTAGGCACAAATTGCAATGTTTTATTTTTACTATGTTTAATTGTATTTGCTTTGTAAGTATGGTAAGTCTCATGCCCCGTACACATGGTCGGACATTCTGACAACAAAATCCATGGATTTTTTCCGACGGATGTTGGCTCAAACTTGTTTTGCGTACACACGGTCGCACAAAGTTGTCGGAATTTCCGAACGCCAAGAACGCGGTCACGTACACCACGTAGACGAGACTATAAAAGGGCAGTGCAGAACCAAGCACGGCACCCTTTGGGCTCCTTTTGCTAATCTCGTGTTAGTAAAAGTTTGGTGTGAGACGATTTGCGCTTTTTCAGACTCGTGGTTTTCAGATCGTATTTCTGCTGTTTAGTTTGTGCTTGTGGGTTTGTATCTGGTCTTCAGTGCGTGCAGCGAGTTACCCTTGACTCTGTCATTGTGTTCTTGTTCGTTCGTTACTGATTTTCAGGTCGCTCTTCACAGGCCTTGCTGTTCTTCAGTGCGTTCTGTTACTTCGTTCTGACCAGCCGACCGTTTTCTAGCCATGTTGCGTATACGTACTCCTCGTAGAGTTTGTGCTGTGCGGGGGCTTGGTGTTGGGGTCCTTACTTTGACACAAGCCCAGTCCATGAACAGGGTGGGGAAGAGTTCATGGACCAAGAATTGGTTGCTCCAGCGTGACCAGTTCTGTCATATGCCTTTGCTCCTTGAGATCCGTGAGAATAATCCTGACGGTTTCAGGAACTTTCTCCGGATGACGGACCCCGTATTTCACCGTTTGTTGGCTTTGCTGACCCCCTATATCAGCAGGCAGGATACCTGCATGAGGCAAGCCATCACTCCGGAGCAGAGGCTAGTCGCCACCCTGCGGTACTTGGTGACGGGGAGAAGCCTGCAGGACCTTAAGTTCTCGACAGGCATCTCCCCCCAGGCTCTGGGGATCATTAACCCAGAGACCTGTTCTGCCATCATCCAGGTCCTGCAGAAGAACTATATTAAGGTAAGATTTTTATCCTTTAACATCACATTTTATTGTATATAATGTTTGATAATATATTGTATTTCTTTCCTCATTCCCTAATTACCATGATTGTAATATGCTGTGAATGTCCTCTTTATCCTCATGCATGCTGGATTTTTATGTAATTTTTTTTGTCCTTCATACATATTTGCCTTCACTTACCTCCCCAGCATGCTCTCCTGGCCCTATATTCACCTCGTGTAGTCACTTAACAAGGTATTTTGTCAGCTCCATAGTAGTGCTTTACCCTAAACAACACCTACAATTTGTAAAAATGTGATGTGTGCTTTAAATTCAGGCAGAGTGCCAGAGGGAACCCTCCCTCCCCCCAACTGCTAACTCTGCTGATACCAATCCTCTATCTGCTGACTTTGCCAAACCCATACACACTATACCCACCTCTTTTGTGGTCAGACTTATCGATGAATTCCCCAAAGCATGTAAGGGCCTGCCTGAATACTTCCAAATGGTACTGTTTTAAGTTTTTGTATCCTATTATTATCTTGATAGGTAATAGCAGAATGTAAAAATGTGCTAAAATGTGTACAGTGTGTATTTTTATCTTTGTATTATGACACTTCTTACCTGTCCAGTGGGCTGCCAATACTGTAAAGTAAGGAGGGGCTGGCCAAAGTAATCCACATTATTTAGGCATTCATCTCTCAATAAAGTAGAGAGGGTTACCTGGCCAAAACATCTCCCCCCCATAAAATTAAAAAAATGGCCCATGAGGGGGGGGGGGGGGGGGGAATCTGATAGGTGGACCTTATACCTTTGTCTTTAAATAGTCCCTAAAAAAAGTTATACTGATATTGGCCAAGAATGTTTGTGTCTAATCTGCTTTCCATGTGTATGTGCAAAATGATTCATTTTTTATTCTTGTTTGACTCCACAGTTTCCTTCCAACCCACAGGAATGGCAGACTGTGGCCTCCCACTTTGCCCAGCGGTGGGACTTTCCTAACTACGGAGGGGCAATTGATGGGAAACACGTCCACATCATCCCACCACCCAACTCGGGGTCATACTATTACAACTAGAAGGGGTTCAATAGTATTGTGATGTTGGCGGTAGTGTCGGCTACTTACGAGTTTCTGTATGTGGATGTGGGGAAGAATGGCCGGATGTCAGATGGTGGAATCATTGCCCAGACAGAGTTCTACAGGCGTCTCCAGAATGGCAGCTTGGAGTTGCCACCTCCAGAACACAATGCGGAAGGACTCCCATTCATCTTCGTTGCGGATGAAGCGTTTGTGCTGGTGGACCATCTTATGCGGCCATTCCCTATGAGGACCCTCACCCCGGACCAGAGGGTTTTTAATTACCAGCTGGCCAGAGCCAGAAGAGTGGTGGAGAACACATTTGGAATAATGGCCAGCCGGTTCTGCCTATTTCTTACACCCATAGACAAGGCGGAGTATAAACTCAATCATATCATCCTGACTTGCTGTGTTCTCCACAACTTTTTAAGGACAAATTCTGTGAACTATGTTGGCTCAGTTGGGCCTGAAGCCGGAATTAATCTCAATGAACCAACCCTGATGGCGCTTGAAGCTGGCCGTCCTGGCTTGCCCCCCCCCGAGTGCCCGCGAGGTCCATCTAAGATACATGGAATACTTTGTGGGTAGGGGGGCCATCAATATGCCAGACAATGTCTGAGACATTTTTTAAATAAAAAACAAATTTTAACTACTAAAATATTTGCTGACATTTACTGCTTCTGTTTCTTTTAGCTGACCCTGAGTGAAATTTGGGGAGTCCTGAAAATGGCGTGATTGTGTAACATTAGAAAGCACTGTTGGGTGTTATTTACTAAAGGCAAAGACACTTTGCACTACAGTGCACTTGAGACTGCACTGAAACAGCACTTTATTTCAAAGTGGATTTTCCCTTAGGAAATAACCCCCATTGTCACAGAAAACACCAATTTTACCACACAAATAGTTTTGGAGCATTGGAAGAAGAAGCCACACATTGTTGATTATCAATCTTTTTAATACAAGCACAATTACATGTGCATTTATAAAAGGTTTTTAAAACAAACCAACATGTTTGTTGTATAACAATTTTTTTGGTCACATTATTAAAAGTAGAAATGTCCATTTAAGGTAAAACAGGCATGTGTAAAACCAACAAGAAATACACAAATCTGGAACTTACAAAGTTCAACTTTGTTAGAAATTGAAGGCAAAATCAGACATGAGTATTTATAAACTGTGTTTGATATTGCGTTCAGATGGGGTGAAGTCACCCCTGGAAAAGCCATATTTTGAAGATGCACACAAATTGCTGAATGTCAACATGTGCTAGCTGCCATCACAGGGTATCAAGGGACATGTTTTGGGGGTGCAACCTCTTCCTCTCAGCTACTTTACTATTGAGGAAGTGGTTGCACCCCCAAAACGCATACATTGATCTCCCGTGATGGCAGATAGCACATGTTGACACACTGTGTGCATCTTCAAAATTTGGCTTTTCGAGAATATGTCAAAAAATGATAAAAATATTTTCGGTAAAAAAAGCACAACTAAGTAAGGGATTTTGAGGGGTTTTAAACTCTCCCTAAAACATCAATGATGTTCTTCATTTTGTTTTGAACATCATTGATGTTTTGCTTGATGTTTTCCCTATTACACCCCATGACCTCCCTGATCAGGATCTGGGCACATTCACTGGTGAAATGACCTTGATCCACAACATCATGATCACCTAAAAATATAGAAAAAAAAACACCATGTATTATAAATATGCAGGCATCCATCTCTTACCTGAGCCTGTGGTCGCAGACACTCACCTGTTGTGGTGACTATTTCGATTACGTCTCCCTCCTCCTCCTCCTGTTGGCTTTGGGGGATTTCCACTTCCTCATGAGGTGAGGGTCTGTGGTCTCCTCTGTTGAGTGGTGTCCTCCGAGTCTTTTCTCCCCTATGTAAAAAAAATAGGTATACTTAGCACACAGATATTTGATGGCAGAAATAGTAATATGAAACAGTGCTTGGAAGTGGGGTACTATTGTCTGTTTTGGCAGAGTTCCAAGATGAAGAAATATTTATGTACTTTGTAAAGCTTGAATACTTACCTGTTTTGTACAAGCTTCACAGATGGAGTCACGCCTATAGCATTCACTGGAGCACCTGTGTGGGGCCCCTAATAAAAAGGGTGTTCTGGTGTCCCACACTTGTGCTCCTGTGTCCAGATGTGTAAACAGCTGCTGAGTGTCCTCTCCTTACACAGAATCTAGTTTGCATTTCACTCTAGTTCCAAACCCATCTGGACACCAAAATTTATTTAATAGAAGTATGCCTGAAAAAATGTATTGAACTGCATCTGGACAAAACATGGTGTTTTATTGGCTGAACTAACAATGTTTCCTACGAACGATTAATATGTCCATGAACATGAAAGTTGCCATTTTAAACTGTACAACAGTAAAGAAAAGCACATGGAGCAGCACGAACATAATAAAAATAACGAATAGGAACAAAGGACAACTACTTACTTTTTTGAAGCACTCTCCTGATCCTTCTATACTGATCGTGCTCCCTTAATTTGAGGTCCGACCACTGCTTCCTGAGTTGATCCTTGGATCGTCGTACCCCAAAATTCTTCTGCAGACTCTTCACAACTTTCGCCATGATCTTGGCCTTTCTGACATTGGGGTTGGGGTAAGGTCCATACTTCCCGTCATAGTCGGTCCTTTTCAAGATGTCCACCATCTCCAACATCTCCCCAAAGGACATATTCAATGCCTTAAATTGTCTCCTCCGGGATCGGGACGTTTCTGGCTCCGGGCTTTCCTCCTCTTCCTCCTCGTTGCTGCAACACAACCTGTTGTGTTGTGTCTCCGCCATGTGCTCTTCCCCCACTGCGCCGAATGAGAAGGGGCGAGGAATAGACTAGAAAGAACGTCAGGGGCGGGCAGAGTTTCACGCATGCACAGTGTATATAAAGCGTAACACGCGTGCGTAGTACGTACGATCTGTGAGCGGAGGAAGGAGTATTGGAAGCGCCGATCGTGATAACGAAGGTAACATTTAAACTTGGGCGTATACTGATTCTAGATTGAGGCCTATATTGGTACAAGATTAGGAGACTTTAGCCTGACATTACGGTTTGTCTTGTGTATTGCAGATAAAATGGATGGCTTCAATGACCACAATTTCCTCCCCCTGTTCATAGACAAATACAGGGATCTGCCCTGTCTGTGGCAGGTGAAACATCCGCATTATAATCATAAACAAAAGAAGCAGGCAGCGCTGGAGAAACTGCTGGAGTTGGTGAAGCCGGTGGTCCCCACAGCAACCATCCCCTAATTAAAAGCCAAAATTGGTGGCCTGAGGAGCACTTATCTTAGGGAGCGCAAGAAGGTCCAGGATTCCCAGAGATCCGGAGCTGCAGCAGATGACGTTTATGTCCCCAGGCTCTGGTACTATGAGAGACTGCGATTTCTGTCAGACCAGACTGAAGTCAGGGAATCCCTCTCCACTCTTCCTTCCACTCTTCCTTCCACCCTATCTTCCACCCCAGCTGAGGCTTCCGATGTCCAACCTGGGACTTCCTGCCAGGAAGAAGTGGAGGAGCCCAGCTGGAGCCAGGTATAGCATTCTTCTACAGATTTCTGGTCAATAAATAAATGATGTTTACTAGATGTTATTATTGATCACTAATTGCTGATTTAATAAAGTGTTTTACATATCAATAGACAGTAGTGGGCAAAAATAATTGGGACAATAATGAAAAATGCTGGGGTCAGAATGATAGTCTGTTATATTTCTTAACATTCAATTGGCAACAGTCATGAGATGTAAATTGTGTGTGATTATGAAGAAAAAACTAAAACTATGTCCCTTTTTCATACACAGGAAGACCTCAGCCAGGAGGAGGCTGTGGAATGTGGCACACAGGAGGAGGCTGTGGAATGTGGCACACAGGAGGAGGCGGGGGTTAGTGGCAGCCAGGGGGAGGCGGGGCTAAGTGGCAGCCAGGAGAAGGCCGGGCCAAGTAGGAGCCTGACAGAATCGCAGGTCCCTCCCCTCCGCCTTCCAAACAAAAGACCCAGGAAGGGGAGTAACGTGCAGGATTCAGCACTCAGGCTGATTCGGGAGGCTTCTGCTTCCTGAGAGCCTTCCCCACTTGTGAAGAGGCCTTTGCCTCCATGGCTGCCACAAAACTGAAGGACATGCAGGAGGGCCAACGCCTCATGTGTGAGGACATTCTTTATAAAACACTAACTAGGGGGGTGAGGGGCGAAATCACACCCAATACCCACCTGTGTGAGTTGGATCATCATCCTCCTCCTCCTCCTCCTCCTGCCACAAATCCACCACCAGAGACACAGCGTGGAAGGAAGTGTGGAAGGAAGACCGGAGAGTAATGACCTGGGTTCAGTCTGGTCTGACAAAAGATGCAGGCTCTTGTATGACCACAGCCTGGGGACATGTATGTCATCTGCTGCTGTTCATCATCTCTTGGACTTCTGGATCAGATTGAACTCCCTTAGATAAGGACTCCTCAGGCCACCAATTTTGCCTGGAAATAATTGATGTGTGCCCTGGGGGCCAAAGGCTTTGCCAATTTTTGCTGTTTCTCCAGTGTTGCCTCCCTCTTTCCTTGGTTATGAGCCCTTAATAAATTTTTGGTTTGATTTATTATACTCACCTATGTGTGTTTTCCTTCAAAAAGGACAGTTTGTTTGTGAGGAGGCAGGTACATTTCAAAAATACAATGTGAAATTAACAAGAGACACCAACACCAAGCAACCTCCTTGAGATTAAATAATACAAGATAATAATGGTGTTGTGGTAACTTGACACACAAAACACACACCAAACTATTCTAGAGTAAACAAAACTAAAAAAAAATAAGAAAAAAAAATAAGAATAAAACACAAGATCAGGATTTTAAAAAATAACAAAAAATAAATAAATAAAGCTAAAAACATCAAAAAAATATATTTTTTCGGTAGATGTGACAAATAAAAATATTATATTCATGAAATCACGAAAAATAATAAAGAAAGAAGTTTGTGAGAAGTCTGTGTGAATACGAGCAGCAAAACAACTTCATTCTTCTAGCATTATAAAAAAGAAGAGAGTGCGCTGCATTAAACCATTTAAAACATTGCAGCCTGACGAAAGTGCTATATCCATTCCGAGCGCTAATTTTACCAGACCGAGCAGTTCCGTCTCGGAATTTATTCTGAGCATGCGTGGCACTTTGTGAGTCGGAATTGTCCACACACGGTCGGAATTGACGCAATCGGATTTTGTTGTCGGAAAATTTTATAGTCTGCTCTCAAACTTTGTGTGTCGGAAATTCCGATGTAAAATGTCCGATGAAGCCCCACACACGGTCGGAATTTCCGACAAAAAACTCCGATCACACATTTTCCGTCAGAAAATCCGATCGTGTGTACAGGGCATAACTGTTATACTGTAATGTTACTTTGTTTTATTGTTAACCATAATTTTCTTAGCAGGTATGCCATTCAGCTGCAGCACGGGTTTATTTATCTTGACAGCAACAGCGTTTGCTCCCACGATACGTAAAGCCGTGACTCCAAGGCTGTCGGAGGTGATTTCACCACCACAGTTAAAAAAAAAATGGTGCATGTATGCCCATCATTAGAAGTGGGTGGATGAAGGGCGGTATTCTAATAGTGGGCATACCCACCGATCAACAATCTCTTTTTTTCGTTCAGCCCACAGGCTTCATGAAAAAAAAGAACATTACAATGTATACCCAACAAGGACCAGCAACGTACTGGTATGTTGCTGGACTTTGAGTGGTTATACCAGAATGATGCCTGCAGGTTTAGGTATCATCTTGGCATCATTCTTTTCAGCCAGTGGTCAGCTTTCATGTAAAAGCAATCCCCCCCCCTCACCATCTTCCATGGTTTTCTCGGGCTCTCCTGTCCCAACAGGGAACCTGAGAATGCAGGCGGTGGTTGCGCCAGCTGACCATAGAGCTGATCAGAGACCAAAATGGCTCCAATCATCTCTATGGCCTAAGAAACCGGAAGCTACAAGCATTTCTTGACTTAGGTTTCGCCTTATATAAACAGCGTCATTGGGAAATAGGCAAAGCATTTACCACACCGATCTTGGTGAGGTCAGATGCTTTGAGGGCAGAGGAGAGATATAGGGTCTAATAGACCCCAATTTTTTCAAAAAAGAGTAGCTGTCAGTACCTATTGCTATCATAGGGGATATTTACATTCCCTGAGATAACAATAAAAAAAATGAAAGGAACAGTTTAAAAATATAATAAATGAGCAAAATTAAATAATAATATTAAAAAAAAGCACCCCTGTCCCCCTGTGCTCACGCACAAAGGCAAATGCAAGCGTCGGTCTGGTGTCATATGTAAACAAAAATTGCACCATGCATGTGAGGTATCACCGTGAAGTTCAGATCAAGGGCAGTAATTTTAGCAGTAGACCTCCTCTGTAAATCTAAAATGGTAACCTGTAAATGCTTTTAAAAATGTATGTAGTTTGTCGCCGCTGCACGTTTGTGCGCAATTTTGAAATTTTAAAGTGTTTGGTATCCATGTACTCGGCATAAGATCATCTTTTTTCTTTCATCAAACATTTGGGCAATATAGTGTGTTATTGCATTAAAATTTTAAAAAAGTGTGTTTTTTCCAAAAAAATTTTGTTCGAGAGATCGCTGAGCAAATACTGTATGAAAAAAAATTGCAACACCCACCATTTTAATCTGTAAGGCCTTTGCTTTAAAAAAAATATATAATGTTTGGGGGTTCAAAGTAATTTTCTTGCAAGAGTGGGTGATGTGTGACATAAGCTTCTAAATGTTGGGCATAAAATGCCAGGCCCCCCCAAATGACCCCTTTTTGGAAAGTAGACACCCCAAGCTATTTGCTGATAGGCATGTTGAGTCCATGGAATATTTTATATTTTGCCACAAGTCTCTGGAAAATTACATTTTTCTTTGCACAAAGTTGTTGATTTGTCAAGATAGCACCCCCCCCCCCTCAAATGACCCCATTTTGTAAAGTAGACACCCCAAGGTATTTGCTAAGAGGCATGGTGAGTATTTTGCAGATCTCATTTATTTTTGAAAATGAAGAAAGAAAAGAAAAATACTTTTTTTTCTTATTTCAATTTTCAAAACTTTGTGACAAAAAGCGAGATCTGCAAAATACTCAACATGCCTCTCAGCAGATAGCGTGAGGTGTCTACTTTCCAAAATGGGGTAATTTGGGGGGGGGTTGTGCTATCATGGCCTCAGAAACTGTGATAGGCAGTGAGGAGTGAAATCAAAAATGTATCCCCTTAGAAAGCCTGAAGGCAGTGATTGGTTTTCGTGGGCCTGTACACGATTAGACTGTCAAAAAGTTCCACACATATGGTATCCTCGTACTCAGGAGAAGCAGCAGAATGTATTTTGGGGTGTAATTCCACATATAACCATGCCATATTTGAACAATATATCATTTAGTGACAATGTTGTGTAAAAAAAAACAAAATTTCAATTTTCCCGAAACTTGTGGCAAAATATTAAATATTCCATGGACTCAACATACCTCTCAGCAAATAGCTTGAAGTGTCTTCTTTCCAAAATGGGGTCATTTGTGTGTGTGGGGGGGTTTTGTGCTATCTTGTCCTTTCATAGCCTCCGAAACTTTGATAGGTAGTGAGGAAGTGAAATCGCCATTTTACACCCTTAGAAAGCCTGAATGCGGTGATTGGTTTTCGGGGTCCTGTACGCGGATAGGTTCCCAAAAAGTTTCACACATGTGGTATCCCCGCACTCAGGAGAAGCAGCAGAATGTATTTTGGGGTGTAATTTCACATATAACCATGGCATGTTTGAGCAATAGATATTTAGTGACAATTTAGTGCAAAAAAAAAATTGTAATTTTCCCACAACTTGTGGCAAAATATAAAATATTCCATGGACTCAACATGCCTATCAGCAAATAGCTTGGGGTGTCTACTTTCCAAAATGGGGTAATTTGGGGTGTGGGTGGGGGGGTTGTACTGCCCTTCCATTTTAGCATCACAAGAAATAAGATAGGCAGTCATAAACTAAAAGCTGCGTAAAGTTTGTAGACATATAACTTTTGCGCAAACCAATAAATATATGCTTATTGACATTTTTTTTACCAAAGACATGTGGCTAAATACATTTTGGCCTAAATATATGACTAAAATTGAGTTTATTAATTTTTTTTTTATAACAAAAAGAAGTAAATATCATTATTTTTCAAAATTTTCGGTCTCTTTCCGTTTATATCGCAAAAAATAAAAGTTGCAGAGGCAATCAAATACCATCAAAAGAAAGCTCTATTTGTGGGAAAAAAAGGACGCAAATTTTGTTTGGTTACAACATTGCATGACCCCACAATTACCAGTTAAAACAGCGCAGTACCAAATTGTAAAAAATGCTCTGGTCATTGAGCAGCCAAATCCTCCTAAGCTGAAGTGGTTAAGGGCTAACAAATAGGTAAGCAATGCAGGATGAAAATCATATTACTTTTTTCATCATCTTTTTTGTTCCTTTGAAAAAAGCTCAAATCACAATAAAACACACAATAAACATGAGAAGACTTTCTATAGTGGATTGCTTTTCAGAGGGTATTTGACAGGCAGCAAATGGGTGATATGTTGCATCCTCACTGGCTGTTATAACCTTCAAGGAGCTAACCTACCAAGCCAGGCAGCTGTCCTTTCTGACCCCTTCCCCTCCATCCTGTGCCCATATGTAGGTAATCCAGCTGAAAAAACAAATTTAGGGCCTATGTTGACAGGCTTGGGGTTATGTTAATGGCACAGTTTGTGGTGCTTCTGAGATAATTTAGAGTTCACTGATAGGTGTATTTGACCTCCTTTTGATCTGCATTTGACCTTTTTTAAAAAAGGTTTTGCATTCCCATAGAGTGCCTCCCATGTATGGGAGTGCAAAACCCACTTTAAGGTAACAGGAGCCCATCAATGCAAGGCCGTAGAAGAAAATTGTCCTTCCTGCATTATTCCCTGCAGGCTAACAACAAAACGCAACAACATCAGCCATATTTGCAGCCAGAAATATTGTTCCCCCCATTTCGGGAGCTGTCCTGTAGCTTAACTAGGAATCACCATTAAAGTCTCTAAACACACTGTGTATTCAGACTTAAAATAAGTAATGAAATTAAGCACTTGGCTCTCTCTTCTTAATTTCTGAAAAACTGTGATTTCCTGAATAGTACAAGGTGTCCTAACTAAATTTATAAGAAATTGTAGAATGATTGGATACAGTAGCTAGCTTGCCTACATTTTTTAAGAAGGCAAATTGATTATCAGTAGCAGAGTGATTGATTATCAGTTGCAAAGTGATTGATTATCAGTAGCAGAGTGTTTTGTCCCTACTGCGGTGAATCATGTTGGTGGGTCTGCACTGCAGTGGTACTCTACTCCAATCCTCATGGCTGCTTGTCAGTGCATGTTTTTCAATTATCTTTGCTTTCCAGGTTAAATTATTAGTGTTGTTCTCTTGCATAGCTTAGTAAATTGCGCTGATCTACCCCTCCACAGCAATGAGGAAACTATGCATGCGTAGGGAGTTCTTGGCTCAACAGCAATACCTTATTCATGTCAAGCCAGTGGATGGCACTTTGACAGCTCTAGTGTTCCTACTCTTGGCCCCAGCTATTTTTTTTCACATGTCAGAGATGCCTTCACCCCATTTTCTACCGCTGAGTTCCAAGATTTGCCATGACCACAAGAATGTAGTTACATTCCTTTACACTTGCTATATATTACAGACAATGCCTCCAGGACACTGGAATAATGCAGATGCATCAGAAGGAATGAGAATTTAAGGTGGGGGTCCAAGAATTCTGCCCAGCATGTCATCCCCAGTCTCCAGGAAGCATTTAAAGCTGCTGGTTTAAAAAAAAAATCTATATACATCCATCTGAAACACAGATATAACTTTTGGTTGGGCTGACCCTTTAAATATAAACTACACATTGTATAATGAAATGTAAAATACTATGTGATCCAAAGTGCACCACATTTTATTCATGTGCCTTGCTGTCCTTAAAAGAGCATGTCCTTGTCTAGATGATATCAGTATTGCTCGTGGGCATGACTATAGATGAGTACACGGTCCCAGCAATGCAGTGCATGCCCATTTTTTAATATAGATTTTGTGTAATGGAGATTTATAATATTCATGGTGGCCGCAGCCAACAGAGACCCCTTGTGCATTCCTACGAGCTACTTTCAATTATTCTGTGCCGTGGCGGTTGCTCGTTTTCAACCAAACACTGCAGCCCGGATGAGAGTTTGGCAGAGTGGCCAAGGATGAAAGGGCTTCCTTGTGAATTTGAGTGGAGATGTCAGAGAATGCAGCGTTTAGTGACTGAAATAACAGATGAAGCCAGGCATCGTCTGCTAAATACTACAATATTTATGCCTTGGAAAAAAAAAAGTCAGATCAATCTTGTGTTTATAATGGATTCTTAGCACAACCATTATAACATTTATGGTTGTAGCTCAACTTGCAGCCAATAGCAGGTCACATGGGTGAGGGAGAAACACTATACTTTTCATTATACCTTTTAATAATATAGCAGGGTAGCCAAGAGAGAGCTAACTGGCCCGGAGCCAGCTTGCAAGGTTAAAGGTTGCGCAGAGTAAAAGGGACAAGTTGATGCCTGTCAGCTTTTATTTCTACTTTATTTCCAGCTTCTCCTGGGATTTGTAGATTCTTTTGTTCTGCATAAAAAGGACATGAAATTAGAATGGATGAACACATTCCGACAACCTTGGTTTAGCGAGCTGTATAGAACTGCACGGTGTTAAAAAAAAGGGGGAAGTGCTACAAGAGGGGTTTTAAAGAGAATCTTTATTTAAGTAGCAACCCCAATAAAATAGTGAAAAAAAAACATTCAAACAGTTATAACAGTCTTCTAGGAAATATGTTCTTTTTTTTTCTTTAGTTGAGACTGCCCTCAGAAAGAGTCCTCCATAATGTATGGCTGCTTGTGAAGGGCATTGTCTTTTTTTCACCTTGTGGTTATTTTTGGTGTCACAACTCCTCCTTTTTTTGCACGTGTGCTTGCTGATTACTTCACCCACGTGGTTCAAACTCAACCCATACAAAAAAGTTTCACCATTTGTCCAAGTGGTGTCTTCCAGTTTAACATGTTCCTGTAATTAAAATCCACTGCTAATGTACTATGTAATAGACATGTGCACACTGAAATATTTTGTTTTGGAATTTCGTTTTGGTCCGGAAAATACATTTATTTAGTTACTCCCGAAATTCGTTTTTATTTATTTCGTTTCTTGCATTCGTCCGAAAATCCGAAATAATTAAGGTCGGATCTGTCATTGAAGGCTTAGGGTGTCTGTTGAATGTTCTAAGAAGATTCGATGGAGCAACTAAACTGTACGACGCCGCAATCATACATTTCCAGTCTAATGTTCCGCCTACAAGCTATAGTCGAATTCTAATGTTATATGACACGAGTTATAATTATATTTATTAATTATTATTACTAGTCAACCAACATTAGAGTTCTTCTATAGCCTATGGGTGGAGCATTTGACCATAAATGTCCGCTCGCAGCGACTGCTTCGTCGAATCTTCATGTCAAATCTTTTCTCTCTATGTCAAATAATCTTGGACTAATAGAGTTAGGTTAGGCACATTCAACCTTTTTCGCTATTGTCTCCATAATGTCGAATCTTTTCTCTCTATGTCGAATCTTTTCTCTCCATGTCGAATCTTTTCTCGCTATGTAGAATAATCTTGGACTAATAGAGCTAAGGTTAGGCACATTTGACCACAGGTTCGATGGACACAGATCGCTATTGTTAGCGTCATGTCGAATCTCCTATCTATATCGAACTGTTGTCGCAACGAAAACGAAGATAAAGCATTTGTTTATGTCGGATCTTTCAGTTTTCGGATTCTGCACGTTCGTTATCGTTTGTTAAAACGATAACGAAAATACCAGAAATCGGACGAAAATGCATTTGGACGAAAACGAATGCACATGTCTACTATGAAACTACCTACCTTCTCTCTTATGTCTGCAGCCGCTTCAACCGTTAGGTAAGACACCCCACCACCTCCTGGTGCCACAAACATGGAATGTCAGATAGATCTGGCTTCGTTCATTTTAACATATTCCTGTAATTTAAATCCACTGTTAATGTATCAATTGAAGGCTTGAATGTCTTTTGACTTTACTACCTACCTTCTCTCTTATGCCTGCAGCCACTTCAACTGTTAGGGGAGGCATACCTCCCAACTTTCTGAGATGAGAATGGGAGACACCTATTAGCAAAAGTATGTAGGCATAGGACACACTACCTGCCACACCGCCCTTAATGGAGAATTGTAGAAAAAATGATAAGTTAAACCCACAAGTGCTTTTTTTTTTTTTACCACTACTATTCCTTTATATTGGCTTTTGGAATTTAGAAATACAGCGATTTAGAAATTGGATGAAAGGTTTAGTTCTATAAAACACTTTTTGATACTTGATAGATAAGTAGTGCATTTTATATACAACTCTATAGATCAGACCAAAATGAGGGACAAATGAGGAGGAAAGGGGGACAGAGAGACTTTGTTCCAAATCAGGGACAGTTGGGAGCTATAGGTACGACACCCCACCACCTCCCAGTACCACAAACATGGAATGTCAGACATAGTAATAAACTAAGGACTTTCATTGACCCAAAGAGTAGACAAACAAAATACTCTAGCAAACACTTCTCCTTCTCTGCACCCAGTCCAGATTCTGTAATGGTTGGTCCCATTTAAAGTTTTGGTAGCTCAGCAAAGAATTATAGAATTTGAATTCAATGAAGTAATATACAGTGGGGATGGAAAGTATTCAGACCCCCTTAAATTTTTCACTCTTTGTTATATTGTAGCCATGTAAACACGAGATGCCAGTAATCGGCTCTCATTGAATCACACAGACAGAGTGTGTGACAGGGAGAGCCGATCTCTGCCATTCCTCCTTGCAGATTCTCTCCAGTTCTATCAGGTTGGATGGTAAACAATGGTGGACAGCCATTTTTAGGTCTCTCCAGAGATGCTCAATTGGGTTTAAGTCAGGGCTCTGGCTGGGCCATTCAAGAACAGTCACGGAGTTGTTGTGAAGCCACTCCTTCAGTTTTTTAACTGTGTGCTTGGGCTCATTGTCTTGTTGGAAGGTAAACCTTTGGCCCAGTCTGAGGTCCTGAGCACTCTGGAGAAGGTTTTCGTCCAGGATATCCCTGTACTTGGCCGCATTCATCTTTCCCTCGATTGCAACCAGTCGTCCTGTCCCTGCAGCTGAAAAACACCCCCACAGCATGATGCTGCCACCACCATTCTTCACTGTTGGGACTGTATTGGACAGGTGATGAGCAGTGCCTGGTTTTCTCTACACATACCGCTTATAATTAGGGCCAAAAAGTTCTGTCTTGGTCTCATCAGACCAGAGAATCTTATTTCTCACCATCTTGGAGTCCTTCAGGTGTTTTTTAGAAAACTCCATGCGAGCTTTCATGTCTCTTGCACTGAGGAGAAGCTTCCATCGGGCCACTCTGCCATAAAGCCCCGACTGGTGGAGGGCTGCAGTGATGGTTGACTTTCTACAACTTTCTCCCATCTCCCGACTGCATCACTGGAGCTCAGCCACAGTGATCTTTGGGTTCTTCTATACCTCTCTCACCAAGGCTCTTCTCCCCCGATAGCACAGTTTGGCCGGACGGCCAGCTCTAGGAAGGGTTCTGGTCGTCCCAAACGTCTTCCATTTAAGGATTATGGAGGCCACTGTGCTCTTAGGAAACTTAAATGCAGCAGACATCTTTTTGTAATCTTGGCCAGATCTGTGCCTTGCCACAATTCTGTCTCTGAGCTCTTCAGGCAGTTCCTTTGACCTCATGATTCTCATTTGCTCTGACATGCACTGTGAGCTGTAAGGTTTTATATAGACAGGTGTGTGGCTTTCCTAATCAAGTCCGATCAGTATAATCAAACACAGCTGGACTCAAATGAAGGTGTAGAACCATCTCAAGGATGATCAGAAGAAATGGACAGCACCTGAGTTAAATATATGAGTGTCACAGCAAAGGGTCTGAATACTTAGGACCATGTGATATTTCAGTTTTTCTTTTTTAATAAATCTGCAAAAATGTCAACAATACTGTGTTTTTCTGTCAATATGGGGTGCTGTGTGTACATTAATGAGGAAAAAAATTAACTTACAGTAAATGATTTTAGCAAATGGCTGCAATATAACAAAGAGTGAAAAATGTAAGGGGGTCTGAATACTTTCCGTCCCCGCTGTATGTGAATATTCACAGTAGTCTGAAACCCTCTGTGGCCTATTGAAAAGGAACTGTGACTGCAAGCTCTGCTGCCAAGTAGAGACAGCACTATGGCTCATGCTATGAGTAAGGATGTAATAGCCAAAACATGTCAGCATTGATCCTGTGTATATGATGTAACCAAATAAAGGATAATACCAAGGAGTTTCCGGCTTAATTTCTGCTTTGGATGACCAAGTTAGTGGCCGTTTTTTGCCAAGCCCTTCACGGTGCCTTTTTTCACCTATTCTCATGCTGCTGCTGAATCTGTTTTTTTCTTAACCGCTTGCCGCAGAGGGGTGGTGCGGCTCTCATACGACATCGTCCCAGAACGGCCACTCTCGCGCGTCCGCGGGGGCATGCAGCATGCTGATCGTGGCCGTGCTGTGTTGCTAGGACACGGCACGACCCCGATCTCTGTAAAGAGCCGCAGCCATGGCTCTTTAACCATGTGATCGACTGTGTCCAATCACAGCCGGTCACAGGTAAACACGGAGATGCCGGTAATCAGCTCTTATTGCCTCACGCTGACAGCGTGTGTGACTGGGAGAGACGATCAGCGGCATCTCCCCACAGGAGACTTCCAGACATGTAATCAGGGCACTCATCATTAGTGCCCTGATTACAGTACTGCGCCACTAGTGCCAAAAATCAGTGCCCGCCAGTGCCAGCAATCAGTGCCCACCAGTGCCAGCAATCAGTGTCCACAAGTGCCACAAATCAGGGCCCATTAGTGATGCCAGTCAGTGCTGGCTATCAGTGCCGCCTATCAGTGCTGCCTATCAATGCCCATCATTGCTGCCCATCAATGCCCTTCAGTGCCACCCATCAGTGCCGCCTATCCGTGCTGCCTATCAGTGCCCCCCCATTTCATTACCAGGCCCTTTGGGTCCCCCCAAAATCCATACCAGGCCCTTCAGGTCTCGTATGGAAATTAAGAGGAACCCTGCACCAAATTTAAAAAATGGCGTAGGGGTCCGCCCAAAATCCATACCAGACCCTTATCCAAGCACGCAACCTAGCAGGCCACAGGAAAAGGGGGGGACAAGAGAGCCCCCCTCCTGAACCATACCATGCGACATGCCCTCAACATGGGGAGGATGCTTTGGGCTCCCCAAAGCATCTTGAGAAAAGGTAACTCCCACATAAAGATGCAAAAGGATTGCCAACATCCCTAAATATGTAGAAAAAAGGCTGAACCTCAATGATGGGATTTTAAAGGCAATTCAAAATGAATTTGAAGGAAATTCTTAATAGAAAAGTACGTTAAAAGTGAAATTTATTTAGAGTACAAAATTTGTTTTTTATTTTTTTTTTTTTAAATTGATCACAACAAAAACATATATCATACAGGAAATAACAAAATCATAATTGGTAATTGACAATAACGGCAATGACATGCCGACGCGTTTCGAGAATATACAAATTATCGTCTTCATCAGGGACAATCTGCCATTTCTAGAATTACAAAAACATAATATCAGCACAAAACATTTTGTTTATAAACAACAATTCAAATGCTTTACAGGACTGATAGGTTTGTATGGCCCTCCCAGGGATATGCCAAAACTTACGTGCCAAACAATGTTACCGTGCAAAATCCAACATCCATATAGTCTGTGTTGGCCTTTAGACATGCAAAAGAGCCCCCAGATATTATAATCTAATTAAGGCGTCAAAGTAGATATGTAGTTGCGGTTTGGAGAAACCCAAGATAGCAACAGGGAGCATCTAAATGGAGAAATATGTACCAATGATGAGACTGCCTTTCAACAAATGATCCATAATCAAAAATAGGATAAAAGGTTATATAATAAAGACAACCCCCCCATATACACCCCTACAGATAAGGGGGAAGGAGGTAAGTCAGGTGGACTCAAGCGCCCACAATAAAAAAAACCAAAAACATACAGGACAAAAAAGAAAAATTCCCTCCACTTACGATAGAAGTACTCCGATGGGGATACTATATAAGCCACCCCTCAGATGATAGACGTTATCAGAGCTTCATCTTAATCACTAAACTCTGGGGCAAATTCCCTAGCTAAGTGCAACTTCTCTAGCAAATTGAGCAGCCTGTTTGTGTTTAGTAAATCAACCCCACAGAATGAAATAAAAACATTACAGGAGTTCAATCTTTTCCCTACTCCATCCACTATTAAAAAATATGGCTGTTCCCTTTGCTTTTTAAGTAAACTAGCCAACAATCCTTAATGTACATGTATGTGTTATTCATCTGTGTAATTACTTCACTCCCATAATACCAAATAAACTGTCTGCAAGGGACAAGTCAATCTTGTCCTGCCTCAAGGTGTTTCTGTTAGCTGGTCTAATATCACTTGACACCTGTCAATTAGCTACAAGAATTAATAAGACACGACCAGGTGACACACACAAGTAGACTTTTACATTTGCTCAGAGTTCTCCTTTAATAACCCAGGTTGAAGGATACAGTAAGCGTAGTTTAGCACAAGTGGATTAATCTCAGGCTCGGTAATGGTATTGATTTACACGGTCAAGCATATTTGTTATTCCTGGCCTGGTAAGAGTTCCCTGTAGACAGGCAAGAACAACATTGCTTTGAATATTTAATTTCATAAGCAGGTGGGATCCAGTGCTTTTCTCTGATAATGTACATTATATACATCTTAAAACATTTCTAAAACCCAAACAGGGAAAATTAAAATAAATGTATTCTTGGGAAACAAAAATTGTTATTTTACATTGCTGTTAACCAGATTTCCATGGATAATTGAAAATGGGAATCTTTCACACACCCTCCCCCTTGTATGCAGTGGCAGGAGGCCTCATTAATGAAAGTGTCAGAGGTATAGGTGTGTATGAGGTTCTATTTCTGCTCCAGGCACATAGTTTGTAATATTACCCCCCTCCCGAAGAATTTTGTACATAACTATAGGCAGTGTTTGGTCTTTTTTACAAAAATATGATTTCAAGAGTTCTGTTTAACTAATAGCTAAATGTAGAACAAACAGTCATTTTTATTTCAAGGTAATACAGTAGCCTTTGTCTTCTCTAAGCCCTGGGCAGCAACCCTTGCTGAATAATAGCTTTAATAAAATCTAACAATACATGAATTATAGTTTACAGAAAAACAACTTCACAATATAACCAAAACCACTTTAAAGTTATTTTTACTTTTTTTGTTCCATAAAGTTATTATAGAAAAGCATATCTATCTATCTATCTATCTATCTATCTATCTATCTATCTATCTATCTATCTATCTATCTATCTATCTATCTATCTATCTATCTATCTATCTATCTATCTATCTATCTATCTATCTATCTATCTATCTATCTATCTATCTATATAGATATATATATCTATATAGATATATATATCTATATAGATAGATAGATAGATAGATAGATAGATAGATAGATAGATAGATAGATAGATAGATAGATAGATAGATAGATAGATAGATAGATAGATAGATAGATAGATAGATAGATAGATAGATAGATTGGTGGGCTCAGGGCAAACCCATTTCCCAAGGTTCAATGGTAACATGCAAACCACACTGTAATAAACTGGTCCACAGGTGAACTGTCCAACAGATAAAAAGGACGTGTGCCGCTACTCACTTTTCTGCTGCAAACAGTTTTTATTTCAGTGTTGCATTTGCATCACTGTCAGACTCAGAGCATTATTTTCAGCATCACAACTCCTTTTAAAGCCCACAGGTCAAAACGGTGAAAAAAGAGTGATGATGCTCAAAACTTTGCTCTGATGATGATGCATATGCAACACCGAAATAAGAACAGATGGCAGCAGAAAAGTGAGGAGTGCTGCATCTCCTTTGGACTATGTGGGAAAGTTCACCTGGGGACTGTGAGAAGCAGGCTTATTACAGGAATGATATACTTACATGTGCGGGCCACCCTGCTATCTGTCTTATTTAGCAATAAATAGAGCCCATAGTTGGCATTTAAAAGTCTAGAACATTGTGAGTGTCAAGAAGTCCTGGGAAGACCTTCAGGCAACCACATTCTTAAAAACTGAATACATATTAACAGTTATAAGAAAAGTTTCATAGTGTGTGTGTGTGAGGGGGGAGGGGAGGCAGAGTTACTTACTTACATTCAGGGCCATCAAGGGGGGGGCAGCCGATATACCTATAAAAGGTCCACGTGTTCCAAGGGGCCCAGGCATCCTGAGTCTCTCCTCTCTCTCTGCTCTCTCTCTCTTTCTCTCTCTTTATGCTCTATCTCATCTCTCTCCCTCCCTGCTCTTTCTCTTTCTCCTCTCTCCCTCTCCCCCTGCTTTTTCTCTCTCTCCTCTATCTCACTCCCTGCACACTCTCTCTCCCTCCTGTGTCTCCCTGCTCTCTCTCACTCCTCTCTCTCCCTGCTCTCTCTCTCTGTGTCTCGCTCTGTCTTACTCTCTCTCTCCCTGCTCTCTTTCCTCTCTCTTGTGCGCTCTCTCTCCCCTCTCTCTCTTCCTCCCCTCTTTCTCTCTCTCTCTCCTCTCTCCCTCCCCTCTTTCTCTCTCTCTCTCTCCTCTCTCTCTCTCCCTCCCTCTCTCTCTCTCTCTCTCCCTGCTCTCTCTCACTCCACTCTCCCCTGCTCTCTCTGTGTCTTACTCTGTCTCTCTCTCTCTCGCTCTCTCTCTCCCTGCTCTCTCTCACTCCACTCTCCTCTGCTCTCTCTCTGTGTCTTACTCTGTCTCTCTCTCTCGCTCTCGCTCTCTCTCTCCCCCTGCTCTCTCTCCTCTCTCTCTCCCCCTGCTCTCTCTCCTCTCTCTCTCGCGTGCTCTCTCTCTCCCTGCTCTCTCTCTCTTACTCACTCACTCTCACTCTATCTCTCTCACTCTCTCTCTCTCTCTCTTTCTCCCCCTCTATCTCTCTCTCCCCCTGCTCTCTCTCCTCTCTCTCATGTGCTCTCTTTCTCTCCCCGCTCTCTCTCCTCTCTCTCTCCCTGCTCTCTCTCTCTCCCTGCTCTCTCTCCTCTCTCTCTCCCTGCTCTCTTTCCTCTCTCTTGTGTGCTCTCTCTCCTCGCTCTCTCCCTCACCTCTATCTCTCTCTCTCTCTTTCTCTCTCTCCCTCCCCTCTTTCTCTCTCTCCCTCTCCCTGCTCTCTCTCACTCCACTCTCCCCTGCTCTCTCTCTGTGTCTTAGTCTGTCTCTCTCTCTCTCTCGCTCTCTCCCTGCTCTCTCTCACTCCACTCTCCCCTGCTCTCTCTCTGTGTCTTACTCTGTCTCTCTCCCTCTTGCTCTCTCTCTCTCCCCTCTCTCTCTCCCTGCTCTCTCTCCTCTCTCTCGCGTGCTCACTCTGTCTCTCTCTGTCTCTCTCTCTCTTTCTCCCCTCTATCTATCTCTCCCCCCTGCTCTCTCTCCTCTCTCTCGTATGCTCTGTTTTTCTCCCTGCTCTCTCTCCTCTCTCTCTCCCTGCTCTCTCTCTCCCTGCTGTCTCTCCCCTCTCTCTTCCTGCTCTCTCTCTCCCTGCTCTCTCTCTCTCCCTGCTCTCTCTCCTCTCTCTCTCCCTGCTCTCTCTCCCTGCTCTCTCTCCTCTTTCTCTCCCTGCTCTCTCTCTCTCCCTGCTCTCCTCTCTCTCTCCCTGCTCTCTCTCCTCTCTCTCGTGTGCTCTCTCTCTCTCTTACTCAGTCTCTCTCACTCTTGCTCTGTCTCTCTCTCTCTTTCTCCCCCTATCTCTCTCTCCCCCCCTGCTCTCTCTCTCCCTGCTCTCTCTCTCTCCCTGCTCTCTCTCCTCTCTCTCTCCCTGCTCTCTCTCTCTCCCTGATCTCTCTCCTCTCTCTCTCCCTGCTCTCTCTCTCCCTGATCTCTCTCCTCTCTCTCTCCCTGCTCTCGCTCTTCCTGCTCTCTCTCCTCTCTCTCCCTGCTCTCTCTCCTCTCTCTCTCCCTGCTCTCTCTCCTCTCTCTTGCTTGCTCTCTCTCTCCCTGCTCTCTCTCCTCTCTCTCTCCCTGCTCTCTCTCCTCTCTCTTGCGTGCTCTCTCTCTCTTACTCAGTCTCTCTCACTCTCGCTCTGTCTCTCTCTCTCTTTCTCCCCCCCTATCTCTCTCTCTCTCCCTGCTCTTTCTCTATATGTTCTTTCCTTTGTATATTCATTAAATTATGATAAATATATAAAATATTTATTAAATAATCTACAAAGGCCACAAATGAATGAATAATCCTAAAATGTTCCATAAGAGGTTTAATACTGTACTAGTCTTAGCACAAGATCACTGCTGCACAGTTGATTATCAACTTGTGCTGATTCCCCCTCCTCCAGTCTGAGCTGTACTGTACAGGAATAGCATGGGGCTGAAACCAAGTCAAATTCAGGCTCCTATGGTCGCAGCATGCAGCGGAATGTTGGGGCATTGACCTCTGTAGCTACTTACAGAGCGAATAGGGTGCAAATGCCTTGCTTAACTTACAATACCATGCAGCTATGCTATAAGCCTAGCCTCTTTAGTTTAGATAAATTGCTGGAGTATAACATTGAAGTCTTCTTTATACCTTGTTTCTTGTATAATTAAGACTTAATTGGTATCCTTCTATTCTACTGTTACCGTTCTTTAAGGCCACTGCTCTCCTGTTATCTGTAAGTTTGGTACAAGATTTTGTCATGTGTTACAAAATACCTAAATACCTATTCATTTGATTTCTAGCAGTCAGTGGCTTCTACAGTATTAAAATGTACCAAAACCAAGCTATTTATTAAAATTGGTCTTTAATGGTAGGGATGGATCTATGTACAAAGTGTGTACTGTAACTCAATAATTTGTGGGCATGGTGAATGTTGGATGATCTTAAAGGACATGATTTATCGTATCACACCTTTCTCATCTTCTAGCTTCTTTGCAACTCTTAGTAATTGGTCGCATGGCATCTCAGAGCTGCAAAGGAAGTTGGTGTTGGGACATTTCCTCTCTGCTTGACGATGTGACTGTCAGTCTGAACAGAAAACAGATAGCTTTATAATGCTTAGCAGGTGTCACTGACTGTTCTTCCTGCTGTGATCGAGGTCTGAATGATGAAGTACCTCCACTTAAGCCTACTACACATGATGAGGAAATTGGACAAAAAATACCACTTTCGGAGTTATCATCTGATAATATGATCATACACAGCTTTCAAGAGCTGATCATGACAGTTCATGCAAACTTATCTAAAGAGACAAGCACAAAAATGTTCTCATACAATACCAGAACGAGTAATTTCAGTTTAAACAATATAGTATTCGTCCGTAAAAAATTGAGTGAACAAGAGTGTGCATGCTCAGAAATGATTAATACATTACAATACAATACAATACATTACATCATCAAAGGAAGTTGCATTCTGTCTTACAAGAATTTTCGTAAGTCTAGTAACCTAATCGTTTCAATTTGAGACTAGCATGCAAAAAAAAAAGAAAATGGACGATCATTCGTCCAAAATTTTCATTGTGTGTACAAGGCATAAGGGAAACCGGTCCAGCATCTATTATTAGCAATGGCCAGGGGGGAATATGTCCCCCTGTCCCCCAGTCCTGTCCTCCCAAGGTTCTCCTTCTTCACCATGTAGGCGTGTTTGGTACCATCTATAAAACAGCCTTACTCAATCTTTATACCCCAGAGGAACTCTTAATATAATGTTAATGTCTTTGGGCTATCGGGGGTCAATGGGAAACATGCCCTTTATGTTGGTGATCATTAGGAAAAATGCAACCCTTACAGTGGTGTTCAGAATGTCACCCTTAAAGACAGCTAAAAAGATTAATGTTGTCATGCTGCTGGGCTGGCCTAGGAAAGTGGCGTAAACTATGTAGGCACCATCGAATTGGAGATCAATTATTCGCAGCTCAAAAAAACCCTAGCAACTCTTGGAGGAACCAAAGTGTGCCACAGCACCCTGGCTGATGATAGCTGCTATAGAATGCACATTACTATTGCTTGGATGCAACATTCATTAGGGAAATCATCTTCCCATTACATATACTTTAATGAAAAAAACCTTTAAAACCCAAATAAATGTCCCCTAATAAATGTATAGAGGGCACGTATTAGGGTTTTAGAAGTTTTCAATTGAAGTATATGTTATAGGAAGATGGTTTCCGTAGTCAAGTTTTAATTTTAATACTGTTTATTGTTAAGAATGTTGTATACTTAATTTTGTCCATTGGGGTCTCCAGAACAGTTTGGTTGTTTTTTGTCTCCATTTACTTTTTCACATACTTTTAGCTAAAGCATTTTGAATGCTCTTCACTTGACTACTTCCACAATTAAAATGTAGTCTCCGATAAATAGCTATTGCCACTGCAAATTTGTTACAGAATTCCAAAGTTGCCTTTTAATTGTGTTGTTTGCGCAAACCTTTTAAGATACTTTACTGCAGCATGCATTTTAACAAGTATCACAGAACAAAATTCTGGATATCAGCTGGAGAAATCTTCAAGTACATTGTTAAAGTTGAACATTAGGCAGATATAAAAGATCACCCTATAATCCAGTTATGTATTCATCAAATAGTCATTAAATGTTTTTTAAATTCAGCTCATGTAAGTACCTAAATCCGTCTTCATAATAGCCTTCTGGAGGGACCAAGGCTATCAATGTGAACAAGGCTGGTTGTAAGAAATGCTTAGTACTGTCCATGGAACACTGGGGGTTATTTACTAAGAATGGAAAGTGCAAAATCTGGTGCAACTCTTCCAGGATTTATTGCCAAAGTTAAATTGAACAAGCTGAAGTTAGAAGTTGATTGGCTACTATGCACAGTTGCACCAGATTCTGACTACACCAGTTTTAGTAAATCTCCCCTACTGAGCTTTCTAAATGGAGGTGAGAACAAAGTGAGCAGAATGGTGACCTTTACAGCATGCTCATGCTTGTTATTGATCAGTAACCTTGCTGTAGGTATAGTTAAATTGCAAATGAGAAAGGTAGATCTTCAGCCTTATGGATCTCAAAATGGAAGTAAACCACCACAGAAAATGCCCAATTTGGGGCACCTAGGAGCTGTTTGCCATAGTGTGCAAGTATGCAAAGTATATTTGCACTTGATGACACACTTACCTATGGGCAGATACAGTTAGCCTTCCAACCTGTAGGCGGCTCAGTGCCATTATGGCATGGGAAGAGTAGTCTCATAAGGGAATTAGTCCCTTAGAGATTCCGTACAGTGCCTTGAGAGAGGAACGTAGTCTGACAGGACACCAAACTCTTGAGAGACTTTGGCAGCCATCTTGGTTTAGGGGACCTTGAAAGGATAAGTTCATCTTTTGTAACATGTTACACCCATATTCAGGGTGTAAGATGCAACATGTTACAGGTTCAGCAGCCTCCGCACACCCCCCCCCCCCGATCCCCCATTGGGACAGTGAGCTGAGGATATTCACAATAAAGAAAAAAAAACACAGAGCTCTGTGAATGTGAGAGCTACGACTACCGTCAGCCTTTGTGGCACTGTTAAGCTCTCTAGATAGTTAATTTTGTTTTCATTGTCAGTGTGTAACTGCCTGCTCATATGAGGTATGAGCAGACAGCTTACATGGACAGTCTCCAAGAGTCTTGCATTGCACTTACGATCTGCTGATCGCGGGTACAATGCTTTGCAGGCTCTTGATTTAAAAAAAAATAAATAAATGTATATTTGTTTACCTGCAAAAAAATGTGCATTTATTGTTTTTTTTATTTTTTACAAAGGTGAACTTACCATTTAAATAAGAAACCCCATGTCATTTTGGCACACTTTGTGGTAGGAGGAGGAACTTGCTTGGAAGGGCAGTGCATAGCACCGGGCCACATTCCAGATGAGGAGGGAAAGCTCAGGAAAGGCTCCTTCTTCATTTTATATATTCCAGAAAGCAGTACGGAGACAGGGTGGAACCATTGCAGACTGCATAAATATCCTCTGCCTACTCAGATAAGGGACACTACCCCTGGTAACGGAAGCCAACCTCTGGTAATGTATACTATAAACACCAAGTTTGTGTATTATCTGGATTGCATATATCGGTACTGAAGAGAAGTTTGTCTGTTACTGCAGCCAAACTGTACAAGATTTATATAATAGACATCCGTGATGTGACCGTTTGCTCCCAATTTAAGGTACCTAATTCAGGCCCTGCCTAAATACCTATTGTAGCACAGATACTAGACCAGCCTTGCAGTTTTCTCCCAGGTTCTATTCCCTATAGGGTACATGGCAGCCTGGCACCCAGCAGCTCCAGCATTTCACATCTAATTAACTAGGCAGTGAATGTCTTTCTTGAGGTTTAATGCTGGTTAAACTTGGTTTTGGTATAGGGTGGGCCTTGGGATACTCCAAATTAAGTGCACATATGACAGAGGGCACTCTGTGGCTGTACCCAAACTCTTCAGGGGGAACCCCCTTAGGACTAGGTGCAGGTGTACGCACAGCTCAAGGAATGCCAGTTATAGAAGCAGTCCTAAGCCAGCAATTCTGAAACATAGTAACTGTCATTAGAATCTCTCTTTTTCTGGCCATTATTTACTGTGCCCCTGTGTACTTGGATGCTTTCCTCCAGTACCAGCCAGACTCTATACTGCAAGTCTCCAGGCCAGATCCTCTGTAGATTTTCTAAACTCTTCTCTCAGCAACTTTAGAGATAGGTCCCTTGGATCTCCCTTAGCTGGGGCCTAGTTGGGTTCCTGTGGACTTCAGCTAAGAGACCCAGAGGGCCACAGCCCTCCAGACTGGGTCTTATCCACCAGGATATAGACCCTGCTATTCCAGATCCCAGGCTATTTATACACAGCTCAGCCCCTTACTGGTTATTGTTTTCCCCAGGGATTGACAGAGGCTCTATTATTACGCAAGTCCAGAGTCTGCCTCTTCCAACCCACTAAACTCTAGAACTCACTAGAAAGCAAGGAAAAGTAGTTCAGCCTGCAACCAGTAGATCCTAGAACAGCCAAAAGCAATGAAAGTTTGCCCCACTGGCTACAGAGGAGCCAAAAACTAAATTAGCCTTAATCCTACTAGCAGCTTAACTAGGAGGGTGCTATGCCATCCAAGTGATTCCCTCCAGTGCCACAATGTCCATGCTGCCCTGCATTGCTGGTGCTTCCATCTTCACTTGGTCTTCTTCTTGGTTCAGAGTCTTCAGCCATCTTGATTGGCTGGGCTGGGATGTAATAACTCCTCCAGACGCATGTGGGAGTTACTTTCTCCCAGCAGAATCAAGACGAGAAATGCATGCATGTTCAGGGGGTACTTGCATACTTGGTAAACATGCACAGTATATAAAAAAAAAAACTAGCTGTGCAAGAAATGGAACAAGAAGTTGGAGCAATAATGAAGAAACCGCAAAGACTGGAGCTGATCACTTAGGGAGTACATCATTGTTCAAACTTTAGTAGTTATCTGATCTTTTGATTAGGGTTTCACTCAGTAAATGTCTGATTCTTTTATAACCTATCATATGCTATATCTAAGTAATGGTAAAGACAAATTTTCCAGCAAGGCAAACATTATTGGGAGTCCCTGTAGTGTGTATGCAAATGCTCGCTAATGAGATAATGCACATTCATTTGTCCTCTGCTTAACGCGTAGATCATTAAATGACACTTAAAAAAGCTTTTATCATCTTCTTAAATATTCAGATGGTATACATATAGCCCAGATCCTTAGTAGCAATCATTGGCCACATGTGACAAAATACACAACAGATTACTACGGGATTCAAATGTTAACATGATGCATTATCATGCTGTGGAAGTAAATGCTCAAATTAGATCCTTTCTCTTTAAACCCATGGTGCCCAACCTATGGCTGCATGTGGTCCTTTGCCACTTTATGTGAGGCCACCAGGGCCCCTGCGGACACTCATCTGTGTTTCCCTACTGCTCTGTCTTCAGTCAACTATTGCCATCTGAAGAATGTCCCCAGTCTTCTTCAACTCCTATACTGTGTTCACAGTCTCTGACAGTCTTTTGCAGCATGTCCACAGTTTCTGATCATCTTCTGCACCATACATGCAGTCTCTGACCATCTCTTACATCATATCTGCAGTCAATTATAATCTCTTGTATCATGTCTGCAGTCAATGACCATCTCTTATGTCATATCTGGAGTCTCTGACCATTTCTTGCACCGTGTCTGCAGTCTCTGACCATTTATTGCACCATGCCTGCAGTCTCTGAGCATTTGTATCATGTCTGCAGTCTCTGACCATCACTTTTCTCATGTCTTGAGTCTCTGACCATCTCTTGTATCATATCTACAGTCTCTGCAAGTTTAACACTGCATATTTCATTGTGTTACTGCAAGTTTAACGCCATATAGTTCTGTGCGTTACTGCAAGTATAACACTGTATATTTCATTGCGTTACTGCAGGTTTAACACTGTATATTTCATTGCGTTACTGCGAGTTTAATGCCATATAGTTTTGTGCGTAACTGCAAGTTTAACACTGTATATTTAATTGCGTTACTGCAAGTTTATTGCCATATATTTCATTGTGTCACTGCAAGTTTAATGCCATACTGCACGTTTGAAGCAGTATATTGCAATATATCATAGTGTATCTGTGGAGTATGTCTGTGTAGTGAATACTCAAATTAAAGTGCACCAAACAGCATTTTCCATTGATTTAAGTGCATCCAGGTACACATTTACACATCTGTATTACATTTTATTAATAAGCACCCCCACTCCCCTATCATGTCTGGGAAGACAGCAAGGGGAGGCAGATGTTCCCATGGCACTGTAAGGGGACCAGCAGTGTATGTGTCCACAGGCAAAGATGGACGTGGTCAGTCCACAGGCAGGGCATAATTTCCTCTGTTTAGTGATGTTGCCCGTGCTATCCAGCCACAGCATGCAGAGGAGGTGGTGGACTGGCTTACTAAACCATCCTCATCCTCCGTCAACCAAGCAGAGACTAGTGCGCAGTCCCCTGCAGCTGCCAAAATCTGCCTCCTTGTCCGCAGCTATTGCTGCCATAGCCTCAGCATCAGGCATGGAGGAGTCAGCGGAGTTATTTGAACACTGTCCAGCCACTTGCTCCTTGATGATGCACAGACATTATGTGATTCAGATGTTGGTTCTGAGGTTGAGGAAGGCAGGAACATGAGCCTACAGAGAGGGGAGAACACTGGTACACAAATTGGCAATCATGTTCTCCCAGCCGCAGTGTATTGCCAAGTTGTCTCCAGTGGTAGTGAGGATGGAGGAGATTATGATGATGTTGAGGTCACTTACTCGACTTGGGTGCCGGATAGAGCAGAGGAGGAAAGTGAGGGTGAGGCACAACCCTAACGAGGCAGCCATCATGGAAGAGTAGAGAGCAGCCACCCTATTCCATCACATTTTGGAACTGTTATCTCCCGGCAAATTTCCCACAGCTCAGCTATCTGGGCCTTTTTTAGTACACGTGCAAGCAATCGCACTGTTGCTATTTGAAAACTTTGTCTCAAGCACATAAAGCGTGGCAAAAACACCAACCATTTGGGTACCACATGTTTGACAAGGCATTTAACCTCCCGCCACTCAGCCCATTGACAAGGGGTATGCTTGCCACTGATAAGCCCTGCTCTTTTTAGTAAGCCTAGCCCCTTTGTCTTACCAGTGTCATGGCTGGTTCAGACAGCTATACTGTCACTATCAAGATGCTGAAAAATTCATAAACCAGTTCATACAACATTAGACATTTTGTCTCCTTTCACAATAGATGCTTTAGTTTAAAAACAGGCATGCAGACTTTTTGGATGCTATTGTAAGATATCCTAAAAGTACAAGAAGTATGGCCAAAGCTTTTTTGGACATACTTCTCTTTTGGGTTACAAGAGTACACTTTCATTTGTCCTCCTGTAACCTGGATCCAGCTGATAGCAAACTATTGCCCACTATCAGCTGCTGGGGCAGAGCTGCACAATGCTCAGGAAGGATCCCAACAATATTGTCAGGATACATCCTGCTGCCTGATTGACAGTTGGCTCTGCCTTTCAGCATTTGACTGGGAGCCAGAGCCTACTGCACCCACCCCCCTAGTGTGCAGTGAAGTCAGACAAAGCAATTTCATTACAAGAGAGGAGCCTGTAAAACTGTGCAAGGCTGAAGGTGAGGCTGGAGTTCAGCTTTACTACTTGCTGACCGTCCACAGTATATATACATCATTACTTTGACATTTAATAAGGGGGTTATGGCAGCAGCTAGCTGTCCTAACCCAGTATAATTTTAGTTGTGGGTGATTCAGCATCTGTTAAAAGTTATCCTAGTGGCGGATTCACCACGGAAATACTTTGAGGGGTGGCAGCAGAAGTGCACCCCCCCAACCGCTTTCCGGTCATTTCTGCATTTACCGGTGCTGTTGGTAAACCTGGAAACGACCCAATCCATTTGCTAGATAGACAGAAAGTCGAGTGAGGGAAGGACGGCCCTCACTTGGCTCTATGCCCTTGGAGGACTGGAGCGAGCTCCAACGTCACTTCCGGTTCTCAGGCAGATAGACAGGATTTTTTTTCCCTTAAAGTCAAAATGTCAATTTTTTCTGCTTTTAAAGGTAAATGAGAGATCTGGGGGTCTTTTTGACCCCAGATCTCTCATTAAAGGGGAGCTCCATCCAAAAGTGGAAGCTTGGCATGTTCGCAACCCCCCTCCTCCACTGCCACATTTGGCACGTTTTGGGGGGAGCGGATACCTGTCAAAACCAGGTATCCGCTCCCACTTCAGGGTAAGATCCCCACACAACGATGTGGTGATTTGCAAAATTTCCGGCCCCTCCTCCTTCCACCCCACTGCTTTCTGGCAAAAACAGAGGTCCAAGAAGACAGCGGGACCATTCAGAAAGTACAGCGTGACTCACGCATGCGCAGTAGGAAACTAGGCTATGAAGCTGCAAAGCTTTAATTTCTGTTTCCCTTAGTAAGAATGACAGTGCCTGCACCTCCGAGCCGATTGATTGGCTAGGGTAGCTGGCATCACGGGATACCTGGGCAGGTAAGTGTCCTTATATTAAAAGTCAGCTGCTACAGTATTTGTAACTGTTGACTTTTATTTTTTTTTAACACAGGCTGGAACTCTGCTTTAAAGGGGAACTGTCATGTTTATTTCTATAACAAGGGATGTTTACATTCCTTGTCATAGGAAAAAAGGGGTAAAAATAAAAATAAAGAGACAGCATAAAAAGTCAAATAAATAAGAAAAAAAATGTAAATGCCCCATCCTTCCAAGCTCGTGTGCAGTAGCAAACGCATACGTAAGTCGCGCCCGCATGAGTAAACGGTGTTTAAACCACACATGTGAGGTGTCGCCGCGATCGTTAGAGCGAGAGCAATAATTCTAGTGCTAGACCTCCTCTGTAACTCTAAACTGGTAACCTGTAAAACATTTTAAAGCGTCGCCTATGGAGATTTTTAAGTACCGTAGTTTGTTGCCATTCCACGAGTGTGCACAATTTTAAAGCATGACATGTTAGATATCTATTTACTCGGCATAACATCATCTTTCACATTATACAAAAAAATTGGGCTAACCCTAGTAGGTTTTTATTATGAAAAAAAAAATATTTGTTTTCCAAAAAAATTGCGTCTGAAAGACCCCCTGTGCGGCATAAAATATTGCAACAATTGCCATTTTATTCTCTAGGTTCTCTGCTAAAAAAAAATCTATGTAATGTTTGGGGGTTCTAAGTAATTTTCTAGCAAAAATATAAATTTAAACTTGTAAACAAGAAGTTCCAGAAAAGGCCTGGTCAGCAAGTGGTTAAACTACTTGGATGCAATGGATAAACAGATATATTTTTGCATCAGTATTATATATCAGCCCTACTTGGTTGGAGAGGTTAAGCTAAAAAAACATTTGAAGTGACACAGGGCAGTTTATAAGTCTGCCTCATACGCCTTGGATGCCTAGCAGCTAGAAGTCATATTATCGGCTGATGGAAGCTGCCAAACCTATTAATAAAAAAGGCTGAGGAAAGAGTTTAATTTGTAATGCTAATTGAAAAACTGCAGGTTATTCTTACAGACATGCCGATGTATTTCAAAGAATCCGCACCCCTTGATCAGATTATCAAAATAATAATCTACTAAATGTGCTTGATAGGTCATGAATTGCATCTTACTAACTAGAATGTGGTCGGATTTCATTATCCCACTTTCAATTAACATTTATTCTGATCACCGTCATGGTTGCTGTGACTTTTTTTCTTGTTCTGTTAATGTGTTTTTTCTATTACCTTTGTACATATAAATTACATACATTTATAAAATGCCACAATAAAAACTGCCATTAAAAGATATTATAGTCAAACTGCTTGAACCAGAACATTCCTCTCTCTCTTTTTTTTCTTTCTTCCCTACTTTGTCTTTTTACACTGGATCTTTTATAATTGATGCATGGCCATGATCCCGAGAAAGATATGAAACATAAAGTCCTTCTAGAAGTATGTTCTTCATGACATGGTGATATCCTTTTGTGCGAATAGCTATTGTGTTTATTTTCTTACCCAACTGTGATTGATGTTTATGGATATTATGACGGAGCTGTATTTGAAATTATTCCATACTGGAATAATCAGTAAAAATATTGAAAGTAAAAAGAAATTATTACAGTCAATGTGCTAAACTGCCTACAGCCAATTTGCGAGGTTACTATATACTTTGGCGAAGACCACTTTGTGCTGGTAGCTTTCACCACAGGGCAATGGTGCTGAAAGAAGGAAATAACATATAGGTCCCCTAAATATTCCAAATATTGACTTAATTTTTAGGCTGAGTCTTATACTTAACCCTTCTGATCCAATCCCTAAATCACAATCGAACCCCTAAAATGAACCTGTAATTCTCAACTTTCCCAACACTTGGAATTCAATCTAAAACTTAAAGAAGATCTTCAGGCTGTATGAAAAAATATTGTAGCTGTTGACTTTTAATAAAAGAACACTTACCTGTCCAAGGATCCAGCAGCATCCTCACCTGGGCCAGTTCTTCACCGGTCTTCAGGTCTCCGGCACTGGCATGTTTACTAAGGGAAGCCAGCTGTGACTCCTTGCAGCTTCACTGATGGCTTCTTTCAGCCATGTGCGAGTGGCGCTGTAATTTGTAATGATCTCACAGCCTTCTGGAGGGGGGGCAATCTCAGCGGAAGTGGGAGCGGGCACCTGTCAAAGCCAGGTACCCTTTCCCTATCCAGAAAAAAATATATCTAAATGTGATAGAGTAGGGGGAGAAAGCAGAAAAACTGAACTTCCCCTTTTACCTTTAAAATTGAATTATGTAACATTTAATAATTTAACATTTTTAAAGCGGTTGTAAACCAAGGGAAAAAACAAAACAAAAAAACCCTGCAAGACAAGGACATAATGTGCTAGTATGCATCGCATACTAGCACATTATGAAATACTCACCTTAGAACGAAGCCCTCTCAGTGGCGAAATCTTCTCCCATCCTTTCTTCTGGGCATGCGCGCGGGAGCCCTTGGTTTCCGGCAAGAAGCTCTGAAGTTTTGGCATGGTAGTTCAGAGCACATGCGCCGCTGATGTCAGCAGCTGCATGCAGAATGAATATCTCCTAAACCATGCAGGTTTAAGAGATAATCATTTTAACTACACATAAGCCTTATTATAGGCTTACCTGTAGATAAAAATCACAAAGTGGGGTTTACCACCTCTTTAACATCACACTAACCTTAACTTAACCCTTGAAATGTATCTAAACTAACTATGTTATATTTCATCAATGAATACAAGGCTACCTTTGATTGGCTAAGGTAGAGATTGTGACATCATTCCCCAGCATTTCCACCTTAGCCAATCAGAGGTAGCCCTGTATCTATTGGTGAAATACAATGCTTTCTGTTAATGGATGAACAACACCCAACCTGATTTTGTTTCAGGAGCTGGACGAATAGTCCCCATCACGCTCCGGAAGCACAGCGATGTAGGCTACAGATAATACAGTGCTTACGGTGGGAGCATCTGTTAGTGAAGGAAATAGTTAGTTTGGACAGCCTTGATCCAAACAAACTATTGAAAGTTACAAGAAACCTGGAGTTGGCTTTAACCCCTGAAGTTAAAACACCTATATAGTAGTAGTTAGTCACATTCAACTGGACTTGTTCTGTCATTTTAGCTTATCCAAGCCACTTCTTTAGTTCTAGTGTTAGAAAAACACAAGTATTTTTATACTGTACGCCCAGGTTGCACCAACACTTTGAAGCAAGCACCATGTAAAGATAGATGTTAACTGTCCAAGAATAGGATGTAAAAGTTGTGGAACCATGCTGTTCTAGTTATATAATCCCATCTTTGCTGCAAAGAATACTTTGTAGGTATTAATCGTTTAATTTACAGGGTTAAAGGTGTGAATAGTTGTCAAAATGCCTAGGTAGAGGTGTTATATGTGAAAGACATGCCTCTGCCCACGTTTGATGATGGTTCTTCCAGTTTGATGTAGATGGTATCTTTTATGCCTCTTGCAAACCATTTGTCCTTTCTTTCTTTCTGTCATTGTGGATACATCTCCTGGAGTGTTTTATCACACTGGCTGAAGCTCTCATTACTTCTGGACAGTGAGGATGGATGGACCACCCACAGTCACCACTGGAGAAGGAGGACCTGTGAGGTCAATGGACCAGCCTGAAGACTACAGAGAAAGAAGCTAAGTATAAAAGGGATATTTTAAAAAAACAAGGGAGCTTTAGAGATGAAAGGGTGAGGAAGGATGGAGGGTGGAAGGTAGTGAAGCTAAGCTTAACAAATTTAAAATTTTAGGTTTCTAACCAACCCCTTAACCTGTTATTTTGTATAGTTACATAATCACTAACTTTAACCCCTTGCTGTAATTTTCTTGTTAGTACCAAAATTATCAGCAATTAATTAGTTCTGCTCTGAAAGCTACTCTCATGAAGAACTAAACTTTGTACATAGTTTTATAAAAAGTAGAAAACTATCAAAGGTTCAGGTAGGAAGATTCTTCTAGGAATGGTGTCATTTGACAACATCTGGAGAGGTGAAGCTCGTGATATTGTTAACTAATGTAATAGTCTTTAAAATACTAATTAAAATACTTAGAAATTACTAAGGGTTTATTGCCCAATATAACATGTTCTTCCTCATGTGAGCTTATTAGAGATGCTGTTATTACACATAACCACATTCATAAATGTATAAATTATAGCTACTCAGCTATGCAGTCTAGGATTAGGAGTAAACAATGGAACTGGCCTCACAAGATAGTGCATTACATCCCTATTAATACTTACAGATGCTCTTCTAGCTATTAGGACTTTTAAGGTGCAAATACACAATATTAAATATTAAATATTTTTCTACTTTTATTTAAATCAATTAAAATGATTAATTTAAAACACACTGGGTCTGATTTACCAGTTTCCAGGTTTTTTTTTCAAACTTAAAGTGATTGTAAAGTCTCGTTTTTTTTTCTATAAAGATAACAAACCTGTTATACTTACCTGCTCTGTTGCAGTGAATTTGCACAGAGCAGCCCAGCTCCTTCTCTTCTTAGGTGCCTTTTCTGTGCTTCTGGCCCCTCCCTCCTGTTGAATGCCCCCAGAGCAAGCAGCTTGCTCTGGGGGCACCAAAGCTGAGCTTCAGCTCCGTGTGTCCATTCAGACACAGAGCTCTGTCTCAGCCGATCAGGAGGGAGAGGCCCAGATGTCCGAAATACTCATGGACATCGCTAAACAGAGATGGAGCTCAGGTAAGTATTAGGGGGTCCTGGGGGTGGGGGGTGCTGCTGCATACAGAAGGCTTTTTCTCTTAATGCATAGAATGCATTAAAATAAAAAACCTTCTGACTTTACAACCCCTTTAATTGAACAAGCTGAAGTTAGAAGCTGATTGGCTACCATGCACAGCTGCACCAGATTTTACACTCTCCAGTGTTAGTAAATCAACCCCATTTTTAGGCTGTTATGACACATTGTTCACTTTGCACATATACGGATAGACAGAACAGCACAAATAGAGGGGTTGATTTACTAAAACTGGAGAGTGCAAACTCTGATGCAGCACTGCATAGAAACAAATCAGCTTCCAGTTTTTTTTGGCAAAGCTTCATTAGAGAAGCTGAAGTTAGAAACTGATTGGCTACAATGCACAGCTGCACCAGATTTTGCACCCTCTAGGTTTAGTAAATCAACCCCATAATGTTTCTTTCACAACATTCCCTGGTCACCCAAAACTCCTCAGCCTTATATGAACAGTTCTAACAGATATTTTACCTTCCAAGGCCTTCTTAGTCTGTAATATCTACCTATTTTACTCTGTACCTCAATATTTGTAACTTATTTATTAAAATTGTTAAATAAAACCTTATTTAACCATATTGAAAAAACAAACAAAATACTGTCTTGCATGCTGTTTATTTGGCGGAGCCCTGGTGAATGCTCAACACGTTACGTGGGTCACCAGACCCACTTCATCATGACCTGTGAAGACTAAATTACATAAGTCAGAACATCAATTATTTTATTAGAACAAAGTACATATAGTGCATATATTGATCAAATATTATAAATTAGTATAGTTTAAAAATGTATATGATTCTCATACCAATGTTTACATAATAGTTCAGCTTAGGTGAACTATTGACCAAGTATTGGAGTCCTAGCCTCATCAGACCGATATTATGTGATCAATATATGTATGCATAATCCATAGACAAGCAGGTCAGGGCAGACTGAGTACACTCGAAGCTGATACAGAGCAGAAGATCAGGTAATGCTCCAGACAGACAAATATAGGGCCAAAAAAGGGGCGTAATAGTTATAAGAATAGTGAAAAAAAATGATCAGGTGTGGAAATACAGTTTAAGTCTAAACATGTGTGAATATGCTCTGATGGGTTTTAGTAACTAGTATTTCAATAGATTCCAATACAGGGGATAGGGTATACTCAGGTCTGAATACAGAGCTTGGTTCGGGCAAAGAAGACCAATGAGAGAAACCAGGTGACAAGATGGCACAGAGGTAAAGGAAAAGCACATACTGGAGTATACCACAGGGAGATTTGTGACATCATTTTTACTATCAGAACTGCTATTAAACAATAAGAATATTCTCCTGAGGAAGTTGGTTTTTGACAAAACATGTTGAGTGGGGAAGTCTGGGATGTCCTTACATCCATCTGAAAATATTGCTGAACCTCCTCCTGATGCAGCGGAGTAGCGAGGTAGCAGTGTACAATAAGGCATTTGTTAAACAGTGCTGCATAGCACATGGGAATATGAGTTCTTTTTAATAAAGGTTTAAAAGCAATTACACTGCGCAAGCTTCTTCTCCTTTATTCTTTCTGAATTGATACTGAAAGGAGAGCCTGCACATTGGAGGAGGAGAAAGGAGTAAAGGGAGTGGATCCAGCTAAATGCAATTTTAACCAACTTAGAAATACGTGGTCAATACCATCAGCTGAGTGATTATCTGTTAGGATGTGAACAGTGGTGAGCAATTTACAAAATGTATGGGCAACACATAAGGTATTTTAAAACTGTTTAAAGGAGACGTATGAACTTGGAAAAATACCCCTTGAATATTTCCACATTTTTTCATGTTACAACCAAAAATGTAAATTTATTTTATTGGGGTTTTATGTGATAGACCAGGGATATGCAATTAGCGGACTTCCAGCTGTTGCAGAACTACAAGTCCCATGAGGCATAGCAAGACTCTGACAGCCACAAGCATGACACCTAGAGGGAGAGGCATGATGGGACTTTTAGTTTTGCAACAGCTGGAGGTCCGCAAATTGCATATCTCTGTGAGAGACCAACGCAAAGTGGCACATAATTGTGAAGAGGAAGGAAAATAATAAATAATTTTTTTTTTTACAAATAAATATCTGAAAAGTGTGATGTGCATTTGTATTCAGCCCCCCCCCGTGTCAATACTTTGTGGAACCACCTTTTGCTGCAATTACAGCTTCAAGTCTTTTTGGGAATGTCTCTACCAGCTTTGCACATCTAGAGGGTGAAATTTTCACCCATTCTTCTTTGCAAAATAGCTCAGGTTCTGTCAGACTGGAAGGAGCGTGTTTCTGTGGACAGCAATTTTCAAGTCTTGCCACCAGTGGCTGCTGGTGCTCAATTTTCTTGGGGGGTGGGGCACCTGAGCTGTGGATCTCTTTAGCTCTTCCTCTTGGCTACTTCTCTGATTAATGCTCTCCTTGCTTGGCCATTCAGTTTAGGTGGAAGGCCATGTCTTGGTAGGTTTGCAGTTGTGCCATACTCTTTCCATTTTTGGATGATGGATTGAACAGTGTTGCATGAGATGTTCAAAGCTTGGGATATTTTTTTATAACCTAATCCTGCTTTAAACTTCACAACCTTTTCCCTGACCTGTCTGGTGTGTTCTTTGGCCTACATGATGCTATTTGTTCACTAAGGTTCTCTAACAAACCTCTGAGTGCTTTACAGAAAAGCCTCCCAAGCTCGAATAGTATTAAGCATTGGAGCAGTCAACTGGTAGGGTGCCCTACAGCCCCTAAATAACAGTACCTTAAGAGCTTCTATGGAACTTACCACTGCTGCTTCCAGCCAAGTGGACGAGTTATATAAAACTGGGCTTAGCCACCACGCAGCACCAACCAGCTGAGTGGCCAAGAAATATTTATATAAATCCAAAAAAGCTAAGCCTCCCTGTTCACAAGGGCATATCAAAGTAGTTAATTTGTACCTGGGGTTCTTCGATCCCCATAAAAAAAGGGAGCCACTGAGGAGAATGTCTGAATAAGTACATATATTTTGGTATGATTTTCATTTTTAAGAGATTACTACGTCCCAATAAGGACAGTGGTAGAGACTTCCATGCCTTAAATTTTGATCCAATATCTCCTAGAATTGGAGTCAAATTCAGGGAAATAAATTTAGAAGCTTGGCAGGAAATTAAAACTCCTAAATACTTGTAATTCTTTACCCACTGCAATGGATCAATATCATACGAAGCCATGCTATGGGCCTCCATATCAACTGGGAACAACAAGGACTTAGTCCAATGTACTTTCAAGCCTGTAACCCTTGAAAAAGAATCCAGTATCTTTAAGGACCCTTGGAGCGAGGGTCCAGAGTCATTTAAAAATAATAAAAGGTCATCTGCATATAAAGCTACCCTCTCCTCCAACCAGCCAATCCGCAATCCCTTAATATTGGGGGAAGTGAGCAGAGCAACCACCACCAGCTCCATAGCAATAGCAAAGAGGGTTGGAGAGAGAGGGCAGCCCTGCCGAGTTCCTCTAAATAATGAAAAAGGAAATGATAAACCCCCCCATTTTCACTGCAGCTGTGGGATTTCTATATAAGACCTGCAACCATTTTATAAATACCATTGAAAAGCCCATTCTGCAGAGTACCTCCCACAGAAAGGGCCAATCCAAGGTATCAAACGCCTTCTCAATATCTAGGGAAGCAATGACCCTAGATCCTATATTAAGATGTGAAGCATAAATATTAGCATATAATCTCCTCAAATTCACATCAGCAGCCCTACCAGACATGAACCCCGTCTGATCTGAATAAATAATATTAGACATCATAGGTTGTAATCGGCGGGAGATGAGCTTGGTCAAAATTTTAAAGTCTACATTCAACAAGAGCAATAGGCCTGTATGAAGCACAAGATGATGGATCTTTTGGGTGCTTATGAATTTTATTTTAAACATATTTTGGACTGGATGCATTATTGCCAAGGACACTGTCCTGGAAGATGAGGAATAACTTCAGAGTAGACTCCTTTTTATGATATGATATGCACAATTTTGTTTGTAATTATATTTTGTTATATCAGATTATGATTGTTACAATTTCAATGTATCACATGCGATAATTGTTGTTTGATGGTTCAGACACTTTAAACACATAATATTTATTAAAGTATACCTAAAGGCAAAACTTCTTTTATAGTTTTGGATATAGTCTAGAAGGACTGGAATGGCTAACAGGTTTTTATTGTTGTCTGTGTCCCCTTTAGAGAGATTCACCCATTTGTCATATTTAGTGATTTCATTGAAATTGAAAGTAAAAACAAAAATCTCACATTTTGGTTTGTCCCCAGAACCGTAATAGGTGGGAAATCTTCCATTGGGGACACTAAATCTGGTGACCAGGGATTCCCTCACTTTGAAAGGATGTTCTCTCACTTCTTATATAAAAAAAAAACAGTAGGAGTGCTGGGTTATACACTTACAGCTTTTATTCATTATCATCACTGATAATACACACAGCAGCTTAGTTTAACACTTTTAGGTTAGGAAAGATAGGGAAGCGTGGAGGTAAAGAAAATTTTGACATAATTAGGGATTTTGTTTGTGCGTTAGTCCCTTTTAATATTCACCGGATATTTGGCTGTCTATCAGTCTGTCTTAAGGTATTCTTCAATATTTTAAATTTTACTGTTTTTTTAGTGCTTCCCTGGTGGTCCCCTGCAGTCCCCCACATCTTATATGTTCATGTGCTTATGGTGATAATAAGCTATTTGAACATGGTTATATGTAAATGTTTAGGACTGTGTTGAGATGCGTTCTGGACATTTATGCATTGTATGTCTACATGTAGTAATTTATCTGTGTTTTTGGTATTTTACTGTACTTATTTCCTGTTACGTACTGAAGAAATGGACCTTTGGTCTAAGAAATGTGTAGCATTTTGCTTATCAAGCTGTTTCCACCATGCGTTTTCTTCAAGTTTTGAATATTGTTCATTAGGCTCAGTTCACCCTGGTGCCACATGGGATCCAACTTGTGAGACCCCAAGTCAGATGACATGTGAAATTCAATGTTTATATATGAGAGCTATCTCAACTGATACTACACAAGTCTGTCTGACTTTAGAAAAGGTTCCTGCATTACTTTGGTCTGACTTTGATTTGACTTCAATGCCAAAGAGTGTAAAAAGTCACATCAAAGTTGTATCAAAGTCAGACTCCAAAGTTGCACTGAAAATCACGTGACTGGAGCCGGGCTTGTGTGAACCGAGCCTTAGAAATAATGTTGCATAGTAAAAAAATCTTTGTATATATGATATAATTACCAACATGGTGGTTTTGTACTTTTCCCACTGATATAATGTGTTGAATTTTCATATGGGTGTCCTGGGTACCGTTTGTCTTATTTTTTTTGCTGTAACTATTTAAAATAAAAATGAATCCACAGAATTGTAAAGATCTATTAACCTCCCTGGTGGTATGATTATTTCAGAATTTTGCGTCTCAAAGTGGTACAATTGTTTTGCATAGAAATTTGGTGTTTTATATTGTAGGCCTGTAATTCTTAGCAATAACACACTTAAATCTGTCCACCAAGAGTCTAGTAGATATCCCGGGTATGATGAAGTTTGAAACACAAAATCATAAATTATAATATAATAAATAAATATAAATAATTATAAAAAACAATAATATAATAATAATAAAATACATTTCCCCACGATTCACTATCGCTCAATTCTGTGTTCTAATTTACTATCGCTGTTTTCTAGCTGGTCTAAAACCACTTTTGATGTAAAGGGACACTTTTTGGTTGCCATGGACAATCTCCAGTTTCCAGGCAGAAAGAACAGTATATATCATATAAAAATCCATGCAGGGCATTGGACAAAGCACTGGGGACAAAAGGGATGTGGAATTATTTCATACAGTAATGTAAGATTACAGTGTACTGTATGTGTTATGTATTTTCACTTTTTTGAATTTGCCGCCAGGCTCCGCCCCCTGCATTGCGACGCTCGCAGAGGAACGGAGCCCAGCACACAGGACATCGGGGCGGAGGATAGAGCCTGCAGACACAGCGGGGGGAACATCGCAGGATCCTGCGGACAAGGTAAGTACACTGCACCAGGATCCTGAGATGTAATCCCGAGTGTGGCTCGGGGTTACTGCTAATGTTGCTGAAATTTAACCCCGAGCCACACTCAGGAAAACCTCCAGGGAAGTTAAAGCATAATGGTAGCAATTTTTGATTCAGTTGTGGTAGAAGAATTCCAAATTCTGTCAGGTTCTTCTTTCTGTCTTCAACTTCATCTCTAAAGCCACACACACGATCGGATTTTCCACAGACAAAACCGCGGACTTTTGTCCGAAGGGCGTTGGCCCCAAATTTGTCTTGCATACAAACGATACACAATTGTCGGCCAACAAACACAAACGTAGTGACATACTACGTGGTTTTTCAGCTCTTTAGCGCCACCCTTTGGGCTCCTTCTGCTAATTTCGTGTTAGTAGAAGTTTGGTGAGTGTTGATTCATGCTTTTCATTTCATGCTTTTTATTTTCGCGCTTTTCATTTTGTGCTTTTCAGATCGCGCTTTTCAGTTAGTTTCTTCTTCGTTCATCAACCAATCGGAGTCGGAATCGGAGGAGATAACGTGTTATTTATTATTGGACTTAGAGTTATTGCTTTGACCCAAGTCCAGGAACAGGAGGAGGAGGATTTTGTGGACCAAAAATGGGTTGTTTTATTAATCATGACCAATTATGTCATATGCCTTTGCTGCGGGAGCTCCAGGAGAATAATCCGGATGATTTTCAGAATTATCTTCGGATGATGGACCCCTGCTTTCACCAACTCTTGGCATTGTTGACCCCCTATATTAAGAAGCAGGACACATGCATGAGGCGTTTATTTAATTTTTTTGGTTGAATAATGATTTGATTTGGTATATTTTCTATATTTTTGGATGTATAGGATGCACTTTTTGGTTAATTTCTATTGGCAGATAGCATGTCAAATTTTATTTGTTTTCTTTTTTTAATGCACAATAAAAAAATTGTGGAGAATAATACTTGGCTATGTGTTTTACTTCAAATGACAGTTTGGGAGTAGACATTTTAAAATATACAATGTAAAATTAACAAGGGTCACCAACATAGTTGTATCTTTGATCTTAAAAACTATGGGATAATACGGGATAATGGTATTGAGGTAACTTGCACAAAAAAAATAAAAATAAAAAAAATAACAAGCATAATAATATTATTCTTGATATCTCTAGAAAAAAAAAAAGACTTTGAAAATTAGTTTGCCATAACTCCATCAGTATAACCAGCAAAGCAGCTTCGTTATTATCCCATTAAAAAAGAAGAGAATTGTGCGCTGCATTTCGAGATTTCATAATTTGCCACGTCACGAATGTTAATTCTCCATTACAAACGCTAGTTTACAAGACCGACCGCTTCTGGCTCGTCCTTGCTTCCGAGCATGCGTGTTTGTACTTTGGACTTTTGTCCGACGGACTTGTGCACACACGCTCGGAAAATCCAACAACAGACATTTGTCCGCGGAAAATTTTAAAGCCTGCCATCCAACATTTGTCCGCGGAAAATCCAACAATTGTCCAGTGGAGCATACAAATGGTTGGATTTTCCGCCAATAGCCTGTCATCACACAATTCCCATAGGAAAATCTGATTGTGTGTAGGAGGCTTTAGATTTGATCTCACTTCCGGTCCCTTCGATGCCCGTACAAGAAATGGTGGGTGCAGCTGTTTTCAGGATGTAAAAGCATGGACAGCAATAAAAAAAATTCCAGCAGTACTATTTCTTCCCCATTGTACTTAAATATGTTGCTGTTTTTGTCTGTGTCCCTATAGAGATGTTGAGGCAGAATCCTCCCCAATAGGAACACAGCAGTAAAATCCAGACAGAAGCTCTAGCTCTTCCCCATAAATGCAAAATGTAATAAAGTGTTTGGCTTGAGTTAGACCTTAATTCATTGTGGAGAATTTTAATGGATGTCTATCAGATCTAATTTAAGATAGAGAAACAAACTAGTGGTTTTAGGAAATGGTTATTTTTCCCAGATGACAGTTTAATGTGCTGGAAAAGGATTCCTTTAAATTAAGCACACTGCTTTAGGTAAAAGCAAAATTGTTCTTTTTTTTTGCAGATCAACAGGAACATTTTATTACCAACAATCTATATCCCATTGATCCATCAGAGCTAGGCACAGCTGAACAGAGAGCACCTACAAGTGCATCAAGGGACAATCTACAATGCACTAAATCTCTACAAAGACCTAAAACTGAACCCTCTTCTACAACTGAATGTAGCCTGTCCTCCCTACCATCCAATTTCCAGAGTAGTGTGGCTTCTGGTCTAAATACGGCTGTGTCAGAGGTCGGCAGACTCAATTATAGATTCCATTTGCAGCAGAAAAATACTAAGATACATACAATGCTGTACACAGATCTCTTGGCCCTGACATATTCAGAGATGATCAACTTTTGCGAACAACAAAAAAGATGCTCAAAGAAACAAAGAATGAATTGTACAAGACAGAAATCTGTAAAGCTGATAACTTTAGAAGAGCATTGCCATCAAATTGCCATCATCTTATCTTTCTGAAGAGAACCAAGCTATATCAGAAATTCTAACTATCTTTGAAAATCATCCACTGTAAACTACAACTACCCCAGAGTATGACATTTTAAGTCAACTTGTCCAGGTCAATGAGCATCCAAGTTTGTAATGGAAACACCAATAAAGGCGCAAAAACCTAAAATCATAAGTATCCCAATAGCAATACAGTCTGTAATGGGATTGCACAGTCTATATTAGTCCATATAGGTGGTCAATAACATATTATTATTATTATTAGGTAGCAAAACTATTATGATGGTAATTTATTTTCTTATTCCAGGAAAAAACTCTATCATAACTAAAATCATCTAGATCATGTCTAAATTTACCAAGTTTCATGTGTATGAGGTAATCTCCATTTATTTTAGTATTCTTCTTCAGTACATCTAGTCAAGAAGATGGAGTAAGTGTATCATGACTAATGATGTCCTGTGCTAGTTGTTCAACTTGGTGTGTTAATTTATTGAATCTCTGTGTTCTATGTGAAATTAGTATGGTCATCCATTTAGAGGTACAAAACTCTGCAATGTCTGCCCATTCTTTGTTGTTGTCCACTTCAAGGAAGGGACAATCTTTCATAATTCTTAGGCCCGTGGGTGAAATTTTGGTGTTAATATATTTCTTTAGAAAGACTTTGTCCCACCACTGTTGATTAGTGATCTGGAAAATTCTTTCCAACTGTTTAAACTTGCCACATAATATGTGCCGCATTTTTCCTGTTAAGATCACATCTTGTTTAAAGGTAGAGAGTGGTAAACGTGTATATAAGTTGTCTAAAACTACATGTCTATGCCTTTCTATTTCATTTATAAGATTCATACTATAAAAGGGATAGGAGATATCTGTGTAAAAGTTGGATTATAAAAATGAAAAAATAAAGATTTAAATTGCAGTAATAAATATAAATATATATGATGAGAATATAGGTTTATATAAAATTACAACTAGGGTGTGTATAGGGCAAAACACAGATGTTTGCAGGGATACAGAGCCGGTATGTGGCACAGCAGCTTCTATTACATACACAAACACAAATAAAGGAGCAAAAACCTAAAATCATAAGTATCCCAATAGCAATACAGTCTGTCATGGGATTACACAGTCTATATTAGTCCATATAGATGGTCAATAACATATGGAGATAAACTAGTCCGGCCGGAACACTCAGGGGTGCCAACATATGGCAACAGAAACCAAGTTCCAAAGGTACTGCAAAAAACAAGGAGAGAGGCGCCTCTGTGTGTAGACGTTTTAAAACTTTTAATAGTACATAAGGTAAATAACTCACATTTGAGTGGAAAGTATAGGCATGTGGGTCCCAACAAGGGTAAGTCCTTGGGTGGACGGTCCTGCTATTCCCAGTCCTTCACACTCAGGCGCTGACTGGATAGAGTCCATCGCTGTAGAGGAAGAGCCAGCTCTGATGGCAGGCGTGAGGCGCAGGGGAGAAGATGAAACCAGCAGATGACGATACACATTATGCGATGCGTTTCTTGAGCATGCTCGCTGTGATACTACGGCAAGCTGCGCTCCTTTTTCAAAGCAGACTTCATTGGAGGAACCATATGGGGCGTTTTAAATAAAATATACATGGGAAGGGGGAGGGGAATAGTACTCAGGAATGTGGGCAGCGCTATTAGCATAAAGAAAATGTGGTAAAGCAGCCAAAGACAATTACAATTTAGCACACATACAAGTGTAATTCGTAAATAACAGGTAATAGTAAGCCTAAGAATCTAACGAGTCTGTAGAGCAATATTTAGTGGGCTATTATTATCAACTATTAAAATAAAAAGCAGATAACAAACAAATAGAATAATTACAGGTAATTAGAGAGAAAAATGTCTATATGGCCCTATTAACATTTACATTAAAATATTTAAAAAATAATATTAAAAAATATATATATATTATAACATAAGGGGGCAATAATAATATTCAATAAAAATTAGTGAAATTACGGTAAACACATATATACAGTGGGGACGAAAAGTATTCAGACCCCCTTAACTTTTTCTCTCTTTGTTATATTGCAGCCATTTGCTAAAATCATTTAAGTTCATTTTTTTTCCTCATTAATGTACACACAGCACCCCATATTGACAGAAAAACACAGAATTGTTGACATTTTTGCAGATTTAAAAAAGAAAAACTGAAATATCACATTATCCTAAGTATTCAGACCCTTTGCTCAGTATTTAACAGAAGTACCTTTTTGATCTAATACAGCCATGAGTCTTTTTGGGAAAGATGCAACAAGTTTTTCACACCTGGATTTGGGGATCCTCTGCCATTCCTCCTTGCAGATCCTCTCCAGTTCTGTCAGGTTGGATGGTAAACATTGGTGGACAGCCATTTTTAGGTCTCTCCAGAGATACTCAATTGGGTTTAAGTCAGGGCTCTGGCTGGGCTATTCATGAACAGTCATGGAGTTGTTGTGAAGCCATTCCTTCGTTATTTTAGCTGTGTGCTTAGGGTCATTGTCTTGTTGGAAGGTAAACCTTCGGCCCAGTCTGAGGTCCTGAGCACTCTGGAGAAGGTTTTCGTCCAGGATATCCCTGTACTTGGCCGCATTCATCTTTCCCTCGATTGCAACCAGTCGTCTTGTCCCTGCAGCTGAAAAACACCCCCACAGCATGATGCTGCCACCACCATGCTTCACTGTTGGGGACTGTATTGGACAGGTGATGAGCAGTGCCTGGTTTTCTCCACACATACCGCTTAGAATTAATGCCAAAAAGTTCTATCGTGGTCTCATCAGACCAAAGAATCTTATTTCTCACCATCTTGGAGTCCTTTAGGTGTTTTTTAGCAAACGCCATGCAGGCTTTCATGTGTCTTGCACTGAGGAGAGGCTTCCGTCGGGCCACTCTGCCATAAAGCCCCGACTGGTGGAGGGCTGCAGTGATGGTTGGCTTTCTACAACTTTCTCCCATCTCCCAACTGCATCTCTGGAGCTCAGACACAGTGATCTTTGGGTTCTTCTTCACTTCTCCCACCAAGGCTCTTCTCCCCGATAGCTCAGTTTGGCCAGACGGCCAGCTCTAGGAAGGGTTCTGGTCGTCCCAAAGTCTTCCATTTAAGGATTATGGAGGCCACTGTGCTCTTAGGAACCTTAAGTGCAGTAGAAATTTTTTTGTAACCATGGCCAGATCTGTGCCTTGCCACAATTCTGTCTCTGAGCTCTTCAGGCAGTTCCTTTGACCTCATGATTCTCATTTGCTCTGACATGCACTGTGAGGTCTTATATAGACAGGTGTGTGGCTTTCCTAATCAAGTCCAGTCATTATAATCAAACAAAGCTGGACTCAAATGAAGGTGTAGAACCATCTCAAGGATGATCAGAAGAAATGGACAGCACCTGAGTTAAATATATGAGTGTCACAGCAAAGGGTCTGAATAATTAGGACCATGTGATATTTCAGTTTGTCTTTTTTAATAAATCTGCAAAAATGTCAACAATTCTGTGTTTTTCTGTCAACATGGGGTGCTGTGTGTACATTAATGAGGAAAAAAAATGAACTTAAATAATTTTAGCAAATGGCTGCAATATAACAAACAGTGAAAAATTTAAGGGGGTCTGAATACTTTCCGTCCCCACTGTATATATATATATATATATATATATATATATTATTAGAACCATTTTTTAAAAACATAATTAAGAAACACTAAAACCAAATGTCGCACATATTATCATGCATTGCTAATGTAGAACATACGGCTGCAATATTAATATATTATGGCAACAGCATAACAATATGTGCTATCAATAGATCGTGTAATAGGTAGATGAAATTAATAATAGTTACATTCATGGTAATAAAAATGATCTTGTACAGATGTAAAAATGAAGAAGAAAAAGCAAACAAAACAAAAAATGCAAATATATACTTATACCTCCTATTATACACCCATGCTGGCATAACTCTGTAGCCACTGAAAGGTGAAGGAGGAGAGGGAAAAAAGGGGTGGGGGTAGTGGGGGGGGGTATGGGGGGCACTGGGAGTAATAGCATCAGCCAATGATTGGCTCACACTGTGCAAAATTATACATGTAGATGCATGAGGCAATGTATGTCTCAGGATCTATCCAGAGCATATATATATATATATATGAGGATAAAGAAATTATACATATCCATACATACAGGTAGGATACATTTAAAATTATGTGAGGGAGTCATATAAAATAACCTCTATCTTACAGAACTACCAATACTTACAAATAGTTCCTGCCACCCCCATGCTGTAAGAACCTGAAGCTAAATAGATGAAAGTTAGAACCTTATTGAAAATATTTTAATACAGATAAAATAATAATGGTGATGTATTTTATTGATATTTATATAATAGTTGAAATTTCAATGCTTTCGTTGATACCACCAGGCAAGAGAATATCGAGATTATAAATCCAGAATGTTTCTCTGGCACAGAGTTTCTTAAATTGTTCGGCCACCAGAAGAGACCTGGGTAATTGCTCGATTACCCACACTTGTAGCCCGTTGTAGCCCCTCGTCAAAATGTCTCGGAACACTATGTGGATCAGTCCCTCCCTCGATGAGTCTCCTATGTTCACCAAATCTCGTTCTCAGGGCTCGTATATTGCGGCCTACGTAAATTAGGCCACACGGACAAGTGAGCCCATATACTAGGAAATCTGAGGAACAGTTGAAAAAAATCTTTCAATTGGTAATTTTTACCTTTTGTGCTGAAGGATTTCTGACCATGCTTCACAAATTTGCATGTCTTACAGAGAGCCTTACGGCACTGGTACATTCTTACAAGCGGTATAAGGACTGGCTTGGATGGGGAATTGTACTTGGTCTAAGTTTACTGGGAGCGATTCTGTTTTTGAGATTAGGTGGTACTGGTAATGGTACTGAGATGCGGATCCGGTTGTAAGATGTTCCAATGATTGACCAGTCAGAGCCGGCTCTTAATCTACAGCGATGGACTCTATTCAGTCAGTGCCCGAGTGTGAAGGACTGGGAATAGCAGGACCGTCCACCCCAGGACTTACCCTTGTTGGGACCCACATGCCTATACATTCCAATCAAATGTGAGTTATTTACCTTATGTACTATTGAAAATTTTAAAATGTCTACACTCAGAGGCGCCTCTCTCCTTGCTTTTTGCTGTACCTTTAGAACTTGGTTTCTATTCCCATATGTTGGCAGCCCTGAGTGTTCCGGACTCCTTATTCTCCATATGTTATTGACCACCTATATGGACTAACCTCCCTGGCGGTATTCCCGAGTGTGGCTCGGGGTTAAAATTCAGTACCATTAGCGGTAACCCCGAGACACACTCGGGATCGCATTGCAGGATCCTGGGGCGGCTTTACTTACCTTGTCCCCGGGATCCTGCGATGTCCCCCGCAGTGTCCGAGGGCTCCGTCCTCCTCCGAAGCCTCTCCGTGCCAGGCTCCGTTCCCTGCGAGCGGCGCGACGCACGGGGGCGGAGCCTGGCGGGCAAATTCAAAAAAATGTCGAAATCATAACACATACAGTACTGTAATCTTACAGATTACAGTACTGTATGAAATGATTTCACATCCCTTTTGTCCCCAGTGCTCTGGCCCATGCCCTGCATGCAGTTTTACATGATATACACTGTTCTTTCTGCCTGGAAACTGGAGATTGTCCATAGCAACCAAAAAGTGTCCCTTTACGTCAAAAGTGGCTTTAGACCAGCTAGAAAACAGCGATAGTAAATTAGAACACTTGCAGAATTGAGCGATAGTGAATTGTGGGGAAATTTATTTTATTACTATTTTTTAAAATTTTTTTTAATTATTTATTTTTAAGCGAGAGGCCTCCATAAGTAGAAATCATAATGACAAAAGTAAACTTGTACCATCATCCAGAAATTAATGAATAAAAAGATTGGAAGCCTGATCCCCAGTCAGGCGACCAAAAAAGTGGGGCATGTTTGGACTATTGCGGTACAGTAAATGTTGGTAACACATTAAGGCATAAAACAATAATAATAATAAAATTGATAATTATTTATTGATGCAAAGGACAAATCAAGGTTGATGCAATAAAAACTTAATATAAGTACAAGTGTGTCAACAATGGGATCATTGGTATACAGTACAACACGAGATCTCAGATATCATATTCCTCGACTAGTTTCTCGGACAACCGCTTCATCAGGAGGGAATCTGAGGATAGTTGATTCTGACTAAACAGTCTGAGCCTAACAGATAAGAAAACATATAATGAAATTAACCAAAAGACAAGAACATTGCAATTAAAGTTAATATTACGGCATCAAAATAAACAAAGATAATATACAATGCATGGGGAGAAAGGGGACGAGTCTGCTTACCCATGTCCCAACCGAGCCCAGGCGCAAAACCCCCACCACCATGGGGTGATCCCCCACGGCGACCTGGGGGGGGCTAGAAAATGACGGGAATAGAGAAAATAATATATGTCATAATAAGATAAACTAGATTGCCAACACGGGATAGGTGAAACATATGGTGAGAATAGTGAAATTGGTGATAAAAATACGGGGGAAGGTGAAAGGTGAGGATGTGGAGAGTGAGAGAATAAATGGCAGTGTGTAAAGAGTGAAAAAAATTTATATTATTGTGAAAATCAAGGATAGGTATAGTTGTTAAGTGAAGAGTGTAGTGTGGTGTAAGATAAGAATTGGGTAGAGGAAGGAGATGGAGTGGGAGGGGAAAGGGTGAAAGGACCAGAGGGGGAACGGGGAGGGAGGAGAGAAGGGGGAGAGGGGGGGAGGGGGGGAAAAAGTGGAAACGGGATAGAAAAGGGGGAATGAGGAAAAAGGAGGGGAGGAAGGGGGGAAAAAAAAGGGGGGGAAGGAGGAAGGAAAAAACGGGGGGGGGGGGGGAGGGGGGAAAAAAGGGGGAATGGAGGGGCAAGGAGGGAAGAGATGTGGCCGTGTAAATTGTGAGGTGAGAATGGGCATAAGGATACCTGATGCTGATAAAAACATAGGAGGGTTCCCGGGGGAGGCGCTATGCCAGGAGTTGAAGCCACGATGGGGGTAACTGAGGGGGGTAGAGACTGCAAGTGGCGGGCGAACACATGTCCACCCCAGCTTGGAGAATCTAAAGGAAAAGCACGGTATGTAAGATAACCCATGCTGGTGCCCTGAATTGCGGGACTTACATGAAAAGATACATTAGGTAATCCCCTAAAACTTACCAATGGTTGGCTAGCATACAAGAACCCGGGGACCAAGAACCAGACCGTCAGACAGACAGGTAAAGGCCCGTCACTTATAGCCCCCTACCCTGCGACGCAGCGCCGCACGCCGAGACGCCGGCGCATTACGTCACAGGGTCAGAGGTCCCACACAGAGCGCGCGCGCGACAGAGCCGCGCGCTGCGCGGCATGCGCAACCACCCTACGGCCGTAGGAACAAGTCCCCGCCAAGATAGGTGCAAGAGGAGGGGGCGGTCCCGCGAGCGAGACCAACCCCTCCACCAGGGACCTCACCAGGCCGCCGCGGGAGAACACAGGGGGAGGGGCCCGCACCGGCGCCCCAGCTGGGAACAAGAAGAGGGGAAGCAGAGGGTCCCAGTGCAACAAAAGGATAAAACGACTGTTAGAAAGTGTATTGAAACATAGGCAAAAGGATAAATAAAATTACATTGAGATAGAAAATCTGAATAGGTGAATTAGGGATTGAAGATACCCTAAAGAACCGGTGCAATCGCCCCCCCCGGGACATAAACCCATGGGACCTAACTGCATAAAATTGCATAAACGTTAAGAAAGGCCACAGGCAAGCCACATGATCGGGTAGGAACATGTGAATAAAAGGGCAGGTAGCCAAGGTAATAATGCCTGGCCAAACTGATGGGAATCTGTCTCGGAGGGTTGCAACGGGGCTAATTAATAATAGACAATAATAATATGAGAGAATAAATTCAGTAGTAAGAGGCCCAACCCCCAGAGAACACAAACCATATGTGTCAATGGGGGTAGATTAAAAATGAGGGGTGGGACAGACCACCCTACGTTACGGCCGTAGGGTGGTTGCGCATGCGCGCAGGCGCGCGGCTCTGTCGCGCGCCGCGCTCTGTGTGGGACCTCTGACCCTGTGACGTAATGCGCCGGCGTCTCGGCGTGCGGCGCTGGCGTCGCAGGGTAGGGGGCTATAAGTGACGGGCTTTACCTGTCTGTCTGACGGTCTGGTTCTTGGTCCCCGGGTTCTTGTATGCTAGCCAACCATTGGTAAGTTTTAGGGGATTACCTAATGTATCTTTTCATGTAAGTCCCGCAATTCAGGGCACCAGCATGGGTTATCTTACATACCGTGCTTTTCCTTTAGATTCTCCAAGCTGGGGTGGACATGTGTTCGCCCGCCACTTGCAGTCTCTACCCCCCTCAGTTACCCCATCGTGGCTTCAACTCCTGGCATAGCGCCTCCCCCGGGAACCCTCCTATGTTTTTATCAGCATCAGGTATCCTTATGCCCATTCTCACCTCACAATTTACACGGCCACATCTCTTCCCTCCTTGCCCCTCCATTCCCCCTTTTTTCCCCCCTCCCCCCCCCCCGTTTTTTCCTTCCTCCTTCCCCCCCCTTTTTTTCCCCCCTTCCTCCCCTCCTTTTTCCTCATTCCCCCTTTTCTATCCCGTTTCCACTTTTTCCCCCCCTCCCCCCCTCTCCCCCTTCTCTCCTCCCTCCCCGTTCCCCCTCTGGTCCTTCACCCTTTCCCCTCCCACTCCATCTCCTTCCTCTACCCAATTCTTATCTTACACTACACTACACTCTTCACTTAACAACTATACCTATCCTTGATTTTCACAATAATATAAATTTTTTTCACTCTTTACACACTGCCATTTATTCTCTCACTCTCCACATCCTCACCTTTCACCTTCCCCGTATTTTTATCACCAATTTCACTATTCTCACCATATGTTTCACCTATCCCGTGTTGGCAATCTAGTTTATCTTATTATGACATATATTATTTTCTCTATTCCCGTCATTTTCTAGCCCCCCCAGGTCGCCGTGGGGGATCACCCCATGGTGGTGGGGTTTTGCGCCTGGGCTCGGTTGGGACATGGGTAAGCAGACTCGTCCCCTTTCTCCCCATGCATTGTATATTATCTTTGTTTATTTTGATGCTGTAATATTAACTTTAATTGCAATGTTCTTGTCTTTTGGTTAATTTCATTATATGTTTTCTTATCTGTTAGGCTCAGACTGTTTAGTCAGAATCAACTATCCTCAGATTCCCTCCTGATGAAGCGGTTGTCCGCGAAACTAGTCGAGGAATATGATATCTGAGATCTCGTGTTGTACTGTATACCAATGATCCCATTGTTGACACACTTGTACTTATATTAAGTTTTTATTGCATCAACCTTGATTTGTCCTTTGCATCAATAAATAATTATCAATTTTATTATTATTATTGTTTTATGCCTTAATGTGTTACCAACATTTACTGTACCGCAATAGTCCAAACATGCCCCCACTTTTTTGGTCGCCTGACTGGGGATCAGGCTTCCAATCTTTTTATTCATTAATTTCTGGATGATGGTACAAGTTTACTTTTGTCATTATGATTTCTACTTATGGAGGCCTCTCGCTTAGTCGTATACATTGGGTGGATAACACACCCGGCACCATGTCGAGTGGGATGTTTGGGTGAGCCGTTTGAGTGGACATGGCTAATTGCCTTCCACCTCATGGACCCAGTCTGTCCCACCCCTCATTTTTAATCTACCCCCATTGACACATATGGTTTGTGTTCTCTGGGGGTTGGGCCTCTTACTACTGAATTTATTCTCTCATATTATTATTGTCTATTATTAATTAGCCCCGTTGCAACCCTCCGAGACAGATTCCCATCAGTTTGGCCAGGCATTATTACCTTGGCTACCTGCCCTTTTATTCACATGTTCCTACCCGATCATGTGGCTTGCCTGTGGCCTTTCTTAACGTTTATGCAATTTTATGCAGTTAGGTCCCATGGGTTTATGTCCCGGGGGGGGCGATTGCACCGGTTCTTTAGGGTATCTTCAATCCCTAATTCACCTATTCAGATTTTCTATCTCAATGTAATTTTATTTATCCTTTTGCCTATGTTTCAATACACTTTCTAACAGTCGTTTTATCCTTTTGTTGCACTGGGACCCTCTGCTTCCCCTCTTCTTGTTCCCAGCTGGGGCGCCGGTGCGGGCCCCTCCCCCTGTGTTCTCCCGCGGCGGCCTGGTGAGGTCCCTGGTGGAGGGGTTGGTCTCGCTCGCGGGACCGCCCCCTCCTCTTGCACCTATCTTGGCGGGGACTTGTTCCTACGGCCGTAGGGTGGTTGCGCATGCGCGCGCGCGCGCTCTGTGTGGGACCTCTGACCCTGTGACGTAATGCGCCGGCGTCTCGGCGTGCGGCGCTGCGTCGCAGGGTAGGGGGCTATAAGTGACGGGCTTTACCTGTCTGTCTGACGGTCTGGTTCTTGGTCCCCGGGTTCTTGTATGCTAGCCAACCATTGGTAAGTTTTAGGGGATTACCTAATGTATCTTTTCATGTAAGTCCCGCAATTCAGGGCACCAGCATGGGTTATCTTACATACCGTGCTTTTCCTTTAGATTCTCCAAGCTGGGGTGGACATGTGTTCGCCCGCCACTTGCAGTCTCTACCCCCCTCAGTTACCCCATCGTGGCTTCAACTCCTGGCATAGCGCCTCCCCCGGGAACCCTCCTATGTTTTTATCAGCATCAGGTATCCTTATGCCCATTCTCACCTCACAATTTACACGGCCACATCTCTTCCCTCCTTGCCCCTCCATTCCCCCTTTTTTCCCCCCTCCCCCCCCCCCCCGTTTTTTCCTTCCTCCTTCCCCCCCTTTTTTTTCCCCCCTTCCTCCCCTCCTTTTTCCTCATTCCCCCTTTTCTATCCCGTTTCCACTTTTTCCCCCCCTCCCCCCCTCTCCCCCTTCTCTCCTCCCTCCCCGTTCCCCCTCTGGTCCTTCACCCTTTCCCCTCCCACTCCATCTCCTTCCTCTACCCAATTCTTATCTTACACCACACTACACTCTTCACTTTAACAACTATACCTATCCTTGATTTTCACAATAATATAAATTTTTTTCACTCTTTACACACTGCCATTTATTCTCTCACTCTCCACATCCTCACCTTTCACCTTCCCCGTATTTTTATCACCAATTTCACTATTCTCACCATATGTTTCACCTATCCCGTGTTGGCAATCTAGTTTATCTTATTATGACATATATTATTTTCTCTATTCCCGTCATTTTCTAGCCCCCCCAGGTCGCCGTGGGGGATCACCCCATGGTGGTGGGGTTTTGCGCCTGGGCTCGGTTGGGACATGGGTAAGCAGACTCGTCCCCTTTCTCCCCATGCATTGTATATTATCTTTGTTTATTTTGATGCTGTAATATTAACTTTAATTGCAATGTTCTTGTCTTTTGGTTAATTTCATTATATGTTTTCTTATCTGTTAGGCTCAGACTGTTTAGTCAGAATCAACTATCCTCAGATTCCCTCCTGATGAAGCGGTTGTCCGCGAAACTAGTCGAGGAATATGATATCTGAGATCTCGTGTTGTACTGTATACCAATGATCCCATTGTTGACACACTTGTACTTATATTAAGTTTTTATTGCATCAACCTTGATTTGTCCTTTGCATCAATAAATAATTATCAATTTTATTATTATTATTGTTTTATGCCTTAATGTGTTACCAACATTTACTGTACCGCAATAGTCCAAACATGCCCCCACTTTTTTGGTCGCCTGACTGGGGATCAGGCTTCCAATCTTTTTATTCATTAATTTCTGGATGATGGTACAAGTTTACTTTTGTCATTATGATTTCTACTTATGGAGGCCTCTCGCTTAGTCGTATACATTGGGTGGATAACACACCCGGCACCATGTCGAGTGGGATGTTTGGGTGAGCCGTTTGAGTGGACATGGCTAATTGCCTTCCACCTCATGGACCCAGTCTGTCCCACCCCTCATTTTTAATCTACCCCCATTGACACATATGGTTTGTGTTCTCTGGGGGTTGGGCCTCTTACTACTGAATTTATTCTCTCATATTATTATTGTCTATTATTAATTAGCCCCGTTGCAACCCTCCGAGACAGATTCCCATCAGTTTGGCCAGGCATTATTACCTTGGCTACCTGCCCTTTTATTCACATGTTCCTACCCGATCATGTGGCTTGCCTGTGGCCTTTCTTAACGTTTATGCAATTTTATGCAGTTAGGTCCCATGGGTTTATGTCCCGGGGGGGGCGATTGCACCGGTTCTTTAGGGTATCTTCAATCCCTAATTCACCTATTCAGATTTTCTATCTCAATGTAATTTTATTTATCCTTTTGCCTATGTTTCAATACACTTTCTAACAGTCGTTTTATCCTTTTGTTGCACTGGGACCCTCTGCTTCCCCTCTTCTTGTTCCCAGCTGGGGCGCCGGTGCGGGCCCCTCCCCCTGTGTTCTCCCGCGGCGGCCTGGTGAGGTCCCTGGTGGAGGGGTTGGTCTCGCTCGCGGGACCGCCCCCTCCTCTTGCACCTATCTTGGCGGGGACTTGTTCCTACGGCCGTAGGGTGGTTGCGCATGCGCGCGCGCGCGCTCTGTGTGGGACCTCTGACCCTGTGACGTAATGCGCCGGCGTCTCGGCGTGCGGCGCTGCGTCGCAGGGTAGGGGGCTATAAGTGACGGGCTTTACCTGTCTGTCTGACGGTCTGGTTCTTGGTCCCCGGGTTCTTGTATGCTAGCCAACCATTGGTAAGTTTTAGGGGATTACCTAATGTATCTTTTCATGTAAGTCCCGCAATTCAGGGCACCAGCATGGGTTATCTTACATACCGTGCTTTTCCTTTAGATTCTCCAAGCTGGGGTGGACATGTGTTCGCCCGCCACTTGCAGTCTCTACCCCCCTCAGTTACCCCATCGTGGCTTCAACTCCTGGCATAGCGCCTCCCCCGGGAACCCTCCTATGTTTTTATCAGCATCAGGTATCCTTATGCCCATTCTCACCTCACAATTTACACGGCCACATCTCTTCCCTCCTTGCCCCTCCATTCCCCCTTTTTTCCCCCCTCCCCCCCCCCCGTTTTTTCCTTCCTCTTTCCCCCCCTTTTTTTTCCCCCCTTCCTCCCCTCCTTTTTCCTCATTCCCCCTTTTCTATCCCGTTTCCACTTTTTTCCCCCCCTCCCCCCCTCTCCCCCTTCTCTCCTCCCTCCCCGTTCCCCCTCTGGTCCTTCACCCTTTCCCCTCCCACTCCATCTCCTTCCTCTACCCAATTCTTATCTTACACCACACTACACTCTTCACTTAACAACTATACCTATCCTTGATTTTCACAATAATATAAATTTTTTTCACTCTTTACACACTGCCATTTATTCTCTCACTCTCCACATCCTCACCTTTCACCTTCCCCGTATTTTTATCACCAATTTCACTATTCTCACCATATGTTTCACCTATCCCGTGTTGGCAATCTAGTTTATCTTATTATGACATATATTATTTTCTCTATTCCCGTCATTTTCTAGCCCCCCCAGGTCGCCGTGGGGGATCACCCCATGGTGGTGGGGTTTTGCGCCTGGGCTCGGTTGGGACATGGGTAAGCAGACTCGTCCCCTTTCTCCCCATGCATTGTATATTATCTTTGTTTATTTTGATGCCGTAATATTAACTTTAATTGCAATGTTCTTGTCTTTTGGTTAATTTCATTATATGTTTTCTTATCTGTTAGGCTCAGACTGTTTAGTCAGAATCAACTATCCTCAGATTCCCTCCTGATGAAGCGGTTGTCCGCGAAACTAGTCGAGGAATATGATATCTGAGATCTCGTGTTGTACTGTATACCAATGATCCCATTGTTGACACACTTGTACTTATATTAAGTTTTTATTGCATCAACCTTGATTTGTCCTTTGCATCAATAAATAATTATCAATTTTATTATTATTATTGTTTTATGCCTTAATGTGTTACCAACATTTACTGTACCGCAATAGTCCAAACATGCCCCCACTTTTTTGGTCGCCTGACTGGGGATCAGGCTTCCAATCTTTTTATTCAATTATTTATTTTTATTTATTATATTATAATTTATGTTTTTGTGTTTCAAACTTTATCATACCCGGGATATCTACTAGACTCTGGTTTGGACAGATTTAAGTGTGTTATTGTTAAGATTTACAGGCCTACAATATAAAACGCCAAATTTCCATGCAAAATAATTGTACCGCTTTCAGCACCTAAAATCCGAAAGAATCATACCGCCAGGGAGGTTAATATAGACTGTGTAATCCCATGACAGACTGTATTGCTATTGGGATACCTATGATTTTAGGTTTTTGCTCCTTTATTTGTGTTTGTGTATGTAATAGAAGCTGCTGTGCCGCATACCTGCTCTGTATCCCTGCAAACATCTGTCTTTTGCCCTATCCACACCTTGGTTGTAATTTTATATAAACCTATATTCTCATCATATATATTCATATTTATTACCGCAATTTAAATCTTTATTTTTTAATTTTTATAATCGACCCTACTTTTACACAGATATCTCCCATCCTATTATTGTATGGATCTTATAAATGAAATAGAAAGGCCTAGACATGCAGTTTTAGACAACTTATATACATGTTTACCACTCTCCACCTTTAAAAAAGATGTGATCTTAACAGGAAAAAAAACGCCACGTATTATGTGGCAAGTTTAAACAGTTGGAAAGAATTGTCCAGATCACTAATCAACAGTGGTGGGACAAAGTCTTTCTAGAGAAATATATTAACGCCAAAATTTCACCCACGTGCCCAAGAGTTATGAAAGATTGTCCCTTCCTTGAAGTGGACAACAAAAAAGAACGGGCAGATATTGCAGTGTTTTGTACCTCTAAATGGATGACCATACTAATTTCACATAGAACACAGAGTTTTTTCCTGGAATTATGCCCCGTATACACGATCAGAAATTCCGCCAGCAAAAGTCGGATGTGAGCTTTTGGTCAGAAATTCCGACCGTGTGTATGCTCCATCAGACTCCATTCCAGCCAGCAAAAGATTGAGAGCAGGTTCTCTATTTTTCAGTCGGAAAAAGTTCCTATCGTGGATCGCTGTCCAGAACGAGGCTTGGTCAGGTAGTTGAAGGGAGGGCTGGAGCGCAGATTTGATGGTGGCGCTGTACTGCTGTAAAGCAATGCGTTTCAGAGCATGCGCATTGCGGCGCGCTCCTTTATCAAGCTATTAGATGGTGGAGCTGTACTGCTGTAAAGCAACGCGTTTCAGAGCATGCGCATTGCGGCGCGCTCCTTTATCAAGCTATTAGATGGTGGAGCTGTACTGCTGTAAAGCAACGCGTTTCAGAGCATGCGCATTGCGGCGCGCTCCTTTATCAAGCTATCTAGCTAGATAGCTTGATAAAGGAGCGCGCCGCAATGCGCATGCTCTGAAACGCGTTTCTTTACAGCAGTACAGCGCCACCATCAAATCTGCGCTCCAGTCCTCCCTTCAACTACCTGACCAAGCCTCATTTTGGACAGCGATCCACGATCAAAACCCAGAAGTCGGCACTACAACGGCAGGCAGCGCTGAGGAACCAGGCTTTTCTCCATCTGGGAGCACGGACATGGCCTTTACTGACTCTACCCTTGCCGGACTACATAGTCTTTACATGTGAGTGTACTAATTGAATTGTATCATTAAATCTTTACGATCTTACTAAGAGGCGCCTTTGTTGTTTATTCCTTGTTTTACATATTGGAGTGGCTTCACCCCCTTGATAAGGCTGCCCTAGCAACAGACCGTATACATCTCACGAGGAGCTCTTCAGAGTTAAAAGGACTTCCTTAAATGTGCATTGAGACTTACTATTACACACTGCAACCTGCGCTGCTTATTGTATTGTATTTTTTTACCGTATTTTTATCAGCTCCTCAAGTTTCATAAAACTCTTCAATCCCCTCCAGGCTGACCTATTGTGGCCACGATGGACAGTGTGACCACAGGGCTTAGTCTATATATTGATCAATTCCTACAGCCTATAGTGCATCAGTTACAGTCCTATATTAGAGACGGCACACACTTGTTAGAATTATTGTCTCCATACAAATGGGAGCCTACTTATGTATGGCACTCACTTGATGTGAGCTCCTTGTACACATCCATCCCCCACACTTTTGGCCTAATGGCCCTGGAAACCTTCTTAGCTCGAGATCCTCTTATCAATTCTCGCCAGGCTGCTTTTATTCTAGAAGCAACATGTTTCTGTCTCATGCACAATTATTTTAATTTTGATGGAGATTTTTATTTACAATTACAGGGCACCGCGATGAGGGCTAATTTTGACAAATCATACGTGAATTTAGCAATGGGTTTTTGGGAGAATCAACATATTCTTAAAGAAAATCCTTTTTTGGCTCATATTTTCTTTTTCGGGCGCTATATAGATAACACAATTGTCATCTGGGACAGCACCCCTGACAAAATGAGTCAATTTTTAAACTATTGTAATGACAACCCATACGGTTTGTCCTTTACATTTGTTACTGACCCTAATACCTTGGCCTTTTTGGACTTGGAATTAGGCCATGATGAAGATACTGCTACTATCTTTGACAAAAATTATATTAAAAAAACCGCTGGAAATTCATATTTACATCATAAAAGCTGCCATTACCCCAAATGGATTGATAACATCCCTAAAGGACAATTCTGTTGTTTGCGACAGAATTGTATGAGAGACAGTGACTGCATTGACCAAAGCGCTCTTCTAAAAAAGAAGTTTAGTGACAAGCATTACCCTAAGACTCTAGTAGACCATGCATTTGAACACTACCTCAAAGGGAAACCCCCTAAAACAGTCTGTGAACCAGAAGACCATTCGGTTCGATTACTATTTTCCATTTTCAATTTAAAAAGATGGAGAAAATATTGGCCAATCATTGGAACATCTTACAACAGGATCCGCATCTCAGTACCATTATTCCTAAACATCCCAAGGTAACTTACCGTAGAGCACCTAATCTCAAAAACAGAATCGCTCCCAGTAAACTTAGACCGAGTACAGTTCCCCCATCCAAGCCAGTTCTTATACCACTTGTAGGACTGTACCAGTGCCGTAAGGCTCTCTGTAAGACATGCAAATTTGTGAAGCACGGTCAGAAATCCTTCAGCACAAAAGGTAAAAATTACCAAAGGAAAGATTTTTTCAACTGTTCCTCAGATTTCGTAGTATATGGGCTCACTCGTCCATGTGGCCTAATTTATGTAGGCCGCACTGTACGAGCCCTGACAACGAGATTTGGTGAACATAAGAGACTCATTGAGGGAGGGACTGATCCACATAGTGTTCCGAGACATTTTGCTGAGGCTCACCAACATTCCACCAACGGGCTACAAGTGTGGGTAATCAAGCAGATATCCAGTTCTCTTCTGGTGGCCGAACGATTTAAGAAACTCTATGCCACAGAAACATTCTGGATTTATAATCTTGATGTTCTCTCGCCTGGTGGTATCAATGAAAGCATTGAAATTTCAACTATTATATAAATATCAATAAAATACATCACCATTATTATTTTATTATTATTTTATCTTAATTAAAATATTTTTTTTTTAACTTTCATCTATTTAGCTTCAGGTTCTTACAGCATTGAGGTGGAGGGAACTATTTGTAAGTATTGGTAGTTCTGTAAGATATATATGTTCTGGATATATCCTGAGACATACATTGCCTCATGCATCTACATGTATAATTTTGCACAGTGTGAGCCAAGCATTGGCTCACAGTATTATTCCTGATGCCCCCCATACCCCCCCCCCCCCCTTTTCTCCCCCTCTCGTCTTTCACCTTTCAGTGGCTACAGGGTGATGCCAGCACAGGTGTATAATAGGAGGTATAAGTATATATCTGCGTTTTTTTGTTTTTTGCTTTTTCTTCTTCTTTTTTACATCTGTACAAGATCTTTTTTTTTACCATGAATGTAACTAATGTTATTAATTTCATCTACCTATTACACGATCTATTGACAGCACATATTGTTATGCTGTTGCCATCACATATTGTTATTGCAGCCGTATGTTCTACATTAGCAATGCATGATAATATGTGCGACATTTGGTGTTAATGTTTCTTAATTATATATTTTTTTAAATGATTCTAATAATTTCTGAAAATGTTTTTACATAATCAGGATTATATATATATATATATATATATATATATATTTACCGTAATTTCACTCATTTTTATTGAATATTAATATTGCCCCCTTATTTTATAATATATATATATGTTTTTTAATATATATTTTCTAAATATTTTAATGTAATGTTAATAGGGCCATATAGACATTTTTCTCTCTAATTACCTGTAATTATTTTATTTATTTGTTATCTGCTTTTTATTTTAATAGTTGATAATAATAGCCCACTAAATATTGCTCTACAGACTTGTTAGATTCTTATGCCGCGTACACACGGTTGGATTTTCTGATGGGAAATGTTCGATGTGAGCTTGTTGTCGGAAAGTCCGACCGTGTGTATGCTCCATAGAACATTTGCTGTTGGAATTTCCGCCAATAAACGTTTGATAGCAGGTTCTCAAATTTTCCGCCAACAAAACTTGTTGTCGGAAAGTCTGATCGTGTGTACACAAGTCCGTTGCACAAAAGTTCATGCCTGCTCTGAATCAAGCAGAAGGAGCCGCACTGGCCATTGAACTCCCTTTTTTTCGGCTCGTTGTAAATCACCGCATTCTCACGTTAGGAATTTTTGGCCAATATTTGTGTGACCGTGTGTATGCAAGACAAGTTTGAGCCAACATCCTTCAAACAAAAATCCTTGGTTTTGTTGTCGGAAAATCTAATCGCGGGTATGCGGCATTAGGCTTGCTATTACCTGTTATTTACGAATTACACTTGTATGTGTGCTAAATTGTAATTGTCTTTGGCTGCATTCCTGCATTTTATGTATGCTAATTAGGGCTGCCCACATTCCCGAGTACTATTCCCCTCCTCCTTCCTGTGTATATTTTATTTAAAACGCCCCATATGTTTCCTCCAATGAAGTCTGCTTTGAAAAAGGAGCACGGCTTGCCATAATATTGCAGCGCGCATGCTCAAGATATGCATTGCATAATGTGTGATGTCATCTGCTGGTTTCATCTTCCCCCTTGCGCCTCACGCCTCTACAGTGGTGGACTCTATCCAGTCAGCGTTCGAGCGTGAAGGACTGGGAATAGCAGGACCATCCACCCCAGGACTTACCCTTGTTGGGACCCACATGCCTATACTTTCCACTCAAATGTGAGTTATTTACCTTATGTACTATTAAAAGTTTTAAAATGTCTATACCCAGAGGTGCCTCTCTTCTTGATTTTTGAAGTTTGTAATGGAAAATCTGTAAAATGTATCCAAAGGCAAAACATTTTTAAATAGAGTGGTGAGGGGCAGGGACCTCTGTAAGGTATTATTGCTATCTGCAGTATATGATACTGTCAGTATTAATCTGGGTAACCATAGTCAATGTGACTGAAATGAAGGAAATCCATTTTTTTTTTATACCCAAACAGGAATAGATTCCAATGTACTATTCCTCACACACACACGTTCCTGAAGAAAAAGCTGTGGGGTTGATTTACTAAAACTGGAGAGTGCGAAATCTGGTACAACTCTGCATAGAAGCCAATCAGCTTCCAGGTTTTATTGTCAAAGCTTAATTGAACAAGCTGAAGTTAGAAGCTGATTGACTACCATGCACAGCTGCACCAGATTCTGCACTTTCCAGTTCTAGTAAATCAACCCCTGTGTGTGTAAGTGTACGCTGCAGCAACCACCGGAACCAGAATGAGTAAAAGCGAGGAAATGCCATCAGCACACCATGGATCCTAGAACATTATATTGTTACAGCAGAAGCAACGTTTCAGAGCCTTGCAGGGTCCTTTTGCCACATAAATCCCGTGAGGCTACAAAAAGCCACTTCTCCTGTAAGAATGCGATCTCTAATTAAGCTTTGGACACATTCTGGAGATCCATGGTGTACTGGTGATGTTTCCTAACTCAAACAGGAATAGAGGAAAAATATTTCAACAGGGACACTTTTTCCACTCCATTTAGGAGAACAGTTCTGGTGTTTGACAAAATAGTACCACTTTGTATGCAATTACCTAAAATAACACCTTCCTGTTGGCTGTATGCATATGTGTGGTAGGGAGGTGTGCTTCAATGCAGAGCTGCCACATATGCATAAAGCTTGTGTTGCTGTTCTGGGCTGGGAGTGTGCCCACTCGGTGCCCCCAGCACTGGGACTGCATTGTCACTGACAATTCCCAGTTACTGTTTATAGTGGGATGGGATGGGCTCTGGAAGATGTGATCCATCACATGTTCCATCACAGTAATCACATAACCAGGAATCGCATATAACACCTCTGGCATTAAATGAGCAGGCTCTCGTCAACATGAAAGGGTTAAAATCACCACAGTTACACTTTGATATACACGTATATAAGACAATATGCAAACTGTTTGAGAAATGTTATTAACCTATGGCCTTAAAATCAGCTTTTTCTTATGTGAAAAAATAGATAATATAAATAAGTTGGATATTAATCTCCCCTAGTAAGGCAAACTTGGGGTTTCTATAAACCCTACACAAGTAGGAAGGGCAATATACGGTGCCTTGCAAAAGTATTCACCCCCCTTGGCATTTTTCGTGTTTTGTTGTCTCACAACCTGGAATTAACATGGATTGTTTGAGGATTTACATCATTTAATTTACAGAACATGCCCACAACTTTGAATATGTTTTTTTTTTTTATTGTGAAGCAAACAACAAATAGGACAAAATAACAGAAAAAGTCAATGTGCACAACTATTCACCCCCCTAAAGTCAATACATTGTAGAGCCACCTTTTGCGGTTATCACAGCTCCAAGTCGCTTTGGATAAGTCTCTATGAGCTTGCCACATCTTACCACTGGGATTTTTGCCCATTCCTCCTTGCAAAACTGCTCCAGTTCCTTCAAGTTGGGTGGTTTGCACTTGTGAAGAGCAATCTTAACGTCTGACCACAGATTTTCTATTGGATTGAGATCTGGGCTTTGACTAGGCCATTCCAACACATTTACACGTTTCCCCTAAAACCACTCAAGTGTTGCTTTAGCAGTGTGTTTGGGGTCATTGTCCTGCTGGAAGGTGAACCTCCGTCCTAGCCTCAAATCACACACAGAGTGGTACAGGTTTTGCTCAAGAATATCCCTGTATTTAGCACCATCCATCTTTCCCTCAACTCTGACCAGTTTCCCAGTCCCAACTGCAAAAAAAATCCCCACAGCATGATGCTGCCATCACCATGTTTCACTGTGGGGATGGTTTTCTTTGGGTGATGTGTTGAGTTTGCGCCAGACATAGCGTTTTCTTTGATGACCAAAAATTTCAATTTTAGTCTCATCAGACCAGAGCACCTTCCTCCGTACATTTTGGGAGTCTCCCACATGCCTTTTCGCAAACTCAAAACGTGCCATTTTGTTTGTTTTTTGCTGAAAGTAATGGTTTTCTTCTGGCCACTCTGCCATAAAGCCCAACTCTATGGAGTGTACGGCTTATTGTTGTCCTATGTACAGATACTCCAGTCTCTGCTGTGGAACTCTGCAGCTCCTCCAGGGTTACCTTAGGTCTCACTGCTGCCTCTCTGATTAATGCCCTTCTTGCCTGGTCCTTGAGTTTAGGTGTGCGGCCGTCTCTTAGCAGGTTTGCTGTTGTGCCATGTTCTATCCATTTGATTATGATAGATTTGATGGTGCTCCTAGGGATCATCAAGGATTTGGATTTTTTTTATAACCTAACCCTGACTTGTACTTCTCAACAACATTGTCCCTTACTTGTTTGGAGAGTTCTTTGGTCTTCATGGCAGTGTTTGGTTAGTGGTGCTTCTTGCTTAGGTGTTGCAGCCTCTGGGGCCTTTCAAGGTGTGTATATGTAATGACAGATCATGTGACACTTAGATTGCACACAGGTGGACATCATTTCACTAATTATGTGATTTTTGATTGGTTGCACTAGAGCTTTTTATGGGCTTCATACCAAAAGGGGTGTATACATTCGCACATGCCAATTATCAGTTTTTTTATTTCTGAAAAATAGTTTTATGTATATATATTTCTAATCTTACTTCACCAACTTAGACTATTGTGTTCTGATCCATCACATATACCGTATTTATCGGCGTATAACACGCACTTTTTTCCCCTTAAAATCAGGGGAAAATCACGGGTGCGCGTTATACGCCGATCCCCCGCTGATTTAGCGGAGCGATCGTCGGCCGCGATTTGAAAATGGCGCCGCCGGTGCCGAAAAACACAGAGCCGGTCCTCGGCTCTTCTTGGCCACTTTCGGCTTCACTCGAGTGCCGCCCGAACCTAGCCGAGTGTACTCGGCTAGGTTCGGCTAACTCCGCTCACAGTCACGCCCATCCCGGGCGGGACTACGAGTGGAGCCGAAAGTGGCCGAAAGTGAACGAGAGCCGCCGAGAAGAGCCGAGGACTGGCTCTGTGTATTTCGGCGCCGGCGGCGCCATTTTCAAACTGCAGTGACACTGACATGTCACTGCAGTTTAACTGCAGCCTGGGCAAGGCTGCAAAAGGACACAGACAAAGCTGCAGATCGGCACTGGCAAAGCTGCAAGGCTGCAAATGGACACTGATAAGGCTGCAAATGACACCAAGGCTGCTGACTGCAAGGCTGCAAATGACTGCAAGGCTGCAAATGACACCAAGGCTGCTGACTGCAAGGCTGCAAATGATTGCAAGGCTGCAAATGACACTGGACAAACATGCAGATGGACACTGTGCAAGGCTGCATTGATGGGCATTTAAATGTAAGTTTTTTTCCTTAAAACATTTTTTTCCTTAAAATTCCCTCCTAAACTTGGGGTGCGTGTTATACGCCGATAAATACGGTAATTCAGATTAAAAAAACATTGAACTAAAGGCTATAAAGTAACAAAATAGGTAAAAAGCCAAGGGGGGTGTTTTAATACGTAAATGTTTAGGTAATACCCATTCTCTATTTCATATAATGTAAAAAAACTAAACATTGTTTATAAATGGAATGCCACTGTACTGATTAACAAATAAACAAACTGTTAATAAACAAAATTATTAGCTTTTGTGTCTTTGTCTATAAGCCAATCAGCAACGCTAAAGTCTTCAAGATTCTCATGCTCTGGAGCAGTATAATGAATCTCTGAACACTTCATTAGGCAGCTTGAAGCTATGGGGAGCTGATAAGGGAGTTGATTTCCCCAAAAATGTAACTCTTGTCAGTTTTTTGGATTTCTTTATAGAGAGATGATCCAGAGTGGAACATAAAAGAGCAGATTATTGCCTTTTGTAAATATTATTTTTTTAAGTGGTGAACAAGAATTCATGGATAGAGTGCAAGGTTCTGATGTAAATACCTTAATATGGTTTCTTTAGCTCCATACACACTATTAGATTTTCTGCAGATTTTTGCCTTCAGATTTAAAAAAAAATATGTAGTGCAAGGGCCTGCCTGATTGCATACAAATTAAAACTCTTAAGGTTTGCCCTCCTATTATATGGTTTTGGTAAATCTGCAGAAAATCTAATAGTGTGTATGGGGACTTAGTCCTGGGTGGATTCCTTTAACTGACCTATTTCATATGCATTGGGGAGGGAGAGGGTGAGTATGATTGCTGGTTGGTCAAGTGTGTGTTAAATTTATCTGCACCTCTTGTCCCTTTATATTGGGTCTTGCGTGACTCTATTTGCTATTTTCCTATATTCTTTATGTGTGTCTTGGCACTGATTCGCTTTGTTACCTCCATGTAAACTTTATGGAAACCAAAAATAAACACCTTACAAAAAGTGTTGAAAAAGGGTTGGGAATTGAGTCATAATTTTTAAAACTGAATGTGTAAAGCCTTGGACACATTTTCGTCAGTTTTTTGTTTGATGCTAGTCTCAAATCGAAAGTGAAGAGGGTACTAACTATCAGAAAATTTTCGGACGTCACAATTCAACGTCAGAAGTGACGTAATGTGTTGAATTGTTTTGTATTGTGTTCTTTCATTTCTGAGCATGCCTAGTCTTGCTCTTCAGATTTAGATTTTTTTTTGTCAGAAAATCATACTAATGATAAGAAAATCGGATGTTGTAGTCACATCAGACAAAATTTTTCAAGCCTGCACATCCAGTTTTTTTCTGCCGAAAATTTGTAATTGGCTGTCAAAAGCAGCAAACTAACGATCAGAAAATCGGCAAAACGATCATCGGACGAAATTTAGCTTCAGTTTTTCTGACCGTGTGTACGGGCCTTTAGTCTGTGTGGTTAGACCTTTCTGTCAGTATAGTGGACAATGGACAGGATTTCTGGTACAATAGGATTTGCAATATGGAAATTAAATGTGGGATTTGGATGACTTTACCAGTTCACAGTACAAACCAGGTTCTCTGGCAAAGCTAATCGCTGCTTCCCAGCAAACAGTAAAACAAAGCAAATCCTGGATTTATACTTACGTAAATTGCTTCTCTCATCTCTATTTGAAGGGGGCATATTCAAAAGGTGGAATTTTGGTGTATAAACATATGAAAATAATTTCTGCTTGTTCATAAGTCAGCAAAAGCTATCTAGAAAACAGATTTTGCTGAGAGGCATCGTCCCAAACAAGAAGGCTGCCTTGCAGATTGTCACCAACATTTTTTTATAAACTGGCAGAAGGAGAGAAAAAAAAGAAGAAAAGCAGTAGACCTTCAGGCCCATTTGAACTTTTAGTTTATTCAGGTAAATACATTACCATAGCTCCCAACTGTCCCTGATTTTTGAGGGACTGTCTCTGATTTGGAACAAAGTCCCTCTGTTCCTCTTTACTCAACATTTGTCCCTCATTTTGGTCTGATCTATATAGTTTTATATAAAATGCACTTTTTATCTTTCAAAAAGTGTTTCCCAAAGCTAAACCTTTCATCCAATTTCTAAAATACTGAAGTTGTAAATTTCAAAAGCCAGTGTAAAGGAAAAGCAGTGGTAAAAAAAAATAAAAAATATAAGTGCAGCGCTTGATAGGTACCACAAATAATGAAATAGTGTATAATGGCAATAAGTGCGATTGTGCTAATCAAATACAATAATAACAATAAGTGCAATTATGCAAATCAAGTGCAAGTGATAATTAAACGTCCATTAGGGCAAATAAAACCATGAAAAATTGTGTAAAAAAATAGTTAGTGAATAAGGATATCTGCATGGTAAATATCCAATAAGCAATTCTGGATTTAAACTCTTTTCCACCAGTGCTGCCCGTCACCTGAGAGTAAAAAAATGGAGGCTTACCAGAAAGCTGATCAGAGCAGCTGGATCGTTTTTGTATTAAATATTTTAAATAAACTATCGAAGAAGTTCTACACCATTGGAGTCTCCTCTTTTCTCCCTTCTTATGCCGGACCTATGGAAACGTTTGCGATATAGGGATGGTCTCCTGGGAACGCGCCGTTTAGGTGCTTTTCACTCATGCTGCCCGGCTATCTTGGAGGGAAGCTAAAGAGATCCTAACACTGTTATGCCCTGTACACACGGTCGGACATTGATCGGACATTCCGACAACAAAATCCATGGATTTTTTCCGATGGACGTTGGCTCAAACTTGTCTTGCATACACACGGTCGGACAAAGTTGTCGGAAAATCCAATTGTTCTGAACGTGGTGACGTAAAACACGTATGTCGGGACTATAAACAGGGCAGTAGCCAATAGCTTTCGTCTCTTAATTTATTCTGAGCATGCGTGGCACTTTGTCCGTCGGATTTGTGTACACACGATCGGAATTTCCGACAACGGATTTTGTTGTCGGAAAATTTTATAGCAAGCTCTCAAACTTTGTGTGTCGGAAATTCCGATGGAAAATGTGTGATGAAGCCTACACACGGTCGGAATTTCCGACAACAAGGTCCTATCACACATTATCCATCGGAAAATCCTATTGTGTGTACAGGGCATTCCTGTGTCTCCTGATTGATCTACTAAGCCTGTTTTGACCCCCCTGAATAAGGGCGGTCGCAGGCTTTCTGGTAAGCCTCCATTTTTTTACTCTCAGGTGATGGGCAGCACTGGAGGAAAAGAGTTTAAATCCAGAATCGCTCATTGGATATTTACCATGCGGATATCCTTATTCACAAACTATTTTTTTTACACAATTTTTCATGGTTTTATTTGCCCTAATGGACATTTAATTATCACTTGCACTTGATTTGCATAATTGCACTTATTGTTATCATTGTATTTGATTAGCACAATCGCACTTATTGCCATTATACACTATTTGTGGTACCTATCTAGCGCTGCACTTATATTTTTATTTTTTCTTTGTGCCTTTATGTTGGGGTTATAGTGTTCAGCTGCAGGATATTTTTCAAAAAAAAAAAAAAAAAAAGTTTTTTCATTTTCACTAATATATTTGAATTCACATTTTTTTGCACCTAGCGCAATTCTTTTTCTTTTTACATTTTTTAGTGGTAAAAAAAAACTGTTTTTTTTTTTTATATAACTCTCCTTTAAGGGGGTGTGTCAGGGGTGTGTGTTCTATGCCTGCATACTTTTGCACAATAGGTGTCCCTCGTTCCCATCTCAAAAAGTTGGGAGGTATGCATTACAGGTACATCACAACAAAAGAGGTGCAAAGGCTTATGCCCCGTACACACGATCAGATTTTCCAACAACAAATGTTGGATGTGAGAAAGTCCAACTGTGTGTATGCTCCATCGAACATTTGTTGTCGGACTTTCTGCCAACAAATGTTGGCTAGCAGGTTCTCAAAATTTCCGTCAACAAATGTTTGTTGTTGGATTTTCCGATCGTGTGTACACAAGTCCATCGGACAAAAGTCCACGCATGCTCGGAATCAAGTTCGAGCCGGAGATATAACTAGCATTCATAATGGAGATATCAGGTACGTCTTGTACGTCACTACGTTCGTAATTGTTGGCCAACATTTGTGTGACTGTGTGTATGCAAGACAAGTTGGAGCCAACAACCTTCGAACAAAAATCCCCAATGCATATAAAATAGGTCAGTTAAAGGAATCCATGGTTTTGCTGTCAGAAAGTCCGATTGTGTGTATGGCGCATAAGAGTTAGTATTCTTTAAAACTAGAATTCTTTAAAAAATTATTTTAATCATGGCAGCCTGTCCCCTGCTAGCATGCTGTAGAGAAGGACCCTTGCTGTCTGGGTGGAAGCAATGGTGACTCTGCAGAGACCTGAAACGCTCCCTGCTGAGTTGGATCTATATCTCTGCAATCAGAAAAGCTTACACTCCGATTAGAGAGCAACAGGTTTGACTTAACCACTTGCCGACCGGCTCAAGCCGATATACGTTGGCAGAATGGCGCGCCTGCGCAAACTGACGTACCTATACGTCAATCCGCAAAAGCAGGATAGCGGCAGGCTGCGATCACGGCGAGGAGAGGCAGAACAGGGAACTGGGCATTTGCCTGTTCTGCCCAGTAACATGACAGAGATCTACTGTTCCTTGTCATCGGGAACATCGATCTCTGTCATGTCACTGGTAGCCCATCCCCCCTACAGTTAGAACACTCTGAGGGAACAAACTTAACCCCTTGATCACCCCCTAGTGTTTAACCCCTTCCCTGCTAGTGACAGTAATCAGTGGCTATTTTTAGCTCTGATTGCTGTATAAATGTCAATGGTCTCAAAATAGTGTCAAAATAGTGTCAAAAGTGTCCGATCTGTCTGCCGCAATGTCGCAGTCCCGTAAAAATTGCAGAGTACGGCCATTACTAATAAAAAAAAATTAATAATAAAAATGCCATAAATCTATCACCTATTTTGTAGACACTATAACTTTTGCGCAAACCAATCAATATACGCTTACGCTTATTGCGTTTTGTTTTTACCAAAAATATGTGGAAGAATACATATCGGCCTAAACTGTGGAAGAAATTCGTTTTTTCATATATTTTTAGGGGATATTTATTATAGCAGAAAGTAAAAAGAGTTTTCTTTTTTTCAAAATTGTCGGCCTTTTTTTGTTTATAGCGCAAAAAATAAAAACCGCAGAGGTGCTCAAATAGCACTAAAAGAAAGCTCTATTTGTGGGAAAAAAGGACGCAAATTTTGTTTGGGCACAGGGTCGCAGGACTGCGCAATTGTCAGTAAAAGCAACGCAGTGCCAAATTGTAAAAAGTGCTCTGGTCAGGAAGGGAGTAAAATCTTCCGGGGCTGAAGTGGTTAAAGTGATATTAAAGTCAATAGGGATAATTTACTAAAACTGGAGAGTGTAAAATCTGGTCCAGCTGTGCATAAAAATCAATCAACTTCCAGTTTTGTTTGTCAAAGCTTAATTGAACAAGCTGACATTAGAAGCTAATTGGCTACCATGCACTGCTGCGCCAGATTCTACACTCTCCAGTTTTAGTTAATCAACCCCCTTTTTTTTTTATATATATATTTTTTTTTAATATAAATTCCCTTCCCAGAGCTTCTTTTTGCAGTTTTTCCCTTGGCCGTACTGCCAGATTGCAATTATTATTATTATTCAGAATTTATATAGCACCAACAGTTTACGCAGCACTTTACAATTTGAAAAGTGAGACAATACAGTTAAAATACAGTAAAATACAAGAGGATTAAGAGGGCCCTGCTCAGAAGAGCTTACAATCTAATAAGGTGGGACAGGTGGTACAAAAGGTTGTAACTGTGGGGAATGAACTGATGGAATTTTTAAAAGATTTGTTAGAGGCGTGATAGGATTCCCTGAAGAGATGAGTTTTCAGGGATTGCCTGAAGGTAGCAAGAGTAGGGGATAGCTGGACAGGTTGAGGTAGCGAGTTCCAGAGCATGGGAGAGGCTCTGGAGAAATCCTGGAGACAAGCATGGGAGGAGGAGATGAGGGATCTTGATAGCAGGAGGTCTTGGGCAGAGCGGAGAGGACGGTTTGGGTCATATTTGGAGAAAGATTGGTGATGTAGCTCGGGGCAGAGTTGTGAATGGCTTTGTATGTTGTGGTTAGTATTTTGAATTTAATTTGCTGTGCGATTGGGAGCCAGTGTAGGGATTGAAGGAGAGGGCTGGCAGACACTGAGCGGTTGGTAAGGTGGATAAGTCTGGCAGCAGCATTCATGATAGACTGAAGAGGGGAGGAGCCTATGGAGAGGCAAGCCAATGAGAAAGGAGTTGCAATAGTCAAGGCGAGAGATAACGAGGGAGTGAATGAGGAGCTTGCTGGTTTCATTCGTTAAAAAGGGGCGAATTTTAGAGATGTTACGGAGGTGAATTCTACAAACTTTTGACAATTGGATTTGAGACTGAAAGGACAAGTCAGAGTCTAGGATTACACCTAGTACCTTGGCTTGAGGGGAGGGACTGATGGTTGCATTGTTGATTTTGATGGAAAAGTCACAGAGGGGGGCACGGTGGAGGTGATTTTAATAGCTCAGTTTTAGAGAGATTACATGTGTATTCCCTGTGCCACTTGGACCTATGGTGTTCTGTAGGACGGGAGTCCTCAGCTTCCGGCCCGCGGCTCAACACCGGGCCATGGCGCCCCTGCTGCTGACGAAGGAGACTCTGTCAGCAGTGCGGTGGCGAGCAGAGAGATGACATTATCTCTCATTGTCTGTACCACGTCACCGCTGTTCAGCCCTTACTTACAGGGCCGTGAAGGCTGTTCTACACAGAGGAGCAGCCTCTGACGAGCAGAGAGAATTACATCATCTCTCTCCACCCACCCTCACTCTGGGACAGAACCCAATACGCATGTGCCATTTTACCCATGCTGAGGAGAGGCTGTCAGAAGCGGTGTATCTGTAAGTACTGCAATGCTGTGGAGAAAAACAACAACTTGATTAACCATTTAAATCACAAGCTGCTATTTTTTGGTGGCAGGTAACAATGACAATACACATCTGGTGGCAGGTCGCAACAGTGAAAATCCACATCTGGTGGCAGAATAGTGACAATCCACATCTGGTGGCAGAAAAATCACAATCCAAATCTGGTAGCAGGCCGCAACAGTGACAATACATATTTGGTGACAGAATAGTGACAATTCACATCTGGTGGCAGAAAAGTGATAAGCCACATCTGGTAGCAGGCCGCAACTGTGACAATCCACATCTGGTGACAGAATAAGGATAATACACATCTGGTGGCAGGCAAAGTGGCAAGTGGCAATCTGCATCTGATGGCAGGTGATGTGGCGAATGACATTCCGCATCTGGAGGCAGGCAATGTGGCAAGTGACAAACTGCATCTGGTGGCAGGCGATGTTGCCGAGTGACACGCTCAGGGCTTCCATTGATTCTGCATTATGGTAAGTTGAACTATTTCATTTATATTACAATGTAATAATACAAATAATGTGCTTCAATCATCCTAACGCCATATCAACCATGGTGCCATGATGATTGAAGTGCTAAAGCCTCATACACATAATCGGATTTTCAGACGGGAATTGTGTGATGGCAGACATTTTCCGCGGACAAATGTGTGTTGTCGGATTTTCCGATCGTGTGTACACAAGTCCATCAGACAAAAGTCCAAAGTACAAACACGCATGCTCTAAAGCAAAGACGAGCCAGAAGCGGTCGGTCTTGTAAACTAGCATTCGTAATGGAGAATTAACATTCATGACGTGGCAAATTATGAAATCTTGAAATGCAGCGCACAATTCTCTTCTTCTTTAATGGGATAACAATGAAGCTGCTTTGCTGGTGATACTGATGGAGTTCTGCCAGATGTATTTTAAAAGGCTTTTTTTTCCTAGTGTTATCAAGAATAATATTATTATGCTTGTTTTTTTTTTTGTTTTTTTTGGTGCAAATTACCACAACAACATTATCCCATAGTTTTTGAGATAAAAGATACAACTATGTTGGTGTCCCTTGTCAATTTTACATTGTATTTTCTTAAATGTAACTGCCTACTCCCAAACTGTCATTTGAAGTAAAACACATAGCCAAGTATTATTCTCTACAATTTTTTTATTGTGCAATAAAAAAAGAAAACAAATACAATGAGACATGCTATCTGACAATAGAAACCCAAACAAAAGGTGCATTCTATGCTTTCAAAAATATAGAAAATATAACAAATCAAATCATTATTCAACCAAAAAATAAAATAAAAGCCTCATACATGTGTCCTGCTTCTTAATATAGGGGGTCAGCAATGGTAAGAGTTGGTGAAAGCAGGAGTCCGTCATCTGGAGATAATTCCGAAGATCATCCGAATTATTCTCCTGGAGCTCCCGCAGCAAAGGCATATGATATAATTGGTCACGATAAATAAAGCAACCAATTTTTGGTACAAGAAATCCTCCTCCTCCGGTTCCTGGACTGGACTTGGGTCAAAGCAATAACTCCAAGGCCAATAATAAACAACACGTTATCACCTCTGATTTCGCAACGTGTCTGGTTGACAAACGGCCGTTCAGAAATTAACTGAAAAGCACAAAATGAAAAGCGCGAATCAACACTCACCAAACTTCTACAAACACAAAATTAGTAGGAGCCCAAAGGGTGGTGCCTGACAATTGAACTTCCTCTTTATAGGCTCGTAGTACGTCTAGTACATGACTACGTTCGTGTTTGTTGCCCGACAATTGTGTGGCGTTTGATGCAAGACAAGTTTTTGGCCAATGCCCTTCGGACAAAAGTCCGAAGCTTTGTCTGCGGAAAATCCGATGGTGTGTACGAGGCTTTAGTCCGCAGGGTTCAATATTGAGTTTTCCTACCCATTGCAGCTTTAACAGCTTTAACTCTTCTGGGAAGGCTGTCCACAAGGTTTAGGAGTGTGTCTATGGGAATGTTTGACCATTCTTGCAGAAGCACATTTGTGAGGTCAGGCACTGATGTTGGATGAGAAGGCCTGGCTCTCAGTCTCCTCTCTAATTCATCCCAAATGAGTTCTATCGGGTGTAGGTCAGGACTCAGTGCAGGCCAGTCTAATTCATCTACCCGCTAATGATGAGAAGACTCCTACCAGACTCCATAGGTCCTGGAGCTACAGGGGAGCACATATATAAGAGAAATGTAGCAGCGCAGCCAGGCAACAACTGCAAAAGAGAGCTCAGAGGAGGAAATAAAAAAAATCAAATGCTTGTGTGTTATGCTATTTGTATCTGAGATATGAAAATTATATTGACTTTAATATCAATTTAACCACTTGCTGTCCGCCCACAGCACATTTACTGCAAGTGGGTTACAAAGCCAGGAACCACGACGTACCCGTATATTGCTATGTACACACACCCCCTGCTGACCTGTACTGTGATTGGACACAGCACAAGTTTGTCAGTAGGTTACAGCCAATCATTTAGGCTGTATACCTGCTGATCAGCAATGGCCAATCACAGCACAGATCTCTGTGTTTGTAAACACAGGCCCTTGCTGGATTTCTCCCTGCCGTTCACAAATAAAAGCAAGTAGAGAAACCCAGCCAGATCAGTGAGTACAAGCAGCACACATACACTTGAATACACTTGTTAGACACACAGTTAACCCCTTGATTGCCCTCCTGATCACCCCTGTCACCCAGTCAGTGGCATTAGTGCAGTGTCAGGCTACAGTATTAGCCCTGCTCACTGTATTAGTGTGACTAGTGACGTCAGTGTCAGTCAGTTAGTGTCCCTCCCAACCAGTGTCAGTAAGCGCCAGATTGCCTGCCACACTATCACAGTCACATTATAAGTTAATGAACACCACTACTACTAGTATAGTTTCTGTATGGATTGGTATATTGATCATGATCAGAACTATACCAGTGTCCCCAATAATATAGTGTCCCCAAAAGACGCCGTGTTAGTAGGATCAGCCCCCAATTACTGCCAGCACTTGCGACATCTAGCAAAATACCTTTTGGCCCAAATGTATGAAGAAATTTGATTTTATTGGATACGTTTTATATCAGAAAGTAGAAAATATATATATTTTTTTAAATTTTTGTTCTTCTTTTGTTTATACATACTAAAAAAATTATAAACCCAGCGGTGATCAAATACCACCAAAAAAAAGTTCTATTTATGTGAAAAAAATAAAATAAAATGTATGTACAGTTTTTGTATGACTAAGCGATTGCCAGTTAAAGTAGCATGGTAGGGGTTAAAACCATCTGGAGGTCAAGTGGTAACCTCTACAGAGAGACAACTGTTCCCACTGAGAAAGCAAGAGTCCTTCTTGCTTGGAACAACCTTTTCTCCTCAGGTTTAATTTGACTTTTAATGTTTCTCTTTTTTTTTCTTAGGCCCATATAGAATTACTGGGACTGCGAACATTTGTTTCTCTTACTTAATTATGGGTATTATGATGAAAAGTGTTTGAAAGAAGAACTTATCCTGTTGTCCATTTCAACCAGTCAGATTCTCGTTTATACTGCGCCATACTGTGCTAAGGACATAAAAGAGAGGATCGGTAGCTGTGGCCAACAAGATAAGTTCCTCCATCAGAGACTGTTTTCATGAGGCCCATATGCTTTATAAGTAGCACACTGTAGAAATACAATTTTCTCTTTTCATGGCTTGTGCAGAGATAGCCCACCCACTGTGCGTATTCTGGCAATATGGTTTATGCCTAAAATATGCCTAAAATACTTCTAAATATTTGCACTGCTTTAGGCTTCACGTTGCAATTCAGAGGCATTTTTGCGACCATTATTTGACAGCTACTGTACAGACCCTGTAGGAATTAAAATAAAAGCTAAGAATACGGATTAAAAATGTTTAGACAGATAGGTGACATTTGGCCTACACAATGCAGTATGCATTTTAATGCTTGGTGACAATGTTACATTGAACATGATTTCATAAAAAAAAAAAAAAAAAACCTAATCTGCCTTTAAGCACAGCTTTGGTAATGTATTGTAGCGTACTGTTTTATCACGGTGCCACTTTCCATACATTTCTGTTTTATTATACAATGAACTGGGGTTAATGAGCCTTTTATGGAACATTTCTGGCTGCAATGAGAATGTGAAAGAAAGTTATGTTTGCAAAATCCATTCAGAAATCAAACATTTTGGGCTGCTGAGGAAACAAAGTAAAATGTACAAACTAACCAAAAAATTGCAACTGCTAGTGTATGAAGGATATCTGACTATTGCAAATGCATTTAGGAGTTCAGTAACCGTACTCTCATTAACATCCAGTCCAATGGAAGCTTTTCAGATTGTTAGAGATGATCGAATATTAAAAAACCATCCAATACCAACTTGAGGAAATAGTCCTAGGTATCCATAAACTACTAAACCAGTCTGGTTGAACCAGCAGCCATTAATAGTAGGGTGCTTTTTTAATCCTTTAAAGGAGAAGTACAGCCAAAGTTTGTGTGGCTGTACTTCTCCTGGTGATCACAGGAGTGCATACCATTTTGCACTCCTGTGAACAGTTTTCAGCAGATAGCAGGCTGATATCCATGGTCTTCAGATGTCACAGAGCTGCTCCAAGCTTGGGCAAGATTGTGACACTAGGGTCGTGATCTGTCTACATACCCGGAAAGATTGGTAAAAAGCAAACAGCTGGCTGCGATCAGGCAAAAGCATAGTCAAAAAACAAGCCAAGGGTCAGTAATAAGTGATAGCCAAGATAAGGACAAGCAAGAATGTCCATGGGACCAGACAGTGAGCTTCCCAGCATTTCAGGTAGCACAGCGAGAAGAGCCACAGCCAGACACCACAGAGGTCCCAAGTCCAGACCTGCATACTGACATAGGCATCTCTCATATCTGATGGGCCACTGATGTAGTTCATAATAATCACTGTTGTAAATGGTGCTACTGCAGTGATCTTCCGGGCCCTGTGCTGAGCAGCTTCTCCTCTGCACACTGACCACAAGGACTTGTTCATTTGGTACTGCCACCATTCACAGACCTCCATTAATTTTTTCAAGGAATAAAAGACATTCACTGGATGAGGTGGAGGTTATGACATCATCACCCCCCCCCCCTCCAACTCCTCCAGTCAGAGAATGACCTATATTCATTGAAAATTCAAGGCATTCTGTGAATGACAGCAGGTCTGAGTATGTGGTCCCATATGGTCAGTGTGCAGATAAGAAGCTGCTCACTCAAACCAAAAGCAAGACCCGGAAGATCACAGCTAACACTGTAGTAGCACTGACTACTACAGTGACCGCCAGCTTCCCCAGCAGCCTATCAGGTTTGAGATATCAATACTTACATTAATTCAAGCTAGACCAAGCTATAGACCGTTTGCCACCAACACCAGTGTTGAGCATATATGTATGTGACAACACTGGTCTCCTGATACTGGAAAAAACTGGACCTTCCTGATAACCAGTTTGTTTTTCTTTATGTGTACATCAAGACCAGCGCTGGTCTTGATTTACAGATATTAATTTGTCCATGGGGGCATTGTATTTTCAGCTGCTGGGGCTATATGGACTTTTTCCTGTGTGCCTATACACTTTATAAAATGCGTTTTTCTATATCTATCTATACTAATGCCATTGTGTCTATCAGTCCAATACAGACCATCATTGTCAATCACATTGTATGTCAGTGTCTGTTTCAATGGTAATCAGACACATTACTAATCAGTCTAGAATCTTTTACACATTATTATTACAGGTGCTTACATAGCACCATCAATTTATGCAGTGCTTTCATATTTATTATACATTCATATCAGTTCCTGCTCTCAAGGATCTTACAATCTAAGGTCTCTAACTCACATTCATACATACACATACTAGGGCCAATGTAGACAGGAGCCAATTAACCTATCAGCATGTGTTTGGAGGAAACCGGAGTACTTGGAGGAATCCCAGGTTGGCACATGGAGGCACAGGGAGAACGTGCAAACTCCAGGCAGGTAGTGTTGTGGTTGGGATTCGAAATGATGACCCTAGTGCTGCTAGGTAAAAGTGCTAACCTTTTGGCCACTGTTTTGCCCATTTACATGTATCAGTAGAAATCATATTTCACTTAATTCCAATTAGTCATCAACATTAAAGTGATGTCAAGTCTCATTTTTTTTTCTAAATAACCAAGATGTTTTACTTACCTTCACTGTTGCAGTGGTTTTGCACAGAGCAGCCCTGATCCTCCTCTTCTCGGGTCCCTGGCTGGAGCTCCTGGCTCCTCCCTCCTGTCGAGTGCCCCCACAGCAAGCAGCTTGCTATGGGGGCACCCGAGCCGAGCTGCAGCTCCATGTGTCCATTCAGAACAGGAGCTGCCATTCAGCCCTGCCCCCTCTCTCTCCCGATTGACTAACTGACTTTGATTGACAGCCGCGAGTAAAAAATGGGGGTTCAGTCAGCGCTAGACGATATACATAAACTCACAAAATTAAAGCAGCTGTACACTAAAAGGTCAATATATGAAAATCCTTTTGAACATGTAATAGGTAAATAACAGTGTAGTGCTAAGAATATATACAGAAACAAAATAACAGATTGCTCATAGCATAAAATGTTAAAAAGTCCCCTTTGGTATAAAAGATGGATATAAAAGTTGACAAATAAGATCTCCTCAGCGGTGATAAGGGTGTTCATAGACATTAATGTGATATCTCCTAATTAGGGATGAGCTTCGAGTTCGAGTCGAACTCATGTTCGACTCGAACATTGGCTGTTCGTAAGTTCGCCGAACAGCGAACAATTTGGGGTGTTCGCGGCAAATTTGAATGCCGCGGAACACCCTTTAAAAGTCTATGGGAGAAATCAAAAGTGCTAATTTTAAAGGCTAATATGCAAGTTATTGTCATAAAAAGTGTTTGGGGACCTGGGTCCTGCCCCAGGGGACATGGATCAATGCAAAAAAAAGTTTTAAAAACGGCCGTTTTTTCAGGAGCAGTGATTTTAATAATGCTTAAAGTCAAACAATAAAAGTGTAATATCCCTTTAAATTTTGTACCTGGGGGGTGTCTATAGTATGCCTGTAAAGGGGCGCATATTTCCCGTGTTTAGAACAGTCTGACAGCAAAATGACATTTTGAAGGAAAAAACCTATTTAAAACTACCCGCGGCTATTGCATTGCCGACAATACACATAGAAGTTCATTGATAAAAACGGCATGGGAATTCCCCAAAGGGGAACCCCAAACCAAAATTTAAAAAAAAATGACGTGGGAGTCCCCCTAAATTCCATACCAGGCCCTTCAGGTCTGGTATGGATATTAAGGGGAACCCCGGCCAAAATTAAAAAAAAAAAAATGATGTGGGGTTCCCCCTAAATTCCATACCAGACCCTTTAGGTCTGGTATGGATCTTAAGGGGAACCCCGTGCCAAAAAAAAAAAAAACGGCGTGGGGTCCCCCCAAAAATCCATACCAGACCCTTATCCGAGCACGCAACCTGGCAGGCCGCAAGAAAAGAGGGGGGGACGAGAGTGCGCCCCCCCTCCTGAACCGTACCAGGCCACATGCCCTCAACATTGGGAGGGTGCTTTGGGGTAGCCCCCCAAAACACCTTGTCCCCATGTTGATGAGGACAAGGGCCTCATCCCCACAACCCTGGCCGGTGGTTGTGGGGGTCTGCGGGCGGGGGGCTTATTGCAATCTGGAAGCCCCCTTTAACAAGGGGACCCCCAGATCCCGGCCCCCCCCTGTGTGAAATGGTAAGGGGGTACTTACCCCTACCATTTCACTAAAAAACTGTCAAAAATGTTAAAAATGACAAGAGACAGTTTTTGACAATTCCTTTATTTAAATGCTTCTTCTTTCTTCTATCTTCCTTCATCTTCTGGTTCTTCTGGCTCTTCTGGTTCTTCCTCCGGCGTTCTCGTCCAGCATCTCCTCCGCGGCGTCTTCTATCTTCTTCTCCTCGGGCCGCTCCACACCCATGGCATGGGGGGGAGGCTCCCGCTCTTCTCTTCTTCTTTTCTTCTCTTCTTCTCTTCTTCATTTTCTTCTCCGGGCCGCTCCGCACCCATGCTGGCATGGAGGGAGGCTCCCGCTGTGTGACGGCGCTCCTCATCTGACAGTTCTTAAATAACGGGGGGCGGGGCCACCCGGTGACCCCGCCCCCCTCTGACGCACGGGACATGACGGGACTTCCCTGTGGCATTCTCCGTGACGTCACAGGGAAGTCCTGTCAAGTCACCGTGCGTCAGAGGGGGGCGGGGTCACCGGGTGGCCCCGCCCCCGTTATTTAAGAACTGTCAGACGAGGAGCGCCGTCACACAGCGGGAGCCTCCCTCCATGCCAGCATGGGTGCGGAGTGGCCCAGAGAAGAAAATGAAGAAGAGAAGAAGAGAAGAAGAGAAGAGCGGGAGCCTCCCCCCCATGTCATGGGTGCGGAGCGGCTCGCGGAGAAGAAGATAGAAGACGCCGCGGAGGAGATGCTGGACGAGAATGCCGGAGGAAGAACCAGAAGAGCCAGAAGAACCAGAAGATGAAGGAAGATAGAAGAAAGAAGAAGCATTTAAATAAAGGAATTGTCAAAAACTGTCTCTTGTCATTTTTAACATTTTTGACAGTTTTTTAGTGAAATGGTAGGGGTAAGTACCCCCTTACCATTTCACACAGGGGGGGGGCCGGGATCTGGAGGTCCCCTTGTTAAAGAGGGCTTCCAGATTCCGATAAGCCCCCCGCCCGCAGACCCCCACAACCACCGGCCAGGGTTGTGGGGATGAGGCCCTTGTCCTCATCAACATGGGGACAAGGTGTTTTGGGGGGCTACCCCAAAGCACCCTCCCAATGTTGAGGGCATGTGGCCTGGTACGGTTCAGGAGGGGGGCTGCACTCTCGTCCCCCCCTCTTTTCCTGCGGCCTGCCAGGTTGCGTGCTCGGATAAGGGTCTGGTATGGATTTTTGGGGGGACCCCACGCCGTTTTTTTTTTTTTTTTGCGCGGGGTTCCCCTTAAAATCCATACCAGACCTGAAGGGTCTGGTATGGAATTTAGGGGGAACCCCACATCATTTTTTTTTTAAAATTTTGGCCGGGGGTTCCCCTTAATATCCATACCAGACCTGAAGGGCCTGGTATGGAATTTAGGGGGACTCCCACGTCTTTTTTTTTTTTAATTTTGGTTCGGGGTTCCCCTTTGGGGAATTCCCATGCCGTTTTTATCAATGAACTTTTATGTGTATTGTCGGCAATGCAATAACCGCGGGTAGTTTTAAATGGGTTTTTTCCTTCAAAATGTCATTTTGCTGTCAGACTGTTCTAAACACAGGAAACATGCGCCCCTTTACAGGCATACTATAGACACCCCCCAGCTACGAAATTTAAAGGGATATTACACTTTTATTGTTTGACTTTAAGCATTATTAAAATCACTGCTCCTGAAAAAATGGCCGTTTTTAAAACTTTTTTTTGCATTGATCCATGTCCCCTGGGGCAGGACCCAGGTCCCCAAACACTTTTTATGACAATAACTTGCATATTAGCCTTTAAAATTAGCACTTTTGATTATTCATGTTCGTGTCCCATAGACTTTAACGGTGTTCACGTGTTCCAACGAACTTTTTTCCTGTTCACATGTTCTGGTGCGAACCAAACAGGGGGGTGTTCGGCTCATCCCTACTCCTAATCAGTGATTCCTCCATCAGCTAGCCAAACCGCTCACCTCAATCACTGGACCTCTGAGCTAACAGATGGGTCAAACAGGCATTCGCCACTCAAAATGGTCACAGATGGAAGCTTGAATGTACAGATGAATAAGATATGATGTCCAACCACTTTTAACAACTGCACATTGTTCCAACAAACAGTGACATCATAAAGTCCTCTTGCACGCGTATCGTCCCTAAGCGGGACTTCCTCAGCGATAATGGAGGCCTGTACGTCTATCCTTTATATAGTAAGCTACCTATGTAATTGCACCTATACACTCCTCCTCCTAAGGCATGCGCTGTCCAATCAGCTTCAAACGTCCGGAGGTTAAGTGTTAAGAAATGTCTTTTCCTCACCCCTATTGTAATGTGAATGTGAAGATTACAATTGCCGGGGCTGGCTTATTCCTTAATTACACTGTTAAACTAATTACAGAGCGATGCACAGAGGGGATTTTTCTGATTAGCAACGATAACAACCGACACCTTGTGGTTCTTGTTTTTAAACCTAAAAAATTGCTGCCCATTACTTTAAAATCCCACTGAACTTTCAGTTCAAATCAGCTAAATACATGTTTAGGTGCATCAAGGCAAAAGGTGTTCAAAGTCTTACAGTTCAGTTTCTTTAGAAAGCAGCCACAGTATAAAAGTTCCTTGCTAGCATGCCTTTGTTCTATGTGGAAGCAGAGGTCCCTCTGCAGAGGTCCCACACATCCCTTGCTAAGCCAGAGCTAAAACTCTCAAATCTGCATTCATTGTGAGTTTTCCTGATTGAAAGCTTTTGGTCTGACTGAGCAGGGGGTGTGTCCAACCACTATTGCAGCTTGCTAATCCTTAGATGTGATGGTTGTGTTTGTTTTCTCTTTTTTTTTTCCTTTACATTCACCTGGTGATCTGGCCAGTAACACACGTCCTGCCTTATGGGCACTCCACTCTATGGAGACATCTTTGGCCAATAGCACGGTCAGTGGTTTTAAACGGATTGTAAACAACTATGCATTAAGGTGAAAAAACTAAACCTGAGCCCTTCGTTCCCTCGGCGGAGACGCGCTGTACCTCTCTGCCCGGGGTTCTCGGCTCTTGATTGAATAGATTGATAGCAGTGCAGCCATTGGCTCCTGCTGCTGTCAATCAAATCCAATGACACAGGCGCCGGGGGGTGAGGCCGAGTCCAGCATTCTGTGTCTATAGACACAAATGCTGGTCTTGGGAGCCCGCCCGCAAGGTAACCCCACCCAGGAGATCGCTTCTCCTAGGGTTATCTGATGCAGGGAGGAGCCGCGAGAGCCGCCGGGGGACCCCAGAAGATGAGGATCGGGGCCACATTGTGCAAAACGAACTGCGCAGTGGAGGTAAGAATGACATGTTTGTTATTTAAAAAAAAAAAACAGGTTTTACAAACCCTTTAAGGCTGGTACACACAGGATGAATATTGACCAGTATAGGCCGGCTCAACAGAAACAGCTGCAAGCGCTGATCAGTGTATTGTGGCAGAGAAGTGGGCAGTCCCCTTGTCAGAACACAATAGCATAGGGGGGGTGATCACCGCACTAACATCACTTAGTTAGTACAGCGACCTACGTTGTTTTTTTTTTTTTCAGTCTGCTGGTTTGAACAAAAAAATAACTTCTAGTGTGTACCTAGCATTAGATGAGAAGATTTCGATGGACTTAAACTAACAAACTGAAGCTGAACTAAAATGTGACCATTGGAAGCACCCCTGTCAGTGGTAAATGGTTTGTCTCATTCTTCTAAGTGCTACTTTTTTTGGAACAGTTTGGTTTGTTAAAGGAAATTGAAAGATAACAGACTTACTGGCCAGAATACCAGGTTAAAATAAAGGAAAAAAGCCTAAAAAATAAAACAATTGCAGCCACCACATTTAAAAATTGCAAAACTGCAATAAAATTAATTTTTGCTTTTATGCTTAACCGCATGCCGACCAGCCGCCGCAGTTGTACCGCGGCAGAATGGCATGGCTGGGCAAAACGACGTTATGTAACGTCGCTTCGCCCTGTGGCCACTAGGGGGCGCATGTAGCCGCCGGAGGCGTGCTCGCGCCCCCTGCTCGCCCTCCGAGCTGATGCGAGTGCCCGGCGGTCTCAATCACTACCAGGGGCTCCCGCGATCGCTCGGGGCACAGGGAGAACCAGGATCTGTGTGTGTAAACACACAGTTTCCGGTTCTCTTAGGGGAGAACTGACAGATCCTCTGTTCATACATAGTTTCCCTGCACAGTCCACATCCCCCTTCAGTTAGAACACTTCCTAGGACACACATTAACCCCTTCACTGCCCCCTAGTGTTAAACCCTTCACTGACAGTGACATTTTTACAGTAATCAATGCATTTTTAATCGCACTGATCGCTGTATTAATACCAGTGGTCCCAAAAACGTGTCAAAATTGTCCGACGTGTCCACCATAATGTTGCAGTCATAATAAAAATCGCTGATCGCCACCATTACTAGTAAAAAAAAATTATTAATAAAAATGCCATAAAACGATTTTGTAGACGCTATAACTTTTGCGCAAACAAATCAATATACGCTTATTACGATTTTTTTTTTACCAAAAATATGTAGAAGAATACGTATCGGCCTAAACTGAGGAATTTTTTTTTTTTTTATATATTTCTTGAGGATATTTATTATAGCAAGAAGGAAAAAATAATGCTTTTTTTTCAAAATTGTCGCTCTTTTTTTGTTTATAGCGCAAAAAATAAAAACCACAGAGGTGATCAAATACTACCAAAAGAAAGCTCTATTTGTGGGGAAAAAAGGACGTTGATTTTGTTTGGGAGCTACGTCGCACGATCACGCAATTGTCAGTTAAAGCGACACAGTGCCGAATCGCAAAAAGTGCTCTGGTCTTTGGCCAGCCAAATGGTCCGGGGCTGAATCGGTTAATATTGTTTTAATACCATCTTTCACTTTTCTGTTACTTAGGAAGAATTGTGTGTAAATCACCATATTGCATATAATGCTACCAAATATTGTTCATTTTAAATTGAAATTGATATCGCTTTAGATTCTGTGACATCTGAAGGTCATACAGAAAACCTTTAAACAATATAGAAATAGCTTTTAGTTTGTTTTTTTGTTGGTGTTAAGAATGGTACATAGGGGCAGAATATTGGACGGTATTGGATGGTTCAACAGAAACAGCTCCCAGCGCTGATCAGTGTGTTCTGGCGGGGAAGGGGACAGTCCCCCTGTCAGAACACAATAGGGAAATCACCGCCCTAACATCACTTAGGGTCAAACATGGAGCAAATTGCTTTCTTGCAACCACAGATTGCAGGAAAGAAATTTGCTTGATTCCCTCAACAGTAGTGATGCGGGAATCCCTCCCGCCGGGCTATTGTCTTCTCCCAGCGGGAGGCTGGGGAAAGCCATCCTGGCCGGGAGAGGACAGTGTTTATGGCTAGTGGCCGGGAGAGGACAGTGTTTATGGCTAGTGGCCGGGAGAGGACAGTGTTTATGGCTAGTGGCTATAGCAGCTACTTGCAATAATCACAAGCCAATCTGGCAGGCTGGTTGTACCCAAGTTGATTGATCGATCAACTTGGTACATTCAGCCTGCCCACTAATGGTTCGAATCTCGGCCGGTTCCTGCTGAAGTAGCAGATATTTGTGTAATGATATCACATACTGGACATGAAAAGCTGTAGCTAGTCGCCATGTTGTTTGGAACCTTGGGGCAGCCATGACAGCTTGGCTAACCGTGTAACATTACAGAAAAATCTGAACTCCCTCTCTCCTCCCTTGTATCTGGAATTCATAGATTTAGATTTCAAAGGAGAGGTTATCTCGACAGAGAAAGCAGAACCAGGGTAGGTCTGTAAAAACAGCTCATGGCCTGGCAGGATGTTCAGGCCTGTCATAAAACTGTCACCCTCTCAATTCAGAGAACCAGCAGATACCGGTCCTAAATACCTGAATGCACCTAAAGCTTAAAACAGTGGAATAAGTATAAAATTTCAGCATGTTTCATAACTTCCAAAGTAATAATAGCACATCCATAATATGGACATATTTATTTATTCATCAGATAATTTGTAACATTTCAAGTCCAGACACCCCTATATCAGGTCATATAGGAAACCACTGGTACCCCTTATTCCTCCTAGTTAAACTGGACAGTAGAGACATGGCATGTTTATATTTGTTCTGAAGCAAATCTCACGCTGAACAATAATATGGATATTTGGAGTCTGTAAACATTATAGATGCAGAGATATGATTATATCACTCTGGCTTTCACACTGGAGTGACAGGAGAGGCGCTTTACAGGCGCTTTGCAGTCGCTATTTGTAGCACTAAAAGACCTGTAAAGCACCTCAGTGTGAAAGTTGTCTAACTGCTACTTTTTCTGAACAGTTCGGTTTGTTAACCACTTCTGCCCCACGGAAGATTTTACCTCCTTCCTGACTAGAGCACTTTTTACAATTTGGCATGGCGTCGCTTTAACTGACAATTGCGCGGTCATGCAATGTTGCACCCAAACAAAATTTGCGTCCTTTTTTTCCCACAAATAGAGCTTTCTTTTGGTGGCATTTGATCACCTCTGCGGTTTTTATTTTTTGCGCTATAAACAAAAAAAGAGCGACAATTTTGAAAAAAAAAACAATATTTTTTACTTTTTGTTATAATAAATATCCCCAAATTTAAAAAAAAAATCTTCATCAGTTTATGCCAATATATATTCTTCTACATATTTTTGGTAAAAAAAATTTGCAATAAGCGTATATTGATTGGTTTGGGCAAAGGTTATAGCGTCTACAAACTATGGGAAGATTTATGGCTACTTTATGGCATTTTTATTATTTATTTTTTATTTTTTACTAGTAATGGCGATGATCTGCGATTTTTAGCAGTACTGCGTCATTGTGATGGACAGATCGGACACGTTTGACACATTTTTTGGACCATTTATACAGCGATCGGTGCTATAAATATGCACCGATTACTGTGCAAATGTCACTGGTAGGGAAGGTGTTAACACTAGGGGGCGATCAAGGGGTTAAATGTGTGTTCCCTAGATGTGTTCTAAATGTATGGGGATAGGACTGACTGGGGGAAGGAGACATATCGTTCTTCCTACTTAGTAGGAACAAACAATATATCTCCTCTCCCCTGACAGAACAGGGATTTGTGTGTTTACACACACAAATCCCCATGCTCGCTCTTGTGTACGTGATCGCATGTGGCCAGCGCAGATCGCGCCCACCAGCCACATGCATCTGGTCCCCCACCGTGCCCTTTGGCGGCTCTCAAAGGAGACCCCGTACAGGTACAGGGTTTCGTGCAGCGGTGCCATTATGCCACAGTAAATCTACGTGAGCTGGTCTGGAACCGGTTAAAGGAAATTGAAAGATAACAGACTTACTGGCCAGATCACAAGGTAAAAATAAAGGAAACAAATCCTAAAAATAAAACAATTGCAGTCACCACATTTAAGAATTGGAAAACTGCAATATAATTCATTTTTGATGTTAGGTTTAATATTGCTTTAATATCATCTTAATATCATCTTACACTTTTCTGTTACTTAGCAAGAATTTTCTCTAAATCACCAAACTCCAAATGCTACCAAATATCGCTAATTTCAAATAGAAATTGATATTTCTTTAGATTCTGTGACATGTGAAAGTAGCTCACTGGGCTGCAGAAAACCTTTAAACAATATAGAAATAGCATTTAGCTTTTTTTTAATTCATGGTGCTGATGGCGACTAATCTGTCTTGGCACCTTCTGTTTAAATTCGCAACACTATAGCCAAAGGCTGTATGGAATTGGGAAATCTTGACTATCTTGACTGTATATTTGGGCAATGGAAAAAATAATTCAAACCCTGGCTATCACCATGAATTCAATGTCATGTTAGAAAATGAATTGGGACACTGACAACCTTAGAAATAAAATGTTTCATCTAACTGGTGAACTTGTACAAGATAAAGTGTAGATTTTTGGGATTTATTCTTTTTAAAAGTAATCAGAAATTAATACATTCTGCCATTAATATTTTGGCAGCAATATATTCCAGCGCAGCATAAGGTTAGTACAAACATGTAGAGGTTCATTTACAGTTAGGCAATAGGTAAGGGTAAATTAAAGTGGTAGTAAATAGCTGGTGGTCAAAAAATAAATAAAAATCCTGCAAGGCAATGTCATAATGTGCTAGTATGCATTGCATGCTAACACATTATGAGAAACTTACCTTAGAACTAAGCCCTCCAGCACCACAATGTCACAACTGAGATGGCTGATGTCTTCCCTTGGCCTTCCTGCCTGCCTCCAGCTGCATGAGTGGCCGGGAGCGCAATGAAGTCACTCCTGCGCATGCGTGCAGAAGCCTCAGTTTACGGCAGGGGCTCTGAAGGTCCGGCACTGTAAGCCGGACCTTGAGAGCGCATGCGCCGATGATGTCATCAGCTGCATGAACTCTGAATATCTCCTAAACTATGCAAGTTTAGGAGATATTCACAGTACGTACAGGTAAGCCTTTTTATAGGCTTACCTGTAGGTATAAGTGGTAGTATAGAGTTTACTACCACTTTAAAAGACAGGCCTAAGGTCAAATTTAGAGGCCTAATTTTAAGGGTTAAAGGCCAATTTACTTAAAACCTTCTTCTAGCTTTGGATCAAGTGATGAAGAATTATAACCTTTCAAATGTATGTAAAGCTGTAGATGGGATGTGCTGGATTCCAGGACTGTGCCGGGTTCTGCTTGGATGAAGAGAATCTATGACAGGGTATAGTATCCCTAGCAAAGCTGCTCTAACTACACAAACAGGACAAAGTGGGGGTCCTTTGAGTTAAATAATTGAGGGTCGCAACATGTATTTCCTCATATTACATAAACCAATGCATTTCGTAATGACCCTTCATCAGTACTTTAAACCTAACCCCAGATTTCAGTCACTCTAAAATATTCCTTGGACCAAGCTGGCTCAAATGAACTATTTGCTTCACTAACAGATGTGCTTGTTGGGAGTGCTATATAAACTGTGTAGTATTTATAGTATATGGTGTAGTATATATAAACATCAGCGAAATACTGTATACAATACCGTGGTCCTGTCCTGTACTGCTCCCAGCACAAAATCAAGTCAGACTGAGTGCTGCTCAGCCATTCACAGGAAACTTTGCATTTTATGAACGAATACAAGGCTTCCTCTGACTGGTGGAGAGGTGGGTGGATGATGTCGTGATCTCCACCGCAGGCAATCAGAATCCTTAATGTGTGGAAAAGGGGTGAAAATACTGTGCTAAACCCAAACAAACGTGAACAAAAAGCTGCTAACACACAAACAAACCAAGTCTGAGACGAAATGCAAAAGATAAGTGTAGCGCTAAATAATAATGTCAAGGTGAATCAATAAAAATGTATAAATTGTATATAAGCATCCAGCATCCAGAACACCTCAATCACAAAGGCAGAAATGGTGAAAAATGGTGAAAAATGAATAAATAATGTATGACAACAAAGTAAACCCCAAAATGCTGTGGAGTGATAACAATAAAAAAGACCAAAAGTCCACATGTAAAGTGTCCAATCAGTCTGATGTGGAGGTGTGTAACCTGGCGTACAGGGGGCAGCTGGAGCAGCTGAGGAGCCTGGTGCTGGCAGACAAGTCCCTGACCGCCAGAACTGACCAGCTTTAGAACCTTCGTTTGGACCCATCTCCCAACCTCGTGTCAATTGGAGTCTGCGGCCTGCAGGATACCGTCCAGTTTTGGCACCACCTCACTACTGGGGATCCAGTATCCCAAAGCCTTTTAAACGCACTGCCGTACGGTATGTGCATCCAACTGATCCGGTAAGAGTATCCATCCTTCCATCTGCATGTTTTCTCCTATTTTGTGGTGTATTTTCTACTTCGGTTGAAGATTGAAGAGAAAGTCCCCCAACCATGGACACTTTATATGTGGACTTTTGGTCTTTTTTATTGTTATCACTCCACAGCATTTTGGGGTTTACTTTATTGTCATACATTATTTATTAATTTTTCACCATTTCTTGTATCCATTCCACCTTTGTGATTGAGATGCTCTGGATGCTTATATACACATTTATACATTTTTATTGATTCACCTTGACATTATTATTTAGTGCTATCCTTTACAATCAGAATCCTTGTACTTATTTAAAAAATGCAAACCTTCCTGTGATTGGCAGTGCTCAGCTCAACTTGATTTTGTTTGGGAAGAGGGGCAGGAAGTACCCATTCTGCTGCAAGAACACAACTCTGTACAATGTATGTAGCTGATACAGTGCACACAGAGCCACATGTGTTAGTCAAAGTAATAGTTTGTTTGGACCAGCTTGGTGAACAGCCTCAGATGATACACAGGGATGAAAGTGAACAGCCTCAGATGATACACAGGGATAAAACAAATCTCCCTACATAAGTTTTACATGTACAGTGGGGACGGAAAGTATTCAGACCCCCTTAAATTTTTCACTCTTTGTTATATTGCAGCCATTTGCTAAAATCATTTCAGTTCATTTTTTTCCTCATTAATGTACACACAGCATCCCATATTGACAGAAAAACACAGAATTGTTGACATTTTTGCAGATTTATTAAAAAAGAAAAACTGAAATATCACATGGTCCTAAGTATTCAGACCCTTTCCTTTGCTCAGTATTTAGTAGAAGCACCCTTTTGATCTAATACAGCCATGAGTCTTTTTGGGAAGGATGCAACAAGTTTTTCACACCTGGATTTGGGGATCCTCCTTGCAGATCCTCTCCAGTTCTGTCAGGTTGGATGGTAAACGTTGGTGGACAGCCATTTTTAGGTCTCTCCAGAGATGCTTAATTGGGTTTAAGTCAGGGCTCTGGCTGGGCCATTCAAGAACAGTCACAGAGTTGTTGTGAAGCCACTCCTTCGTTATTTTAGCTGTGTGCTTAGGGTCATTGTCTTGTTGGAAGGTAAACCTTTGGCCCAGTCTGAGGTCTTGAGCACTCTGGAGAAGGTTTTTGTCCAGGATATCCCTGTACTTGGCCGCATTCATCTTTCCCTCGATTGCAACCAGTCGTCCTGTCCCTTCAGCTGAAAAACACCACCACAGCATGATGCTGCCACCACCATGCTTCACTGTTGGAACTGTATTGGACAAGTGATAAGCAGTGCCTGGTTTTCTCCACACATACCACTTAGAATTAAGGCCAAAAAGTTCTATCTTGGTCTCATCAGACCAAAGAATCTTATTTCTCACCATCTTAGAGTCATTCAGGTGTTTTTTAGCAAACTCTATGCGGGCTCTCATGTGTCTTGCACTGAGGAGAGGCTTCCGTCGGGCTACTCTGCCATAAAGCCCCGACTGGTGGAGGGCTGCAGTGATGGTTGACTTTCTACAACTTTCTCCCATCTCCCGACTGCATCTCTGGAGCTCAGCCACAGTGATCTTTGGGTTCTTCTTTACCTCTCTCACCAAAGCTCTCCTTCCCTGATAGCTCAGTTTGGCTGGACGGCCAGCTCTAGGAAGGGTTCTAGTCATCCCAGACGTCTTCCATTTAAGGACTATGGAGGCCACTGTGCTCTTAGGAACCTAAAGTGCAGCAGAAATTTTTCTGTAACCTTGGCCAGATTTGTGCCTTGCCACAATTCTGACATGCACTGTGAGCTGTAAGGTCTTATATAGACAAGTGTTGGGCTTTCCTAATCAAGTCCAATCAGTATAATCAAACACAGCTGGACTCAAACGAAGGTGTAGAACCAACTCAAGGATGATCAGAAGAAATGGACAGCACCTGAGTTAAATATATGAGTGTCACAGCAAAGGGTCTGAATACTTAGGACCATGTGATATTTCAGTTTTTCTTTTTTAATAAATCTGCAAAAATGTCAACAATTCTTTGTTTTTCTGTCAATATGGGGTGCTGTGTTTACATTAATGAGGAAAAAAAATGAACTTAAATGATTTTAGCAAATGGCTGCAATATAACAAAGAGTGAAAAATGTAAAGGGGTCTGAATACTTTCCGTCCCACTGTATATATGCTGTCTTCAGCTGTATATATCCTTCAGACAGTGCACATTTTGTTACAGATTTTTTTCTTCCTGTTCAGCACTGGGAGTGGATTATTGGCATACAACCAAGACAGAAAGGCACACACCCCCATTCCACATAGGCAAAGGAAGAAAGGAATGTGAAGAGCTGTGCTGTGACAAGTCAAGCTGTCTGCTAATCTATTTATAGAAAACCTCCCACAACACAAATTTCAGGCTGCTTTTACCTACTGTGTCGAAAAACTTGTCAGAAGTTAAAAGGCTGATAACAGAGCTACGGAGCAGGAGAAAGCCACGGAACTCAGTGCTTTGGAGAGAGATAAGAAAACACTGCAGATATATGTGCCCAGCTCAAATTTCATGAATCAGGGTTTACATCATCTTTAAGGTAACAGAAGGCTGCAGTTTGGCTTTAAAGGTTGCTGGAGACAAAAAGGCATAGAGCACTCTTATCATAGCAGCTGGTCTTGCAAGACCAAGTTCCATCATGATCACTATCAGAAAGATGGCCCAGAGAAATGATGTCTAACCACCTTTGGATAGAGTATAAGCAAAAAATGGTTGAAAGAGGCTAGAAGAGATCTACAGCACTAAGAATCAGTATAGGATGAAGAAAAAAGGGGGCACATTCATCCGCCACATTCTTATATCTTATGGAAACTGTCACGTACCTGATCTGAGACTGAAATGACAAGGTTGGCCTCTCTTGTATCCTCAGCCCAGGTCCAGGAAGGTAGAACAGAGGGACAGGAAAAACAAGAGTGATGGCAGGTGTTGATAGGAGTGCTTGCAGCAGGAGATGCGATCCCAGGCAGGCTGGCAGAACATCAGTTCAGGAACAGTAGCTGTTAAAGGGGAGCTCCACAAGTGCCGCAGGTTCTGGATGAGTAGCTTGTCAGAGCTCCCAGCAGATAGGCAGTGAGGTACAGAATCATAAGGCAGAGATAAGGTCAGGAACAGAGCCGGGGTCAGGAACTGGCGACAAGGCAGAATCAGGATCCAAGTTCAGGTCAGAGGCAAGCTGGGCCAGCAACAAGGGTAATAGCAGGATATGGGGAACAGCTGAAAGACCAGTCAGCACTTGGCAAAGGGCAGAAGCATCTTTAAATAGTCCATCTGGTGCCAACATGCACTGTGCATGTGCCCCTGCATTGCTGCGTGTTTGGGTGCCCCTGGTCACCATACTGTGGAGAATGCCACTTGTATGAGAATTTCTGCAAGCCAGACGTCTTTCAGGACTTCCAGGACAGTAACTCGATTGTAGGGATTTCCTCACTAATAGGTGTTATGATTAAGAGCTATTATCTGCGTGAAACACATTAATATTGTTATATTCTGGTGCTCGCTGTGCTGTATATGCTTTTATTTGTTGATCACTACAATAAAGATTTTGGCATCCTTCTAGAGTGTGCAGTTATTCATCCATTTTTCCCTCGCTATAGGTAGTTTTATATCTGTTCCATCCTGAGGGCATCACTCTCTTTCAAATGGGTCTATTAATCATTTCTCTATTCTATATTATAAAAAACTTCATCAGTAAAGTATGCCAAATCACTTGATTTGTAATGTCTATAGTGCTTAAGCAGAATTGGGCATTCTTTGGTGGTATATCCTGTTACTGGAGTCCCCAAGAGCTAAGAGGCAAATTTCAAATTGCTAGAGGGCATAAAAAAAGAAAGGAAATTGCAGCTTGGCCTGGAGTCATCCTTTAACCAAAAATAGTTGTACTTCTTCAGAGACACAAGCACGTTTGCCACTTTTGCCTGTCAGTAACTACACATTTACCCTTCTCTTAATATTCCTTGCTGTATTGAAACAGCTCATTTGTGACTCTTTTAGCACTGAACACCTCTGTAGGCAAACACCTTCTCAGGAACATCAACCTGAATTGATTGATTATATTTTTTTCCTGTTGCTCTAGGGAGTCTTGTCTAGCTCTCTCGCTGTCTGAGAATCACGCTGTCAATGACAAAACTACAATGTCCTTCTTGGAACACAAGATGCCTCATTCAAATCAGCCATGACTTATTTTTCCACCTTTTCACCGCAACGGTAGAACAAACCCGTTGTTTACCCCAGCCATGCTGGCAACATCTTTTCATGTTTTTGCCAGAATGTTGTATTAAATTTGTTAGAATGTGAAAATGCAGCTATTCTGAGTTTAATCAAACAGTTGTGTACTTTGGTCATATTATTTGTCAGCTGTGGGTTTTAACTCTCAAGGGACTCGAGGAAGAGGTGTTGCAAGTAGACAAGTAAGATGAAATGACACCCAAGGGGTTAATTTCCGCTATGTCTTCTGCTGCATTATGCCGTGATGTGTTCCTGGTCCCTGTGTAGTTAAATTAGCTGCAAGTCTCCTTTATGTTTTTCTGAAGGACGTAGCAGGCCCTGCATTGCAAAACATTGACATCCAATCTTGAACAAGTGGGGTTAATCCATGTTCGACTTTAGGAGGAAGAAAGAAAAAAATCCTGGCATGAAAAGGGATTTGAAGGTAAAACAAACAGAGTCCTCATTTGCATGTCTGCACCCAGAATCGCACTACGGTACATGAATTTTATGTTCCGTATGATGTTCGGGACTAAAATAAGCTCATAGCTGCTTTGTAAGGACAGTAGGTTTTCTTTTTTTTTTGCCTTTCGTCCTTCCGTTTATCATTAAACAGATGGGCACTTACAATCCCCTTTTGACCATTTTATGAAATCATGATCACAATTCCAATTTATAATGAAAATAAAAGGCTCTTCTTTCTGTTCCTGAAAGCAACAGTTGACCACGGGGAGATGGCTGTTTTCTAATATTTATTAGATTTCATTATTTTTGTTTAATGTCATGTATTTTATTCGTACGTATAAAAGTACTAGCATGAAATGATCTTTAAATGAAAGGAAGAAGAAAAAATAAGTAAACCATTCATTGGTATAATTACGTAGGTGTATAGAATTATCCTTCTAAAGTGATATTTTTGAGGTTTATTGTTTGGCTGCTCTCTTAAAGTACTCACACATGGGCCTATTATTAACTATTAGTAGCTAAAGAAGGTCATTTCAGACCTTCACTGCTAATGGTTTGCTTGTCTATTGGTGGGCTGCTCCTGACATTATAGATGACAGATTGCTCTAATATCAAATGAACAAGATAGGGACTAGAAGTCTATAAGGATTGTATGAATGCTGTAATTGATTTGAGGAAATTGTCCATATACCACTGTGGATGGCCAAATCTGTTGCAGATTGAACCTAGAAGGTTTAGGCACCATATCTCTTTCTGCATGGCCTGTATTAGGTATTCCACTATGTACTGTAGCATATGCATTTTTACTGCACTAAATTAACATGCATTGACAAGAGTCTTTTGGTTGAACTAAAATATCTTGAGTACACAAGCAGGTCAGCCTGACGGATGACAGGGGTTCACCAAAGGTGTGGGGTCTAAGCACTAACTGTATTCACCATAGCTGCGGATGGTGGACATGAGCAAGCTGGGTTCCAGTAGTAGATATAGGTAGCGATCAAGCAGAAGCATAGGCAGCAAACAAGTCAACGGTTGGTAACAAGCAGTTGCAGATTTGGATCAAGCAGATGCGTAGTCGTGGATCAAGCCAAAGGTCTATAATAAATAGTTGCAGGTTGGAATCAAGTTGAAGTGTAGTCAAGGAACATAACAAAGGTTGGTTTTGAGTTGTAGTGGAAATAAGCACAGCTGCAGGTATGCAAATAAGCAAGATATCGGCTGAACAGAGCACAATAATCTGGCAAACGGGAAGTACAGAGACATGGCTTAAATCAGGAAGTTCATGGGAGGAGCAAAGAGTTCAAAGTTTACCAGAAACAAGAGACAAGACAAAAAAGTCCAAAGGATCAGACAGGGAGCTCTTCAGCACCTCAGGTGACTCAGCTTGAAATGCTACTGCCAGGTGCAGCAGAGGCTGTGGGTTCAGATCCTGGTCATGACATAATGTCACTTATTAACACTGGCATTATTTTCTCTGCGATTAAAGCTGGTCAGTTGAAATTGTTCACTCACATATTCCAAGGAGGGATCCTTGAATTAAACACTGAATTTAGAAGAGAACAAACAGCCATAGCATCATTTGAACAATGGCTGGCCTTTAAAACATTGTAAAGATCAGTATTTTGGATTGTGGGAGCAATTGGTAAATATTTCTCTTCAGCCATGGAGGGGAGGGTCAGCACCAAGTTCCAGTATTTATCTTAATAGCACCGACACAGAGTTTGCAGTAGAGATGCACCACCAGCACTGGCACAGCAACCTCAGGTATGTTTTCAAACTTTTAGTAAAATTTACCTTAACCACTATTGTCAAATGGTGGCTGGGTGGGACATTTGTCATTCCGGGTGGACATCATATGATATCTTTCTGGAACGCGTCAAGTGCGTGCCCCTCTGACGGGATCTCTCACCTGCTTTTTTCAAACAGGCACAGCGGATGACTTATTAGTGTACCGGCCTGCTGATGGTAGCATGTGATTACTATGGCCAATCACAGCAGATGATCAGATGACAATTGTAAACAATGCATGGCTTCCTTTCATGCCATTCATTGTGAACAATTGTGTTGCTAGCTGTGATTGGTTACAGTGATCACATGGTATAGGCAAGGCTGGGTCACATCCCATCTGTACCATGTGATTAGCTGTGGCCAATCACAGCTAATTACAACAAATCACACTGAATGCTTCTTTTGATAAAAAAGGTTGCTTATACCAGTGTTACAGCAATCATATTGTGAAAAAAATCCCGATAATTTCTCCAGAGTAGTACAGTATTACTAGGGTAACATATTGCTCTGGTCACAGTGTGTTAAAAAAAAATCATAAAAAATGAAAAAAAAATGTGATTAAAAAAAAAGAAAAAAATTTGAGAACTAGAAAAAAAATTATATATATATTTTTTTACATACTATCGCTAGTAAGTGTCCCTGATCACCGCCACACCCGTTATATGATAATGCTGTACTGCACTGGTGATAGAATGTAAAAAAAAGTGGAAAAAATATTTTTTTTTTATTTCTTCATTTTCCTAAAAAACTTGTGACAAAAAAATTACACTTCAAAAAACTCACCATGCCTCTTAGTACTTTGGACTGTCTAATTTCCAAAAAGGGGTCATTTGATAGATATTTGTACTGTCCTGGCGTATTTGGACCTCAAGAAATGAGGCCGTCAGTACATCAGGATTGATCAATTTTCAGATACAGTATATATACAGCAGTTTGTGGACTATACCTCTCCTACAGACTAAATAATAAACACTGATTTGGGTTATTTTCACCAAAGAAATATAACAGAATACAGTTTGGTCTACATATATGAAGAAAGATTATTTGTTTGCAAAATTTTATAATAGTAGCACTAATCACTTTTTTATTCAAAATTATCATTTTTTTTTCCATTTATTTAGCAAAAAATAAAAAACCCAGTGGTGAATAAATACCACCAAAAGAAAGCTATATTTGTATGAAAAAATACTAAAAATAAAATTTGTGTGCAGTGTTGCATGTCTGAGCAATTGCCATTCAAAGTGTGACAGCGCTGACAGATGAAAATTGGCCTGGGCAGGAAGGGGGTGAAAGTGCCCAGTATTGAAGTCGTTAAAACATTATAAAGTTCAGTTATTTGGATTGTGGGAGCAATTGGTAAAATGTTCTCTTCAGCCATGGAGAGGATGGTCAGTGCCCAAGTCCAGTGTTCAATTCAATAGCACTGACACAGAGAGTCCGCAGTAGAGATGCAGCAGCACTACCACAGCAACCTTGGGTATGTTTTAAATTCTTAAACTTTTAGTAAAATTTACTTTAACTGATGCAATAGTCAAATTCTAGTAAGCCTTTTTGGAAAATTAGAGCTACATTAATCTTACCCTCTACCTCTTCTCTCCGATTTTTAACACGATCTCATTTCAAAGAACCTTAGTAAGTAATAGGAGGTAATGTGGCAGGCCCTGTCAAAGCACTTTCCCTCCTGCAAGGTGAAAAGTCAGCAGTACATACCAGAACTTGTGAGTGATGATTTACCCTGCAGAAAGAAGATAGTTATTGATATAGATGACTGCTTGGGGTTCTGACTGCTTAGCAAGTTATCAGCACTCTATAATTTTATGAAACAAAAAGGTATAAGGAGAAAAGGTGAACGGTGGGCAGTAGGAGCCCCTGAACCTTGGAACTCTAGTGTTGCTCGTCTTGCTGCTCATAACACCATTCTGGAGACTTGGGTTTACTGATCATAGAATTGTCAATGCATGGTAAAACTATAGCACTGCATCATTCATTCAGTATAGCATTGTGTCATTCTGATAACAGGGGACATAATGTAACAGAAATACTGTGCATGAGATTAGAGAGGCGCTCCATGCAGGAAATCAGCTCTTTTCTTGTTGGAAGTGAACAAATACAACAGATCTGGATATAAGTGCCAATTTACAAAGCTGCATGAGTAATTTACTTGCACTCACTATTTTATCTCTGAAACTCACTATTTTATCTCTACAAAATATTCAGTCCAGAACTGAACTGATGTGGAATTGTAAAGGAACAAATACCGTATCTATTAAAAGCCTTTGTCTCACAGTGTACATTAGAAGTTGCCGCAGATCAGACAGAGCCTGCTCCATTTCTGGGCTGCAGGACATCCTAGGTCATCTAGCCATTCCATCCGCAGCTTGATGGTCCCTGCCCCTTTTATTCATTATCTTTGAGTTCTTTTGAGTTCTTTTAATCCTGGAGGTGTTTCATCACATATGGCGACCCATCACGTTTGGCTACCTGCTGGAGTGCGCATGTGGGACGCCGCCATATGTGTTCCAACACTGTTGTTTCGTCAGATTAGGTGACCCGTCAGAATGTGTAACGGAAGTGACGTTCCGTCGCCGCCATCTTGCTACATCCTACACTCCTCAATAGTAAGGATACACTGAAAAAGGGAAAGCGGACATCTTGTTACACCCACCGGAGTTTTGAATTTTACACTTATTTGTAACAGTAAACTGAGTTTATATAGTGAAATACAGTACTTAGAACTACGTCTGGCTGGTTAGTTAAATAAAGAAAATCTGTGTGCTTATAAGATAATATAAATTCAGTTATGTAACATTAACGCTAAACTCCTAGGACAAAAACTTCTATTTACGTACAGTATATGCGCCAAAACCAAAAAAGATATTAATCTACTTTGTATGCAATAAATTTCTTTTAAAATGCAAATATTACCTTGTAAAAGCAGCAATGACATCATCACTGTGCTGTGCATAGGTTGTGTAGAGATCAGAGCTGTGGGAGGAGCCCAGTAGATTCACCCACTACAGGCTGCCTATAGGAAACTATGGGGAGGGGTTTACCGAGATAAGACCGAATCAAAATTTTGCTATAAGGCCCAATCATATGTAGATTTACCCATGCACCAAGACATTTTGATATCTGTATATGTACAACCCCTTTGCGCGCCCCTCCCACCTTCCATGATCTGCTTGCATTGCATAGAGAAGCACACGGAGCCAATGATTACATCACTAGATCTTAAATAGGGAATGCAATAAACAGAATGAAATGTTTCATTTTAGGAATTTCATTAACATATTGTAGAAGAGAATAGGAGAAACCAGAAATGCAACTAATGATTTATTTTTAAGAAAATATGCATGATAATTATGGTGAACTGCAGTTTATATACAAAATAAAATTGCTAAAATGTATGCGGTATGTATAGCAGATAAAATCTTTATTGAACTGAAAACAACTGATTGTTAAAATAAGTATAGGAATAAAAATACAGCACGCGTAATGCTTTTGTGAAATGACACTACTGAGGGAAAATTTCAAAGTACCAAAGGTTAAAAAAACATGAACCTCTTTCACTTCCTGTACATGCCACTTCTGACTATACACAGGCCCTGGGTGAATTCCTCTGATACAGTTAGACTATCAAAACGATATTTTTTTTTCATTTAATAACTTTATATTCATTTTATAGTTGTCTTTTTTTTGTATTCCCGAAAAGGTAAAACACATAGAAAGAATAGAAACATATAGATCAGGGGTGTAAAACTCAATTTCAGTGCATTCTGCATCAGCGATATGGCTGCCCTCAAAGGGCTGGTTGTATCTAAGATTTGCTACAGACAGAGGGTTCAGGAATGCGTTACATACAGAGTGCAGAGTTCAGGATTGCGATACATACAGAGTGCAGAGATCAGGAGTGTGTGACGTACAGAATGCAGAGTTCATGTACAGAGTACAGGGTTTATGGGTGCACTATGTACAGAGTTCAGGGTGTAGCGGTGCTCTACTTACAGGATACAGGGTACAGGGTTCAGGGTTGCGCTGTGTACAGAGGGCAGGATTCAGGGTTGCGCTGTGTACAGAGGGCAGGGTTCAGGGTTGCGCTGTGTACAGAGGGCAGGGTTTAGTGGTATGGTATGCACAGTGTGCAACCCCAACTCCAATAGTCCCCCCCCCAAAGCTTCCTTGCATCTCTACTCTCTCCTACCTATGGCTCTAGTACCTCCTCCCTGTGTAGACTGCTCAGCAGGGAGATCGTTTTCTCTCTCTCTGGAGATTTGTCCCCGCTGTGCCCCATCATGAGTGCATGCAGGGATCTGTTATATCTAGGAGCCGTTAAGAGCAAAGCTATTCCTTGTAAACACAGAAGGCTTCTGTGTTTACAAATGACAGTGCGAAGCGGGAGTGGAGGGGGAGAGCCGGAGGTGGTGGTATAGAGTTCCGCCATATTCCAGCTGCAAAACTGTATTTGACCAATGTGATATAGATAGTCATAGTACAAAGCATGAAGAACCTGGCTTTAAAGAGAGCTATCATTAGGAGGATACATAAACAGAACTGTGTCAACTACAATAATTCAGCAGGCAGATGGAGTAGGAATAACCATGGTGTGCAGTTGCAATAATTAGAAGATATAAAAGAGAGAAGGGGAGAGGGTAAGCATGTAGCTAGGCCTCTGGGGAGAAAAAGCAGAGAGAATAACAGAGGAGACAAAGGGAAAGAGAGAACAGAGAAATTGAAAAGCCCCCCAAAAATTGGGTATGCTTTGGAGGGGGGGGGGGGGGGTAACAGAAAGGGACCCCAAAAGTGCCTAAATAATATGGGTATATACAGGGCTATGGAGACAGAACAAAAAGTAGATGGAAAATAGCACTCAATCCATGGTTCCAATACCTTCTGGAATGTTGTCATTAAATTGTTTTACTTAGCAGGGAGCTTAAAGATCATAACTTGTGAGATCTGATGCTTCACTTCCATTAAGGGAGCAGTTTGAATTTTCAATGCATGGGCTATTACTCAATTTGCCACTGCAATTTTTTTCAACAAGTTGGAATCGGGTGCACTCTTCAGGTTGATTATTTAAAAGGACCTCATAAGTCCTTACGAAAAGACCTGCTTGTAGCAGTGCATGTCATTTGACTGACCCAGATGCAAAAATATCTCATCTTTGGGTAGTCCCAATAAATATTGCTAAATGAGTCCTCTACCCGACAACCATGAAAACACAATGGGGCGTAGAATTGTGTGGGATATTTATGAGGTGACCAGATACCAGAAAAGTAGGAGTTTATAATTTGCCTCTACCCACAAAATATGACCTGAAGTCCTCCTTTGCTATATGTTTGCCCAAGTCTCTTGCCTATTTAAGAGCATAAAAGGGGAGGGTACATGAAGCTTCTGAAAGCAAAAGGGGTACACTAGCATGATGAGTCCTTGGTCCCTTGGATTATTTCATAGAACTTCTTTGAATGCTGTAAGGGAGGACAGGTCAGACTTATTATGAACATGTGATTGGATGAAGTGCTTAATTTGAAAATATTGGAAAATATATCTTGTGTGGAGTTTATGTTTATTCTTGAGGGTTTCAAATGGGACAATGCCAGTTTGTTAGAAGTTCATAATGAGTCCATTAAACGTGTGTAGTTAAGTACAGTTTGTAACAGAGTCATGTTTGGAAGGCTAACAGGTTAGTGTACAAGCTAAACAAAAATGGCAACCACCCCAATTTATAACTAGCCTTTGAAGCAAGGGGCACATAGAAGGGCCGTGCACATCACATACAAACAAAAAAAGTCCCAGCACATTTCCTAGTTAGCCTGCAAACCCCAAAGTTAGCCTGCAAAAACAACAAATTGTCCCTGTCTAATAGGGCGTACACACGGTCAGACTTTGTTCGGACATTCCGACAACAAAATCCTAGGATTTTTTCCGACGGATGTTGGCTCAAACTTGTTTTGTCTACACACGGTCGCACAAAGTCGTTGGAAAATCCGATCGTTCTAAACGCGGTGACGTAAAACACTTACTTCGGGACTTTATTTATTCTGAGCATGCGTGGCACTTTGTCCGTCGGATTTGTGTACACACGATCGGAATTTCCGACAACGGATTTTGTTGTCGGAAAATTTTATCTCCTGCTGTCCAACTTTGTGTGTCGGAAAATCCTATGGAAAATGTCCGATGGAGCCCACACACGGTCGGAATTTCCGACAACACGCTCCGATCGGACATTTTCCATCGGAAAATCCGACCGTGTGTACGGGGCATTACAATTCATGCTAAAAACAGAGGGCTTCTATGTGGAAGCCGCGTTCTGCATTTAACTTCCATCATGTGCCATCTAATGATCATTTTATTTCCAACATGTGCAGTGACATAATCACATGACCATTTTGTATCCAGAATTAGCAATTACATTATAAAACAATCATTTACATCCAGCACGTGCAATTAAGTCATCAAATGATCATTTTACATCCCTGACATGCAGTTACACCATCAAACAATCATTTTTGATGAGCAGGATTTGCAGTTACAACATTAAATCGCAATCTTATGTCCAGGATGTGCAGATACACCATCACATGATCATTTTTTTTTTTACATTCAGCAAGCCCAACCTCTATAGAAGTATGTGCCTCACCTGTCAGAGGCTTTCACGGTTTAATCAGCAAAGAACAAAAGCACTTGCTTGACAGTTTTTCAGCCCAGCGGATCAATGTCCCATTGGTCAGTAATAGTTCACTCTGATCGTTTTCAGTCAATAATTCTAAAATACGGGTTAATCATTTTTTTACATTACTGTTTTAGGCAGAATACTAGGAATAAAACAACCAGAAGTTTATTTATGTATTCCTTGAAGAGACATGAAGTTATTTTTACCTTACTGTCAGATCACATCACACGTTGAAACGATGTATTCAGTCTGTCACAACCTCTTCAAAGAGCTCTGTTACTGTAGTATTAAACAGAATACTTTGAATGGTGAGTATAGGAGAAGGAAATATTGTACTTAGGTTTTCCAGTATTAAAGAGTTTCTTGTGCTTTGGCCTTCTCTAGTCCTAAATATATCTATAATACCTGTCTGTTAATACGGCAGGTCTAGCGTTAGGTGAGACCGTTTCATTCATTATCTAGCTATTTAGACTGTCTATAAGTGACACTAACATCTTCCATAACCTAACCACAACTTAACCTCCTTACCAGTGGCGGCCCATCCATACAGGGTACAGGGGCATGGCCCCCTCTAATCCATGCATCCGGTCCCTAATCTACAGGTAGGGCGCCGGACGCATGGATTCCAATGTTTTTTTTTTTCAGAAGCACATGATTAGAGCCGGAGGCTCTAATTGGCTTCAATGAGGGTGGGCTCAGGACCCAGATCACTGCGCCCCAAGCCCGAATTAATATTTGCTATTGTCTTCCTGATTCTCCTCCCGGGCCAATCAGGAAGCGGGTCCTGAGACCCGATTGGCCAAGAGGAGAAGCAACCATATTGCCCACCAAAGAGGAAGCCGCTGAGGAGGAGGAGACGCAGGGGAAGCCACCGAGCAATTGGAGACGCAGGAAGGATCCGAAGCTGGATCCGAAGCTGCCCACAACCTAGATGGGGTAAGTGCGGGACTGGTGGGCAGCGAACCACTGCTCCTTACAGTGGCATTTAGTTATATATGATGCGGGAAGTAACAGTGGGGAAGGAGCCTTAACTTTGTGGAAGGGAGTTTAACAAGACACGTGGCCACTCATTAAAATTAGAAGACAAGAGGTTTAACCTTAAACTACGTAGAAGGTTCTTTACTGTAAGAGCAGCAAGGATGTGGAATTCCCTTCCACAGGTGGTGGTCTCAGTGGGGGGCATTGATAGTTTCAAGAAACTATTAGATAAGCACCTGAATGACCGCAACATACAGGGATATACAATGTAATACTGACATATAATCACACACATAGGTTGGACTTGATGGACTTGGGTCTTTTTTCAACCTCACTTACTATGTAACTATGTAACTGAAGGAGCTTAATTTGTGTAGAAGGTAGGCTTAAGGGGGTTGTAAATCCTCAAGGTTTTTCACCTTAATGCATTCTATGCCTTAGGGTGAATAACCTCCTATGGTGCAGAAGCCCCCCCGATCCCCCCTTTTCCTTACCTGAGCCCTGTAATTTCTGCCACGGGAACATGCACACAGGCTCCGGCCGGTGTCTCGTGTCCTGATTGGATAGATTGATAGCAGGGCAGCCATTGGCTCCCGCTGATGTCAATCAAATCCAATGATGTGGGCGCAGGTGGGCAGGGCAGAGTCCTACTGTCTGTGTCAATAGACGCAGCAGCAGGACCTGCACGGGTGTGTAGGTTAGTTTGTTGTTCTTGTATGATCACAAAAAGCTGCAGTCCCTGCAGTCCCTGTAAGTCAATGGCTCCCCTGAAACCCCTGATAGCATGGACCATGGTTTACATTAGACAGAATTTCTGTTTTACCGAGACTGTGAGTAAAAGATGCTTTACCAGTGCGATTTGTTGACTCTTTCCTTTTCTCTGAAAGAAGCGCTGACAAATTACAAGAACATTTATGTGTAAATTGCCCTACTGTTCTGTGCTGAGGGCAAAGCCACATAATGAAAGCCAAGGAATAATTTTTATTTGATTTTAATGTGGACACCTAAAGCTGTATAGAAGCAGAGCAGCTGCAATAATTCTGCTATCTCTGAGTGCATGCACTTATGAGCATAGACTTATGAATATAGCCCCTATCTTCAATTAGTCTGCCTTACGCTACAGTAATCCTACTTCTAAAACACCTACACATCTTAGCAATAATCTTTATTTTTAGATTCAATTTTACAGGGAATGTTACGGGCACAATTTACTTGCCCAATCAAGCTTACAATCTAATTTTTGCAACCTGGGATACAGGCAAACAAGCTGCTTGTAATAACCCATAATCCCAACTGCTGTCTGTTCTTTCCGTTAGGAGCTTTGAATCAATATAGATTGTTCACCTAAAGGCTCCTCTGCCTATTAAATCTGAATTCCAGGCAAACAGCTACATAAGCAGTTGAAGTATGCAAGCTTTCTTATTTACCAAAGGGTTTGTAATTCTGTTCAGCACTGTTTGTGATTTATAGACCTCTGAAAGGAGAGTAACATCACCTTCCCTAAACGCTCACAAAATAATAGTTTTTAGTTACAATAATTTTTTATTGGTTGAGGTATACCAACAGTCACGCCCATACAGGGAGTAAACATTTGCAAGTGCAAACAATTAGGATGCAACAAACAAACATTTATATCAGTAAGTTTTCTGGGCTTATAGGTGGATGTTGATTGATCCCCCTAAAAGAGCAGAATGGTCAAAGCTTTTCTTGGGCATACTTTTCTTTTGGGTCACAGGAGTACATTTACATTTGTCCTCTTGTGACCCAGATCAAGCTGATATCAGGCTATTGCCCGCTAACAGGGATACACCACGCCAGGCTCTGGAAGGATCCTGACAATATTGGTTGGATCCACCTAGCTGCCTGATTGACAGCTGGCTCTACTGTTCAGTGCGTGGCAAAGACCCAGAGGCAGCCATGCCCACCATATGCCCACCCCTCCCTTTGCCTGGTGCTTCAGTGAGCACTGGAGGAACAGAGCGGAGAGCAGTGATTGACACAACCTTCTCTCCCCTCAGAGCAGACTGAGAACTGAGCAATCAGTGGTAATGTTTTCGGTCTTTTAGCTGATGTAGGACAGCTGCAGCATCACACAGATGCTGCAGCATGGAGGTGAGTATGTATTTTTTTTCCATACTTTCCATTCTTTAATCCCTTGGCGCCGGCCATACACAAATATGTGGCCTCTTGGCCACGTGAATTTCTACCAATACACCTGTGCCGAGAGCACGCTGCATGCTCCTACCACAGTTACCGTCGGCTAACCAAAAGCTCCCGATTGCTCCTTGTGATCGTGAGTTTTCAGATCACATGACCGCCATGACAGCTAATCACGACAGTTGCATGATCTTAAGCCCCGCCCTGCCTTTTGGCGTCATAAACCTCTTAAAACCAGAAAGATAGGACGAAGGTCTGGGTAGGGAAGAAGAGGCAACAAAAGGGTAATGGGGAAGATACAACAGAATGCCCCCATGGGCTTGGGCCAGAGGCTCCAGTAAATGAACTATAGACAACTCAGTCTAGAAGAGTTCAATGAAGCATATGTGATCTGTGCCTGACGTACCAGTGTATTTGTATTAAAAAAGTATGCTGTTGTCTTTGTATTGCTGCCCAACGCTGTATCTTGGCCTAGGCCAACAAGGCTCAGGCCTAGGACAGCTCTTTGCAGGGGGGCAGCACAAAAAGAGTCCCCGGCAGCTTGCGCTACACTTTTAGTGTCGTGCCAGTCTCATAGGTCAGACTGGGCCAGCGAGGCAAATTGGTCTGGCGCCCCCATAAAGTGGCTGCACTGCTGCTGGTATGATAATACCATCAGGGCCGCCATCAAGCGGGGGACAGCCCATACATATGTAGGGGGCCCAGTCGGTGGGCCCCAACCAATGAGTTGTTGTGCGGGCGGCCGGCATTATGCCACTGTGGGGGAGGGCCCTAAAGATTCTAGTTTTGACTGTCCTATCCTCGCATCAGTTTATAGGAAAGAAGATTCTGTTATTTTCAAAAAATTCTTCTTAAGTATATTACTTCCAGATTCTTAGATTCTAATCTTTTTTTTCTTTTTTTGCATTTTTAATGCATTTTTAATGCCTCAGAAGAAGTCATCTATGACGAAACATGTCAGACTGTGCTGCATGCTGATGTCATCTTGTTTACACTGATCCTGGAAATGCATGTATTGTTTTGCTGGCAACAAAGACTGTACAGTTGGCATATATATCTTTTTGGATGTAAGTGCAACTTTTAATTGATTTAATAAACTAGTAAACAATTTTACACTATTGGAGCATCTCTTTCCCTTTATACATTCGCTCATGTGAATTGATGTGGCTGGTCTGGAGTTGAGGAGAGACAGTCCATGGTCCATAGAGGGGCATACAACACCTCACCGATGGTTGTGATTATTTCTCGCTTAACCTTTCTAGAAATATCTGGTAAGCACCCTTATTATGGTGGCAGTCACATAAGGAGTCTTTTTCACTTGGGGTCCTGGAGCTCTGATTGAACTTTTAACGAAGACCACTTTAAGATTTTTTCACCATTTCATGTGGACTCAATTCATTATATTGTATTTTTTAAACAATTTATATGTAGCGTGACTTTGTTGATTTATATTTGCATTTTTAAACCCTCAATAAAGAAGGCCATTTGGAGTTCCCAAAACATGTTGGCTTCTTTGATCAAATATAAAGACCAATGGAAACTAATTTGGACAAACATTTTTGGAATGACCCTCTCTTCGCTTTTCCCTCATCTTCATTTGTACAAGAACAAGGCTGAGGCTCTTGTACTATAGAAAACAGACCTATAGGCCTAACATAGTTCACCAAATGAAGGCCCTTAAAGTGCTTGTTACCCCAACACTTCATATTCCTGATATATGCCTGCTGTACCATGTACTTGTATTTGAAAGTATCCTCTTCTCTTTGTATTGCTTCCTTTGTGTGAAATCCCTGGTGTTCCTCCCAGTCCCTCTGCTTTCCTAATAAAAACTGACCACACTAAGCAGGAGAAAACAGCGTGCTCAGTTCTCTAGCTATGCTGGGAACTTAACCTGCTCCTCCAATTATCAGACTTGTCCTAACATGCCCCTGCTGCAAAGCCATTCACTGGGAAGCTCAGTGTGCTGCTGCTTCTCCTCCCTAGCTCTTATGCAGCTGAGAACAGAGGGAATGTGATCACTTATTAAAAAAATGGGAAAAATGTATTTGTAATGTTTTTTTTTTTGGTTTTTTATATCTATACACAAATATTTTTCCTTTCATTTCTAATTTAAACTGAATGGGTTGTTTTACGAGGTGATCTTTTACAATCACTTAAAGTGTAAGGTATGCTTTAACCCCTATATGACTCAGTTAATAAAAAAGACGATTGAAATGGCTGCATTCCTTGCACAGGCATGGCTCTGTACAGTCTGCCTGAGTCCAACAACACCTTTTTATTCTCCTGCTCATATTAGAACTTCGTCTTTCTTGCATCCTTGTGGTTTGACATTAATGTGAAATTCTTCTGGGCCTGAGACTTTGGAATGTCACAATCGCTTGGCCTCTGATATTTACTGAGCTTCTTAGCTGGGAACAAATCTTTCTAAAGTATTACATGGACAAGTCCTTTCTCATTTTCACTTTTTCAATTATGTTTATTTTATATTATTACCCGTTTCTATGTATTATATTCTTTAAAGCATGGCCCTAATGTACTTATTATTTTCTGTCAGTTCTGTAAAAATATGTTATATTTGAACAAAGAAAGTACTGCAGAGTTGAGTTGAGTTTGCTAAAATGGTATAGTATTAATATTTAATTGGTAATAAAGAGATTTTAATAGCTATTAATTAAATATGCTTTACTGAAATACAATTTAATAAAACAAAAGCCTTAATAAAAGTAAAGTAGGACATATTCCCGAGGTGTTTTTTATTTTGTAAAAGAAATGAAACAGGGCTATAATCATGTTTTTATGCAACACATTTTATATTTCAGAAACATAAAACTTCTTCCCAGCTCTGTATTACAAATAAGGCACCTAGGTTTTTGTTTTTTTCCATAGAGTGCTATGAACTTGTTTGGCCTTATTGGGGTTTACATGGAAAGATTGTACTAGTTCATGCTACTGATAGCAACCAATCAAATTCATCCTTTTCTTCTACTGGTGCAGAATTGGAAAATTAAACCAATAATCTGATTAGTTACAATGGGCAACACAGTCTGTGTGAGTCAATAGACATATTGTCATTGACTTACTAAAGGCAAGTAGGCTGTTCACTCTGCAATAATAGTAAATAAAGCAAAGCCCTGCTGATGTCCATCAGCCAATCACATGCAAGCAAGAATACTTTTTTTATTTTTTTTCTTGCAAGTGGTTCGATGTTCTTTTCAAAGTTAATTTTTTCCCACATTCACTAACTGAAGGAAAGTGCCACTAGGTGATAAACTGACTTTCTGTATATACTGTTATTAGTACCGGGACAGAGTCATCCAGCACCCAGAGCAAGGATGCAGAACTGCACCCCCCTCTACCACTATTAATACATGTTGTACCACCCTGCATCCATTTTTTCCCCTTTGCTTCACTGCGCCTAGGGCAACTTTCCCTCCTGCCCACCCCTTATATTGCATAACAGCCACTGAACACTAGACTTGTAGCTTGTGTTGTTTTGAGGAAAAAGCATTCAGTAACTGATCAATTTAACGATAAACCAGACTCTGGAAACTGTGCCCACAGAAAAGGAGGCAAAGGGTAAAGGTCTTGTCACCAGTATTACCTGTGGTGTGTCTGCAATTTATCTATTCTCTATTACTGACTTAACCTGGCCATACAACGATCAAAATGTACCCTTTTCAACAGGGACCAGGTGAATTTTTGATCAGTTTGTGGCATACTCCACTTGACAGATGTTGATTGTTTAATAGAATCTTGTCAAATGGACATATTGGGAAACAGTGGCCTTTGCCGCTGTCAGAATACAATGTCCCAGTAGGGGGATTCCTCCATTCACATCTTTTGTGGCTGAATGAAAAAACCAACAGTGTATTACCAGACTTACTCTGTCTAATTTTGCTCTGTGTATATGTGTGGAGGTGACCATTTTGGTAGAGGCAGGGCTATGCTTCCTTGTATCAGAGCCTCCAGCAAGGAGAACATTGAGCAGCGCAGTAGTGATGTCAGCAAATTTCACTCCAAAAATTCTCAAACTAGCAGTCAGAGGCAGATGCTTTACACCTCACACTGCATATATTAAGCTATGAAGCTGTAGATACATGAGTAGACACTTCCCCGTAGCAGGATGTGCTCTGCTATTTATCAGGAAAACTCCAGGTACTGCTCAGGCACAATTAATATTTCTATAGAAATATTTCTATATGACAAATAGCAAATCTATGCTTTTATTAATTCAGGCCCACTTTAAGAACATACATTATTAATTAAGCGTAAACCTGATTTAAAGATAATATGGTTCTTGGAAGGAGGCTAAATAAAACATTCAAATAGTCTGGTATTGACTGTGGCGTCTGCCATGCACCTGATCATGACAAATGATCACAAGTTGTTGTCCAAGAAGGCTGAACAGTCAATTTTAGTAAATGACACAAATCTGCAATCACATTACTTGTACAAGGGTATGAAAATACAGACCACTCCACTTACTTACCATAGAGGGGACTCTAATTTGAGTCTTACGGGTGGGAAGTGAGTTGATGAACATAAACCCTTAGGGAAATCAGCTGAGTCTCTACATAAAACAAAAGCAGCTAGAGATCATTAGTAAATGTAAAGCTGTAGGCTACAAGGTCTTATGTACCATCTCTGCAAGAACTCATGACATCGATATTGAGCCAGGAGGTAAGACTAATAGTGACCCTAATATGACCTTGAAAATTGGTTCAAATGATTTCATAGATCTCACATGGCCATCATGTTGTTTTATTGTGCTATCACAGAAATATGAGTGGGGTTTTTATTTTTTCTAATCCATCGCAGATTTTTATGAGAGTGGGGATAAAAATAAATGGGAAGCTTTCACAGGATCCAATGGTACATATTACTAATCGTCACAGCTGGAATAATCACCGCTATTGAGATCTAATGATTTACAGGTGGCAAGAAATTATGAAACCTCTAGGCACCAGAGATCTTCCCGCTGTTGTAGTATATTAATTTTGTACCCAAAAGAATTTTGTAACCAGCTGTAGTCTGTTAATGAATTAGAAACAATATTGTCCCTGATTTTTATATTGGTATGTTGAATGAGAATTATTATTTCTGTCGGTCCCCTCTTAGGCATTGGGAACTACACTGAAGGCAACCACACTTTGTATGGTTCTTCAGCACAGCTCAGGACAGGCAATGTATTTGACATGGCAACTTCAGGAATGGATTTTCCATTTGGCAGGAAAGCTAGTAGTAGTTAGCCACATTCAACTGGACTTATTATATAGCATTATAAAACAAGTCCAATTGAATGGAACCTTCACAGATATTTCAGAGGGGCAATTTAAAGTATCAAAACCCAAAGATTTATTTTGGGCTTTGGATTAGGTGGGGAAGCGCTAGAACATAGTCAGGGTTTTAGTTGTTTTTGTGCTCCCAACAGGAACAGTAGCCTTCTCTATTTGTCCTGGTGACTATGGTCACTGGAACAGAAAATGAGGGAAAATCCATAGTTTTGAGTTGTCTCCACAATAGGAATAGAGGAACTCTTCCAATGGTGACAGATGGCAAAAAAAAGGAACCATTGTTTTCTCTAGGATGTAAGTGAACCACAAGGGTAAACCTCATTACTAAGTGCCCCCTATCAAGTTTTATTAAGATAAAATAACAATTTTTAACATGGGGACTGTAAACAATTTAAATGGCCTGTTCACCTTACAATGCTGTGTGCCACAACACATCCACTGTCATGCATGGGGGTGCAATGTAGAGCACTGCATTAGCAACCCCCACAACGCAAGAAAAAGTAGTGCAGTCTGCACTGTGTGCAATGTGGTGTGTTGTTGTGCATTGAAGCACAGGCACAGCTGTATTGTTAAAGGGTAACTCAACTTATATGGTAAAAAAATAGCAAATTAAAAAAAAAAATAGCATATACAATTGGGACACAAGTCATATTGTAATTGAATGTTATTAAAAATTACTGCAGCTCTGTAATTTTCTGTAAAGTGCAATGCAATATGGCTACCTGAAGGTATTCTGTACACAGAATGTGTACAGAACACCCCCCCAGAAACATAATGTCCTGCTTGAGTGATTGGCTCACTGATTTTCCTTGAAGTCTACACTAAGATGCAAGTCAGATTTTTGGCATCCCCTGCATCAAAAATTAAATTTTTGGTAAGATACTCTCAATAGGAAATAACATCTAAAGGGATGCAGATTTCCTCGTTAGAGCTCTACAGCTGCAGCAGCTGGTTGATAATTATGAAACCACTCCCATTAGACTCACTCAGCACTCAGGCACAGAGGGACAAACAGTGATTTCTTCAGAATAACAAAAGGTAGGAATCTTCATCAAGTTTGTTAAAATCCTTGCAATGTACTGTATATAGAACACTCGGGGGGGGGGGGGGATGTTTTTTTCTCAACAAAAGTTGAGTTACGCTTTAAGCTATGCAGGAGGTGTGTCAAACTTCTACAGAGAGACTGCTGCTTCCACAAAGGTCCTTTTCTATAGTATGCCAGGAGGGGACAGACATTTCTACTCAGACTGAAAGCTCAATTTGGCTTTTCATTTTAGTTAATAGTAACTGTCAGGATAAAGCTGTTCTTGCACAGGTTTCAAAGTGTGTTGCTTGGCATGCAACCCCCAGCTGCCCACCCTTCTCAGTATAAGTTTCTGTGCTCATTAGGTATTGAGTTGCACCACAATGACCTGAACACTGCACACAGTGTTTTGGCCAATTTATTTCATTTGCCTCATTCATATTGTCACTGCAGGTCAAAAGGAAAAGTACAGTTGCTGGATCTTCATGTGAACAGAGCTTTAAATGTATGTAAACGCAAAATCTTTTTAGTATATTTGATGGCATGCCTCAGTGAATACAGTTTTCTTAAAGTGGAAGTCCGATCTAAACTTATATAAGCCTAAATTTACTCTCACCCCCATTCTCATCACTATACTAACTGCCTTGTAAAGGAAAGATGTGTACATGTACCTAATCTAAGGGCACTCCATTCTGGTCATGTGACCAGTGCTGGCTTCAAGGTAAAGGAGGGACAGTGGACAAGGATGCCTTATAGTAAGTCAATGGGTGATGGTACCACCAAAGCTCTCCAGCCATTGTCTCTGCTCCCTTTTCTCCCCTGAAGCCAGCTGCTGGGTAGATCACATGACCACTACAGAACATCCTTAGATTAGGTAAGTAGACATATCTTTCCTTTACGGGTTAGTATAAGGCTTAGAAAGCGGATGGGAGTAGATTTAAGCTTATATATGTTTAGATCTGACTTCCTTTTTAAGCAAATACATTTTTGTGAATCTGTTTCTAACCTGGAAAGCCTGTCAGTAACAGCACTTCATGTTGAAGATTGACAAAGCTATGTCACTGTTTTACAATTAGTTGCAGAGTTGTCAGCCTGCTGTACGGTCCTTTGGTTGGCCACTGGGCTCTTTATCTGGTCTGCAATCTAAAGGCACACTGATACTAATTAAAAGGCAGAGGTTTAAGCTGCCTATAGACGGATAGATTTTTGTTCATAGAAAAATCATTCATTAGAACCTTCTTTCTTACCACCAGTCAACTAATTTTGTTCAAAAACCCTTAACATTTCATCCAGACCTACTATTTGAATGGTATCCCAGAAGTATTAAACAGGTTTTATTACAATACATACCAACACAAAAGTAAGTGGGTTTTTGATTACAACATGGGTGCAAATCAAGGATTGGGGAAACCATCGAGCCCCACCCAACTCGTGGGGAGACCCTCAAGGCAACAGAAGAACCCACTAGCCAAGCCAGGACATGTCAATTAATAAATAGGACTACAATGCCTTGAAAAAGTATTCATACCCTTGAAATGTTCCACATATTGTCATGTTACAACCAAAACATAAATGTTGTTATGCCGCGTACACGCGGCCGGACTTCTCGACAGAAAAATTCAGATGGGAGCTTTCAGTCGGACATTCGTACTGTGTGTATGCCCCATCAGACTTATTCTGTCAGCATTTCCAACGGATTCAGATATAGAACATGTTCTAAATCTTTCCGTCGGAAATGCCGACAGAGTTTAGCCCGTTGGCAAGTCTGGCCGCGTGTACGCGGCATTAGAGTCTGCAAAAGACTTGAGACTGGGGCAGAGGTTCACCTTCCAGTAGGACAAACGACCCTAAACATACAGCCAGAACTACAATGTGTTAGAATGGCCCAGTCAAAGTCCAGACATAAATCCATTTGAGAATCTGTGGCAGGACTTGAAAATGTATATAAACAGGTGGGGTACTTGTGTGCTACTCAAAGTGTTGAGTAAGAATAAATAAATAAAAAGTGTAATATATGTTGTATATAACTGCTAGACTTCTACAGTGTCACCAGTAGGGATGAGCCGAACACCCCCCGGTTCGGTTCGCACCAGAACCCGCGAACGGACCGAATGTTCGCACGAACGTTAGAACCCCATTGACGTCTATGGGACTCGAACGTTCGAAATCAAAAGTGCTCATTTTAAAGGCTAATTTGCATGGTATTGTCCTAAAAAGGGTTTGGGGACCCGGGTCCTACCCCAGGGGACATGTATCAATGCAAAAAAAACTTTTAAAAACGGCCGTTTTTTCGGGAGCAGTGATTTTAATGATGCTTAAAATAAAAAAAAAAAAAGTGAAATATTCCTTTAAATATCGTACCTGGGGGGTGTCTATAGTATGCCTGTAAAGTGACGCGTGTTTCCCATGTTTAGAACAGTCCCTGCACCAAATGTCATTTTTAAAGGAAAAAATCTCATTTAAAACTGCTTGCGGGTTTAATGTCATGTCGGGTCATGGCAATATGGATGAAAATCAGTGAGACAAACGGCATGGGTACCCCCCAGTCCATTACCAGGCCCTTTGGGTCTTATATGGATATTAAGGGGAACCCCGCACCCAAATTAAAATAAGGAAAGGTGTGGGGCCACCAGGCCCTATATACTCTGAACAGCAGTATACAGGCGGTGCAAACAAGACAGGGACTGTAGGTTTGTTGTTAAGTAGAATCTGTTTGTAATTTTGAACATTTTTAACGTGTTTAGCTCCAGCCAAAAAATCTTTTCTAAGCTTTTTGGAAAACATAGGGAAGGGTTATCACCCCTGTGACATTTGTTTTGCTGTCTTTCCTCCTCTTCAGAAGATTTCACCTCACTTTTTTGTCCCTCTCCTTCTTGGCCTTCCAGACATACTAATGGCCTGTAGCTGCACTAAGCTGGGATAGAACACCTGTAATTTTCTTCAAGTAGCTTTATATACTGTAACCAGACAAGCCTGCCTGTCAGTAGGAAGATAACAGGAACGGATCTAGCTGAACACTGTGAGCAGGACGCACTGTACTAAATGTAAATAGTCTAGCTGCCTGACCGTGGTACTAATAGGATCAAATAGAACACCTGTAATTTTCTTCAGGTAGCTTTATATACTGTAACCAGACAAGCCTGCCTGTCAGTAGGAAGATAACAGGAACGGATCTAGCTGTACACTGTGAGCAGGACGCACTGTACTAAATGTAAATAGTCTAGCTGCCTGACCGTGGTACTAATAGGATCAAATAGAACACCTGTAATTTTCTTCAGGTAGCTTTATATACTGTAACCAGACAAGCCTGCCTGTCAGTAGGAAGATAACAGGAACGGATCTAGCTGAACACTGTGAGCAGGACGCACTGTACTAAATGTAAATAGTCTAGCTGCCTGACCGTGGTACTAATAGGATCAAATAGAACACCTGTAATTTTCTTCAGGTAGCTTTATATACTGTAACCAGACAAGCCTGCCTGTCAGTAGGAAGATAACAGGAACGGATCTAGCTGTACACTGTGAGCAGGACGCACTGTACTAAATGTAAATAGTCTAGCTGCCTGACCGTGGTACTAATAGGATCAAATAGAACACCTGTAATTTTCTTCAGGTAGCTTTATATACTGTAACCAGACAAGCCTGCCTGTCAGTAGGAAGATAACAGGAACGGATCTAGCTGAACACTGTGAGCAGGACGCACTGTACTAAATGTAAATAGTCTAGCTGCCTGACCGTGGTACTAATAGGATCAAATAGAACACCTGTAATTTTCTTCAGGTAGCTTTATATACTGTAACCAGACAAGCCTGCCTGTCAGTAGGAAGATAACAGGAACGGATCTAGCTGTACACTGTGAGCAGGACGCACTGTACTAAATGTAAATAGTCTAGCTGCCTGACCGTGGTACTAATAGGATCAAATAGAACACCTGTAATTTTCTTCAGGTAGCTTTATATACTGTAACCAGACAAGCCTGCCTGTCAGTAGGAAGATAACAGGAACGGATCTAGCTGAACACTGTGAGCAGGACGCACTGTACTAAATGTAAATAGTCTAGCTGCCTGACCGTGGTACTAATAGGATCAAATAGAACACCTGTAATTTTCTTCAGGTAGCTTTATATACTGTAACCAGACAAGCCTGCCTGTCAGTAGGAATTTAACAGGAACGGATCTAGCTGAACACTGTGAGCAGGACGCACTGCACTAAATGTAAATAGTCTAGAAGATAACAGGAACGGATCTAGCTGAACACTGTGAGCAGGACGCACTGCACTAAATGTAAATAGTCTAGAAGATAACAGGAACGGATCTAGCTGAACACTGTGAGCAGGACGCACTGCACTAAATGTAAATAGTCTAGAAGATAACAGGAACGGATCTATCAACACTGTGAGCAGGACGCACTGCACTAAATGTAAATAGCAGGAACGGATCTAGCTGAACACTGTGAGCAGGACGCACTGCACTAAATGTAAATAGTCTAGAAGATAACAGGAACAGATCTAGCTGAACACTGTGAGCAGGACGCACTGCACTAAATGTAAATAGTCTAGAAGATAACAGGAACGGATCTAGCTGAACACTGTGAGCAGGACGCACTGCACTAAATGTAAATAGCAGGAACGGATCTAGCTGAACACTGTGAGCAGGACGCACTGCACTAAATGTAAATAGTCTAGAAGATAACAGGAACGGATCTAGCTGAACACTGTGAGCAGGACGCACTGCACTAAATGTAAATAGCAGGAACGGCTCTAGATGAACACTGTGAGCAGGACGCACTGCACTAAATGTAAATAGCAGGAACGGATCTAGCTGAACACTGTGAGCAGGACGCACTGCACTAAATGTAAATAGCAGGAACGGATCTAGCTGAACACTGTGAGCAGGACGCACTGCACTAAATGTAAATAGCAGGAACGGATCTAGCTGAACACTGTGAGCAGGACGCACTGCACTAAATGTAAATAGCAGGAACGGATCTAGCTGAACACTGTGAGCAGGACGCACTGCACTAAATGTAAATAGCAGGAACGGATCTAGCTGAACACTGTGAGCAGGACGCACTGCACTAAATGTAAATAGCAGGAATGGATCTAGCTGAACACTGTGAGCAGGACGCACTGCACTAAATGTAAATAGCAGGAACGGATCTAGCTGAACACTGTGAGCAGGACGCACTGCACTAAATGTAAATTGCAGGAACGGATCTAGCTGAACACTGTGAGCAGGACGCACTGCACTAAATGTAAATAGTCTAGAAGATAACAGGAACGGATCTAGCTGAACACTGTGAGCAGGACGCACTGCACTAAATGTAAATAGCAGGAACGGATCTAGCTGAACACTGTGAGCAGGACGCACTGCATTAAATGTAAATAGTCTAGATAGAAGATAACAGGAACGGATCTAGCTAAACTGAATACAGTGTATATATATATATGCAACACCTGGGATGCATATATATACACAATACACTGTAAGTGCAGCTAACTGACTGACTGTTCTGCCTAATCTATCTAACTCAAATCAAATGACACTGTCTCTCTCTCTCTCTATCTCTCAGCACACCGGAACACACACTACACAGGGCCGCCGTGCAGGCGGCCTTATATAGTGTGGGGTGTGTACTAAATCCCCTGAGCCATAATTGGCCAAAGCCACCCTGGCTTTGGCCAATTACAGCTCTCTCTACTGACGGCGCTGTGATTGGCCAAGCATGCGGGTCATAGTGCATGCTTGGCCAATCATCAGCCAGCAATGCACTGCGATGCCGCAGTGAATTATGGGCCGTGACGCGCCACACGAATTTAGCACGAACGGCCCATAACGTTCGCAATTCGGCGAACGATCGAACAGCCGATGTTCGAGTCGAACATGGGTTCGACTCGAACACGAAGCTCATCCCTAGTCACCAGTAGGGATGAGCTTTATGTTCGGGTCGAACATGAGTTTGACGTGAACATTGGCTGTTTGCCTGTCCGCCGAATAGCGAACAATTTGAGGTGTTCGCGGCAAATTCGAAAGCCACGGAACACCCTTTAAAGGTCTATGGGAGAAATCAAAAGTGATAATTTTAAAGGCTTATATGCATGATATTGTCATAAAAAGTGTTTGGGGACCTGGGTCCTGCCCCAGGGGACATGTATCAATGCAAAAAAAGTTTTAAAAATGGCCGTTTTTTCGTGAGCAGTGATTTTAATAATGCTTAAAGTGAAACAATAAAAGTGAAATATACCTTTTAATTTCGTACCTGGGGGGTGTCTATAGTATGCCTGTAAAGTGGCGCATGTTTCCCATGTTTAGAACAGTCCGAGAGCAAAATGACATTTCTAAAGGAAAAAAATCATTTAAAAGTACTCGTGGGCTGCGGCTATAATGAATTGTCAGTCCCGGCAATACACATGAAAGTTCACTGATAAAAACGGCATGGGATTCCCCACAGTCCATTACCAGGCCCTTTGGGTCTGGTATGGATATTAAGGGGAACCCCAAACCAAAATTAAAAAAAAAAAATCTCCTCAAAATCCATACCAGACCCTTCAGTCCCTTCATGGATTTTGAGGGGAACCCCCACGCCATTTTTAAAAAAATTTTGGAGCAGGGTTCCCCTTAATATCCATACCAGACCTGAAGGGCCTGGTATGGATTTTGAAGGGGGAGCCCCACGCCATTTTTTTTATTTTGGTGCGGGGTTCCCCTTAATATCCATACCAGACCTGAAGGGCCTGGTATGGATTTTGAGGGGGACCTCCATGCCATTTTTTTTATTTTGGTGCAGGGTTCCCCTTAATATCCATACCAGACCTGAAGGCCTTGGTATGGAATTTGGGGGGACCTCCACACATTTTTTTTTCAATTTTGGTTCAGGGTTCCCCTTAATATTCATACCAGACCTGTTTTTTTCAATGACTTTTATGTGTATTGCCAGGACCGACAATTCATTATAGCTGCAAGTACTTTTAAATGACTTTTTTTCTTTTAGAAAGTCATTTTGCTCTCAGACTGTTCTAACCACGGGAAACATTTACAGGCATAATATAGACAACCCAGGTACGAAATTTAAAGGAATATTTCACTTTCATTGTTTCACTTTAAGCATTATATTAAACTCACTGCTCCAAAAAAAACTGACGTTTTTAAAACTTTTTTTTGCATTGATACATGTCCCCCGGGGCAGGACCCAGGTCCCCAAACACTTTTTAAGACAATAACTTGCATATGAGCCTTTAAAATTAGCACTTTTTATTTTTCATGTTTGTGTCCCATAGACTTTAACGGGGTTCGCGTGTTCAAACAAATTTTTTGCCTGTTCGCATGTTCTGCTGCGAACCGAACCGGGGGGTGTTCGGCTCATCCCTAGTCTCCAGCACCAAATTTATATAATAGCAATCAAGTGAAGCAGTGCTATATGCGCACAAATATCCAACAAAGTGCAATCTTCAAAAAATATCACAATACAATGTGCACACAAATGCATAAATTCGATCAAAGTGCAAGAGCAGTAGTATAATCAGAAAAAAGTGCTTAAATTCAATCAAAGTGCAAAATGCAATGATGCATACTGTGAAGTTCAAAGAACAATGATAGTACAAATTGTTTATAATCAAATTTTAATTTTTATTATAGATTTCAACATTTCCATTCAATATTATACATTCTTGTATTCCATATTTTACATTAAGATCACCCAAATAAACACCTTGCAAGAAAAGACTGAATACTAAATTATCTTGTCAAAAATGTACAGATTATACTACCTTCCCCCCTCCCTAAAGAGACAAAACAAAACAAAGAAGAAAAAAAAAGAGTAAAGTACTCTTCAGTTCCCTCCTCCTCCTCCCTCCTCTCAACCATCCCTGGGTTAGATCTACTCCATCCCTACTTTGAGTTCTGTACAGTCCTACTGTGCTCTTCTGTGTCACAAGGAGAAAGAAAAAAAAGTGTTGTTTCCCTCTCTACCAAAACTTTGTGTAATATAAGAGGCCACTAATGGCCATTATGTTAAAATAAGAGAAAAAAAATAATAATTTTATGGTGTGTTAAAATGTTATCAACTGTATTTACATGTAAATAACCCTCCGGACCTGCTTCTCCCCCAACTTTAAGTGACAACCCCATAACTCTACCAAAGGAGAAAACAAAAAAAGTGTTGTTTCCCTCTCTACCAAAACCTTGTGTAATATAAAAGACCACCAATGGCCATTTTGTCAAAACAAAACAAAAAATAAATAAAGAAATAAAATATAATAGCTGTATCATGTGTTAAAATATTATCAACTGTATTTATATGTAGACAAGCCTTTTACTCCTGCCCCAACTTTAAGTGACACCCCCATAACTCCACCAAAGAAAAAAAAAATTGTGTAATTCCTTATGGTGACATAAACAATCTCTATCATTTTTCCATTTTGAATTTTAAATCCCTCCTCTCCTGTGGTCTACTCCTTACCCTCCCCCCCTTCCCATCCCTCCCATCACTACTTTGACTTGACTCACTCTGTCTTCTCTCATTAGGAGAAGGCGTTTCACTCTACCCTGTCACAGTACCAAAAAAGAAAAAAAAAAGAAAAAAAAACACCCACATTTGTCAATCCTATTCAAGGTTCATAACTGACTCTTTATTCCTCTATGGCTAGAACCACAAGCAACTATACTAGGGTCCCCATGGGTCTACTACACCCCATGCCCTCCCATTCCACGTCTCTTCTCTTTCAGCCCATCTCAGGAACACACTGTATCCAGCCTGCCCATGTCTTCTCAAATTCCTCTTTTTGATCTTTCACTACTTGAGTCCACCTCTCAGCTTCCATTATCCGATTTACCTCCTTTTTCCAATCCTCTAATGTTGGGCAGGCAGTCTGTTTCCAATATCTGGGGATTAATATTTTAGCAGCATTCAATAGGTGTGGTGTGATGCTCTTCCCATAGGCTTTAATGGAACCAGGCGTTCCATGGAATAGGAAGCATAGAGGCGTAAACTCCATAGGTCTAAGGGTCAACTTCTCAATCCATGGTGCAATTGCTACCCAAAATGATTTAATCCTGGAGCATTCCCACCACAAATGGAGAACTGTACCCCTTTGCTCACACCCTCTCCAACACCGGGCATCTGCCGCTGGGTACATCTGAGCTAGTCTTACTGGCGTCCTATACCACCTTGTCATGAATTTATAGGCCATTTCCTGCACATACGAACTTATAGATGTTGAGTAAGTTGATTTAATCATTTTTTTAATTTGTGTGTTTGACAGGTCCTTATTTAGTTCTCTTTCCCATTCCCTGATGAAATATGGAACAGTACTCTTTTGGGCGCCAATTATCAATCTGTACATCTGAGACAACAAATGTCTAGCATCTCTCAAACGTACACACTGGCCCTCAAACAACGTAATTGAATTTAATGGTCTTAATAAGGGATTTATCTTATTAAAGAAACCTGTCATTTGATAATATCTCCATCCTGATGTGGGTTTATTCCCTACAGTTGTAATCAATTTAGGTTACTAGGGTCTCGAGCGGGGCAAATTTACCACACGTTGTATCTCCATCCCGACCCCATGCCGCCAGAAAACCCCCTCCCTCTCCCAGCGGGAACCATGGGAATCCCTCCAGCGGAGCTAAGGGGGACACCCGGGGGGAGTACTCTCCTGTTTTATTCAAATTGTCCCATACTGACAAAGAATTCCATGTCAAGGGAGATGTCCACTTCGAGAGTCCTCTTGATATACTTGGGATCCATGGGGCCCCTGCTAAATTCCTCCCCGCCTTTGTTTTTTCTAATTGGACGCACATTTTACTAGAGGAGTCGTGGCACCAGTTCAGTATTCGAACCAGCAACATTGCCTTGTAGTACATTGTTATGTCTGGCAGCCCCATTCCTCTCTCTGCCTTACTTCTTCGTAGAATGTCATAGGCTAACCTTGGTCATTTATCATTCCACACAAATGCTACAAAGGCCTTCCATATCTGTTTAAAAAAGGACCCTGGTAATTTAATTGGAACTGTATGCAATATGTAAATAATTCTGGGTAATATGCACATTTTAATAGAGCTCACTCTTCCAAACCATGTTAGATATTGTCTTGTCCATTTATTCAAGTCCCCCATTATCCCAGCTATTATGGAGTAGGGATGAGCTTCGAGTTCGAGTTGAACTCATGTTCGACTCGAACATTGGCTGTTCGCAAGTTTGCCGAACAGCGAACAATTTGGGGTGTTCGTGGCAAATTCGAATGCCGCGGAACACCCTTTAAAAGTCTATGGGAGAAATCAAAAGTGCTAATTTTAAAGGCTTATATGCAAGTTATTGTCATAAAAAGTGTTTGGGGACCCGGGTCCTGCCCCAGGGGACATGGATCAAAGCAAAAAAAAGTTTTAAAAACGGACGTTTTTTCAGGAGCAGTGATTTTAATAATGCTTAAAGTCAAACAATAAAAGTGTAATATCCCTTTAAATTTCGTAGCTGGGGGGTGTCTATAGTATGCCTGTAAAGGGGCGCATGTTTCCCGTGTTTAGAACAGTCTGACAGCAAAATGACATTTCGAAGGAAAAAACCCATTCAAAACTACTCGCGGCTATTGCATTGCCGACAATACACATAGAAGTTCATTGATAAAAACGGCATGGGAATTCCCCACAGGGGAACCCCAAACCAAAATTAAAAAAAAAAAATGACGTGGGAGTCCCCCTAAATTCCATACCAGGCCCTTCAGGTCTGGTATGGATATTAAGGGGAACCCCGGCCAAAATTTAAAAAAAAATGACGTGGGGTTCCCCCTAAATTGATTTTAAGGGGAACCCCGCGCCAAAAAAAAAAAAACACGGCGTGGGGTCCCCCCAAAAATCCATACCAGACCCTTATCTGAGCACGCAACCTGGCAGGCCGCAGGAAAAGAGGGGGGACTAGAGTGCGGCCCCCCCCTGAACCGTACCAGGCCACATGCCCTCAACATTGGGAGGGTGCTTTGGGGTAGCCCCCCAAAACACCTTGTCCCCATGTTGATGAGGACAAGGGCCTCATCCCCACAACCCCGGCCGGTGGTTGTGGGGGTCTGCGGGCGGGGGGCTTATCGGAATCTAGAAGCCCCCTTTAACAAGGGGACCCCCAGATCCTAGCCCCCCCTGCGTGAAATGGTAAGGGGGTACTTACCCCTACCATTTCACTAAAAAACTGTCAAAAATGTTAAAAATGACAAGAGACAGTTTTTGACAATTCCTTTATTTAAATGCTTCTTCTTTCTTCTAACTAAAGAAGAAGCATTTGGAGTTGTTCCTAACCGGCCTCTGCTCCGGATGTGGGTGTCCTTCACGATTGGATTTTTTTTTTTTTTCATACAAAAGAAAACAAGGCTCCCATAGTGTGATACCGTATAATTTTATAAAAAAAAAAAAAAAAAAACTAAGTCCAACGACCAAACATAAACGAAATATTAAAAACCAGTTAATCACTCCAATAAGGAGTGTAGGTATCACACTGCGCAAGGGAGATCAAGCCCGGAGAAGAGCTCGTGGATACAAGCAGTCAGCTGAGTGGCGTGCGCCCCAGCTGCGTTCCACACTCTCTCCAACTTCCGCGTATGACGTAGGTACGTAGCTCCGCCTTACGCGTTTCCTACACTTACGCGTTACCTACACTCCTTATTGGAGTGATTAACTGGTTGTCAAAGGCGTAGCTGACGTACCTAGTGATGAGCTATTTGAAGGCAAGCAAGCATATCTCCTCCCATGGGCGGGATCCCAATATGTGTATCAACGACAACTCCCCTTAAGGGACTAATCTAAAGGCCGGGGGTGCTCGAAATCTATTGCATAAGTGATGATATTTTATTATCCCTGCTTGCCATCATTGAGCCAGACTAGAGCCTAAATTTACTCCTATGCATAAGGTATTAATACTATTATGTGCATTAAATCAGTATAAACCACTCTAAACAAATCGTTGGACGATACCATTTCTCCAGTCCATATACACAGGACAGGAGATTGGGGTTTTATATATTGTGACCCCTAGTGGTGTTTTTAGATAATTACTACTGGACCTTGGGAATGTGTTTCCCTCCCATAATTAGAGCTTAATTATGTACTTGATTATAGTGGTATATACGCAGTAGATATCTATATGTGAGCCGCTACCCCCACCGTACCGGGATAGGAGGTCCTTAACTAAAACTCCACTTGCATATAATGGTTCGGGGAACTGGTATCGTCATCAATCGTCATCAATAATATAAAGAAAGGGTTCCCCAAACACTACTTATATAGACACTTTGATGAGGTGCATCAGAGGGACCCTACAGGCCTCGTATTCTACGGTATAGACCATATTGAAGATCATTGGAGAGGGAATAATAAACTCACACTCATTTCCCGCAATGAAACTGAATGGATCTATCGCTTACATTCTCTGGCACCTAAGGGGTTAAATTTGGATATAGACCTAAACTGTTTCATTACTAATCCCTAGAGAGATACACAACTGCTTACCACGTACCTACATGACACCTAGGTGGCTGACAGTGGGGACTTTATGGGAACTCCTACGTAGGCCCCATGATTATTCCTGTAGATTTTACCTAATGGATTGGTTCTCCTGATGTCGTTACCAGACCCCTAGGCCAGACAATCTCGTACGAAAGGTCCCGAGGTTATGGCCAGAGGACTAAATTATTAGAACCCCTCATTACCCTTCTGTCCTTTCTTTTCTTTTTCCCCCCTGAGTAGGAGACTCACGTTATCCCTCCAGATTAGTTAGGGCATGATGGGGTTTATCATCAGGCACCTACCCGGACCCTTGTCCTTTTGGAGCTGTGGCCTTGGCTGTTGAGGAGCTGTGGCCTGGTTTTTTGGTCTAGGTCATTGCATTCATTGACCAAGCCCCTATCTGAGTGGGTGATTTACGCTATCCCCCCAGATTAGTTAGGGTATGATGGATTTTATATGATGTGAATCTGAAGGATTCACCCTTACTCATTCAATTAATGCATCCTTCTTTTTGGTATGGTAAATGTACATTGAGTTGGATAAACTAGTTATTATATATACTGTGATATGTAATTTCATGATGATACCAGTTCCCCGAACCATTATATGCAAGTGGAGTTTTAGTTAAGGACCTCCTATCCCGGTACGGTGGGGGTAGCGGCTCACATATAGATATCTACTGAGTATATACCACTATAATCAAGTACATAATTAAGCTCTAATTATGGGAGGGAAACACATTCCCAAGGTCCAGTAGTAATTATCTAAAAACACCACTAGGGGTCACAATATATAAAACCCCAATCTCCTGTCCTGTGTATATGGACTGGAGAAATGGTATCGTCCAACGATTTGTTTAGAGTGGTTTATACTGATTTAATGCACATAATAGTATTAATACCTTATGCATAGGAGTAAATTTAGGCTCTAGTCTGTCTCAATGATGGCAAGCAGGGATAATAAAATATCATCACTTATGCAATAGATTTCGAGCACCCCCGGCCTTTAGATTAGTCCCTTAAGGGGAGTTGTCGTTGATACACATATTGGGATCCCGCCCATGGGAGGAGATATGCCTGCTTGCCTTCAAATAGCTCATCACTAGGTACGTCAGCTACACCTTTGACAACGTCGATGATGAAACGCGTAAGGTAGAGCTACGTACCTACGTCATACGCGGAAGTTGGAGAGAGTGTGGAACGCAGCTGGGGCGCACGCCACTCAGCTGACTGCTTGTATCCACAAGCTCTTCTCCGGGCTTGATCTCCCTTGCGCAGTGTGATACCTACACTCCTTATTGGAGTGATTAACTGGTTTTTAATATTTCGTTTATGTTTGGTCGTTGGACTTAGTTTTTTTTTTTTTTTTTAATAAAATTATACGGTATCACACTATGGGAGCCCTGTTTTCTTTTGTATGAAAAAAAAAAAAAAAATCCAATCGTGAAGGACACCCACATCCGGAGCAGAAGCCGGTTAGGAACAACTCCATTGGATCTCAAAACAACACTGGTTTCTACATACGTATTACCCCTGCAGTGGTGCGGGGAGCTGGTGAGTGGGGACCCTTGAGGGGGAGCACCTAAGTCACTGCAGATTTACCGTTGCCATCACTAAAGTCACCCTACGCAGGAACTCCTGAATGAACTGAATGTTAACTGAGGACTTTCATAAACACTGACTCTTATCAATTCACTTTTTATTTTATATTTTATATTTTCTTATTTAAATTTCTGGCACATTTGCATACCTTTGGCACATTTTGGTTTTTATATGCTGTTATAATTCACAATTGGCTGTTCTCATGGTGAAGAAGAGTGCTGGGTTTGCTTCACCAGCTCTGTATATTGTGCACAGCGGAGATATAGTGCGAATATTCAACCAATATAAGGCACTGGTCGTGGACTGATTATATCAACTATTCCCAGCTAGTTTAACAGTTGGAAGGAGTACTTGGTCTACGTTAACCCCTTATACACTATTAGGGGGGCTGTGCTATTGCTACACTTATTATTTATAATTTGGTGTCATCACCATTGATGAATTGTTTGCTTACCTGTATTTTGATATATATATATATTTTCTTTGTAGGCTCGTTTATAGTTGGCTGCACCTAGAGGTATGGGATACTAATCCCATTGGGCACATAGATACACAATTTTTAAATACAATCCATATATTTTTATTTATTTATTTTATTTATTATTATTTATTTTTTATTTTTGTTCCTTTGGATTAATGCACTGGTTAATCTATTTTGAGGAGAATACACAGGATACACAAGTTTTCAGCCTACACACAGTATCATTTATCCAATTCAGGTAGCGCCATCTGCCCCTATTCATATACTATTTTCTTTGCTTATCTCATCCCTGTGGGGGGTGAGTAAGGGGAGGCTGCAAGCCTGTGGTCTGTGAGCGCGGAAATTCTACTTACTCTCTATATATACATATAGTGCTGCTTCACTTGATTGCTATTATAGGACTTGAAAATCACTGTTTACAGATGCTCTCCATCCAATCTGACAGAGCTTGAGCTATTTTGCAAAGAAGAATAGGCAAAAATGTCACCCTCTAGATGTGCAAAGCTGGTAGAGACATCCCCAAAAAGACTTGTAGCTGTAATTGCAGAGAAAGGTGGTTCTACAAAGTATTGACTCGTGGGACTGAATACAAATGCACGCCACACTTTTCACATATTTATTTCTAAAAAATGTTGAAAACCAATTATCATTTTCCTTCCAATTCACAATTATGTGCCACTTTGTGTTGGTCTATCACATAAAATCCCAATAAAATACATTTACGTTTTTGATTGTAACATGACAAAATGTGGAAAATTTGAAGGGGTATGAATACTTTTTCAAGGCACTGTATATCTCAATGGCTTAACCACTTGCCGACCGCCTAACGCACATATACGGTGGCAGAATAGCACCGGCAGGCAGAATCACATACCCGTACGTGATCTGCCTCCCGCGGGCGGGGGGTCCGATCGGACCCCCCCCTGTGCCAGCGGCGGTCGGCATTTGACTGGGAGCGTCGGGAGGCGAGGGGGAGACCATCCGATCGTGGCCCCCCCCTCGCGATCGCTCCCAGCCAATCGGAATCCTCCCCTGCCTGTGTGTAGTTTCACACAGGCAGAGGATGTGATGTCATCTCTTCTCGGCTTGGCAGTTTCCGTCCCAGCGCCGAGGAGAGAAGACATGTAAGTGCACAACACACACACACAGTAGAACATGCCAGGCATACTTTACACCCCCGATCCCCCCCCGATCGCCCCCCAATCCCCCCCCCAATCACCCCCCCCCCGTCACAAACTGACAGCAAGCAGTATTTTTTTTTTTTTTTTTTCTGATTACTGTATTGGTGTCAGTTTGTGACAGTTACAGTGTTAGGGCAGTGAGTATTACCCCCCTTTAGGTCTAGGATACCCCCCTAACCCCCCCTAATAAAGTTTTAACCCCTTGATCACCCCCTGTCACCAGTGTCACTAAGCAATCATTTTTCTGATCGCTGTATTAGTGTCGCTGTTGACGCTAGTTAGGGAGGTAAATATTTAGGTTCGCCGTCAGCGTTTTATAGCGACAGGGACCCCCACATACTACCTAATAAATGTTTTAACCCCTTGATTGCCCCCTAGTTAACCCTTTCACCACTGATCACCGTATAACCGTTACGGGTGACGCAGGTTAGTTTGTTTATTTTTTATAGTGTCAGGGCACCCGCCGTTTATTACCGAATAAAGGTTTAGCCCCCTGATCGCCCGGCGGTGATATGCGTCGCCCCAGGCAGCGTCAGATTAGCGCCAGTACCGCTAACACCCACACACGCAGCATACGCCTCCCTTAGTGGTATAGTATCTGTACGGATCAATATCTGATCCGATCAGATCTATACTAGTGTCCCCAGCAGTTTAGGGTTCCCAAAAACGCAGTGTTAGCGGGATCAGCCCAGATACCCGCTAGCACCTGCGTTTTTCCCCTCTGCCCGGCCCAGCCCACCCAAGTGCAGTATCGATCGATCACTGTCACTTACAAAACACTAAACGCATAACTGCAGCGTTCACAGAGTCAGGCCTGATCCCTGCGATCGCTGACAGTTTTCTTGGTAGCGTTTTGGTGAACTGGCAAGCACCAGCCCCAGGCAGCGTCAGGTTAGCGCCAGTACCGCTAACACCCACGCATGCACCGTACACCTCCCTTAGTGGTATAGTATCTGATCGGATCAATATCTGATCTGATCAGATCTATACTAGCGTCCCCAGCAGTTTAGGGTTCCCACAAACGCAGTGTTAGCGGGATCAGCCCAGATACCTGCTAGCACCTGCGTTTTGCCCCTCCGCCCGGCCCAGCCCAGCCCACCCAAGTGCAGTATCGATCGATCACTGACACTTACAAAACACTAAACGCATAACTGCAGCGTTCGCAGAGTCAGGCCTGATCCCTGCGATCGCTAACAGTTTTTTTTGTAGCGTTTTGGTGAACTGGCAAGCACCAGCGGCCTAGTACACCCCAGTCGTAGTCAAACCAGCACTGCAGTAACACTTGGTGACGTGGCGAGTCCCATAAGTGCAGTTCAAGCTGGTGAGGTGGCAAGCACAAGTAGTGTCCCGCTGCCACCAAAAAGACAAACACAGGCCCGTCGTGCCCATAGTGCCCTTCCTGCTGCATTCGCCAATCCTAATTGGGAACCCACCGCTTCTGCAGTGCCCGTACTTCCCCCATTCACATCCCCAACCAAATGCAGTCGGCTGCATGAGAGGCATTTTCTTTATGTCCTCCCGAGTACCCCTACCCAACGAACCCCCAAAAAAGATGTCGTGTCTGCAGCAAGCGCGGATATAGGCGTGACACCCGCTATTATTGTCCCTCCTGTCCTGACAATCCTGGTCTTTGCATTGGTGAATGTTTTGAACGCTACCATTCACTAGTTGAGTATTAGCGTAGGGTACAGCATTGCACAGACTAGGCATACTTTCACAGGGTCTCCCAAGATGCCATCGCATTTTGAGAGACCCGAACCTGGAACCGGTTACAGTTATAAAAGTTAGTTACAAAAAAAAGTGTAAAAAAAAAAAAAAAAAACACATACAAAAATATAAAATAAAAAAAAAATAGTTGTCGTTTTATTGTTCTCTCTCTCTCTATTCTCTCTCTATTGTTCTGCTCTTTTTTACTGTATTCTATTCTGCAATGTTTTATTGTTGTTATGTTTTATCATGTTTGCTTTTCAGATATGCAATTTTTTATACTTTACCGTTTACTGTGCTTTATTGTTAACCATTTTTTTGTCTTCAGGTACGCCATTCACGACTTTGAGTGGTTATACCAGAATGATGCCTGCAGGTTTAGGTATCATCTTGGTATCATTCTTTTCAGCCAGCGATCGGCTTTCATGTAAAAGCAATCCTAGCAGCTAATTAGCCTCTAGACTGCTTTTACAAGCAGTGGGAGGGAATGCCCCCCCCCCAACGTCTTCCGTGTTTTTCTCTGGCTCTCCTGTCTCAACAGGGAACCTGAGAATGCAGCCGGTGATTCAGCCAGCTGACCATAGAGCTGATCAGAGACCAGAGTGGCTCCAAACATCTCTATGGCCTAAGAAACCGGAAGCTACGAGCATTTTATGACTTAGATTTCGCCGGATGTAAACAGCGCCATTGGGAAATTGGGAAAGCATTTTATCACACCGATCTTGGTGTGGTCAGATGCTTTGAGGGCAGAGGAGAAATCTAGGGTCTAATAGACCCCAATTTTTGCAAAAAAGAGTACCTGTCACTACCTATTGCTATGATAGGGGATATTTACATTCCCTGAGATAACAATAAAAATGATTTAAAAAAAAAAAAATGAAAGGAACAGTTTAAAAATAAGATAAAAAAATAATAATAATAAAGAAAAAAAAAAGCAAAAAAAAAAAAAGCACCCCTGTCCCCCCTGCTCTCGCGCTAAGGCGAACACAAGCGTCGGTCTGGCGTCAAATGTAAACAGCACTTGCACCATGCATGTGAGGTATCACCGCGAACGTCAGATCGAGGGCAGTAATTTTAGCAGTAGACCTCCTCTGTAAATCTAAAGTGGTAACCTGTAAAGGCTTTTAAAGGCTTTTAAAAATGTATTTAGTTTGTCACCACTGCACGTTTGTGCGCAATTTTAAAGCATGTCATGTTTGGTATTCCTGTACTCGGCCTAAGATCATCTTTTTTATTTCATCAAACATTTGGGCAATATAGTGTGTTTTAGTGCATTAAAATGTAAAAAAGTGTGTTTTTTCCCCAAAAAATGCGTTTGAAAAATCGCTGCGCAAATACTGTGTGAAAAAAAAAAATGAAACACCATCCATTTTAATCTGTAGGGCAAAAAAAAAAATATATAATATTTGGGGGTTCAAAGTAATTTTCTTGCAAAAAAAAATTATTTTTTTATGTAATCAAAAAGTGTCAGAAAGGGCTTTGTCTTCAAGTGGTTAGACTAGTGGGTGATGTGTGACATAAGCTTCTAGATGTTGTGCATAAAATGCCAGGACAGTTCAAAACCCCCCCAAATGACCCCATTTTGGAAAGTAGACACCCCAAGCTATTTGCTGAGAGGCATGTCGAGTCCTTGGAATATTTTATATTGTGACACAAGTTGCGGGAAAGAGACAATTTTTTATTTTTTTTATTTTTTTTTTGCGCAAAGTTGTCATTAAATGATATATTGCTCAAACATGCCATGGGAATATGTGAAATTACACCTCAAAATGCATTCTGTTGCTTCTCCTGAGTACGGGGATACCACATGTGTGAGACTTTTTGGGAGCCTAGCCGCGTACGGGACCCCGAAAACCAAGCACCGCCTTCAGGCTTTCTAAGGCCGTAAATTTTTGATTTCACTCTTCACTGCCTATCACAGTTTCGGAGGCCATGGAATGCCCAGGTGGCAAAAAACCCCCCCAAATGACCCCATTTTGGAAAGTAGACACCCCAAGCTATTTGCTGAGAGGTATAGTGAGTATTTTGCAGACCTCACTTTTTGTCACAAAGTTTTGAAAATTGAAAAAAGAAAAAAAAAATTATTTTTTCTTGTCTTTCTTTATTTTCAAAAACAAATGAGAGCTGCAAAATACTCACCATGCCTCTCAGCAAATAGCTTGGGGTGTCTACTTTCCAAAATGGTGTCATTTGGGGGGGGTTTGTGCCACCTGGGCATTCCATGGCCTCCGAAACTGTGATAGGTAGTGAGGAGTAAAATCAAAAATGTACGCCCTTAGAAATCCTGAAGGCAGTGATTGGTTTTCGGGGCCCCGTACGCGGCTAGGCTCCCAAAAAGTCCCACACATGTGGTATTCCCATACTCAGGAGAAGCAGCTGAATGTATTTTGGGGTGCAATTCCACATATGCCCATGGCCTGTGTGAGCAATATATCATTTAGTGACAACTTTGTGCAAAAAAAAAAAAATTTGTCACTTTCCCGCAACTTGTGTCAAAATATAAAACATTCCATGGACTCAACATGCCTCAAAGCAAATAGCTTGGGGTGTCTACTTTCCAAAATGGGGTCATTTGGGGAGGTTTTATGCCATCTGGGCATTTTATGGCCTTCAAAACTGTGATAGGTAGTGAGGAGTAAAATCAAAAATGTACGCCCTTAGAAATCCTGAAGGCAGTGATTGGTTTTCGGGGCCCCGTACGCGGCTAGGCTCTCAAAAAGTCCCACACATGTGGTATCCCCATACTCAGGAGAAGCAGCTAAATGTATTTTGGGGTGCAATTCCACATATGCCCATGGCCTGTGTGAGCAATATATCATTTAGTGACAAGTTTTTGTAATTTTTTTTTTTTTTTGTCATTCAATCACTTGGGACAAAAAAAATGAATATTCAATGGGCTCAACATGCCTCTCAGCAAATTCCTTGGGGTGTCTACTTTCCAAAATGGGGTCATTTGTGGGGGTTTTGTACTGCCCTGCCATTTTAGCACCTCAAGAAATGACATAGGCAGTCATAAATTAAAGGCTGTGTAAATTCCAGAAAATGTACCCTAGTTTGTAGGCGCTATAACTTTTGCGCAAACCAATAAATATACACTTATTGACATTTTTTCTACCAAAGACATGTGGCCGAATACATTTTGGCCTAAATGTATGACTAAAATTGAGTTTATTGGATTTTTTTTAGAACAAAAAGTAGAAAATATCATTTTTTTTCAAAATTTTCGGTCTTTTTCCGTGTATAGCGCAAAAAATAAAAACGGCAGAGGTGATCAAATACCATCAAAAGAAAGCTCTATTTGTGGGAAGAAAAGGACGCAAATTTCGTTTGGGTACAGCATTGCATGACCGCGCAATTAGCAGTTAAAGTGACGCAGTGCCGAATTGTAAAAAGTGCTCTGGTCAGGAAGGGGGTAAAACCTTCCGGGGCTGAAGTGGTTAAGGTGTGAAGACTTGATTTAGTCATGTCTGCATACACTTTTACCTACCCTTTCACAAAGTATGCTCGCTACAGACATACTTGAGGCTTTTAAGGCTCCTGATGAAGCGAGATACCCCGCAAAATGTGAAGGCCAACATATTGTCCTCATTGTACTCTCAATGGAGTCCTATATACTGTATTTTATTTTAATGTTTGTATTTTTGTAAATGTCCCCTGGGCATTTTTTAATATGAAATTTAGTTCTAAAACCGTGTATACATTTTAATGTCTCATTGTTTTCACTATAGGAGGAATAATCAAAGTCCCACTTACTTTGTGTTGGTATGTACTGTAGTTAAAAATGTGGGGATGATGCCTCATATAGTGTAATTTCAATATTTTATTTTGTTTAACACTCCACCTATATATCTTTGTGATATTATTATAGATACGATTTCATCACAATATGTATGATTTTTTTCAAATGAAAACCAAATTCACAGTAATGCACACGAGCGGACTTCTCGTCGGACTGAAATCCGAAGGACTTTTCGACGGAGTTCCGATCAAACGGACTTACCTACACACTATCCCACCAAAGTCTGATTGTTTCGAACGTGATGACGTATGACTGTACTAGAAAGGGGTTGTTCAATAGCCAGTAGCCAATAGCTGCCCCTGCGTCGTTTTCAGTACGTCTGACTAGCATACAGACGAACGTTTTTTTCTATAGGAATCGAGTCCGTCGGAGAGATTTGAAACATGTTCTATTTCTAAGGTCCGTCGGAATTTTCAACAGAAAAGGTCCAATGAAGCCCACACATGATCGGAATGTCCGACGGATTTGTTCCGTCTGACCTTTTCTGACGAAAAGTCCGGTCGTGTGTACGCGGCATTAGAATTTATTTTCCGAAAAGTTTTCCATCATGCTCCTTCAAAATTTCTCACCACTACTATTTGAACAACAAATGAAAATTCCAAAACTGAAAATTTTCTAACTAAATTCTTCTGGTGCATGGCCAGCTTTAGCAGTGATGACCAGCAACCGAAAGTGCTGTTACTCAAAGGATTTCAAGGTTATAAACTTAGTAACAATTTTAAAAAGTTTGCTGAAAAAACTTACAGTGAGATATAATTCTGTACATACTGGAAAATAGGTTCTGGAGTTGAAAGATGTTAACCATCAATTTAATTGTTAAATGCCCTACATTAATAGCATTGCTAGAAAAAAGTTAAAGGTTTAAATTGTGAACTTTGCTACATGTGTTATCCAGCAGATCAGATTGTATCAGAAGGTCACACAATTTGTTATTTGCAAACAGGTATCATTAGCACAGTGAGCCAATGTTCTTTGGAAATAACTGGGTGAAATGTACACATATTTTTCTCCCTGTATTAGACACATTATTAAATATATATATTATGGCCCGACAGCTGAGAGCAAAACAAGTACCAGATTTACACAAACATGCGAACAAAGCCCTGAATAAATGATCCTTGTGAATAACATCTGCAAGCAGAAATAATTCATCACTTCCCCACTGCAGAAGTTACCAGCCTATTATTCCCAAAGCAAAATTCTTCTTGCTCTCATTGTCAAGTATCTTGAATTTAATTAGCTTGGGTGTAATTATATCTATGTTCTGGTGGTCGGTTCACTAGCCAGTAAGTCCAGGTTATCTAGGGCCGAGTTTCCATTACTGGGTCTTGACAGCACACAGCCTTAGACATCATCTTCTATGATCATCTCTTTAATACAGAACATTTTTTAAAAATATTTTCTCTGGTGAAGAAATACACAAAGACATATTCTATGATACATTGATATTTCACATTTGCCACTTTGAGAATAGTTTTTTTACATTATCTGTCAAACAATCTGTACAATTCAGCTCAAGAAGATGTACAAGTGGTTTAGGTTGTAAGTACAAATGGTAAAAGAACATAGATGCATGAAAACAAGGTAAAACGTGATAAAGTAGTTGTAAATTCTACATTTTAAAAATGTTGAATTGCAGCTTAAAAAAAGACAAGGTGTAGTATAAAAGTGATACTAAACACACACTGTTTAAATTACAGTGTCCCTTTTATTTCTGCATGTGGATGATGGCAAAATAAATAAATAAATAAAAAATAAATAAATAATATAAATAAACGGATTTAAATTGTCAGTTAGTTTACACGTAATTGTTGTTAGTTTACACGTAATACCCCCCCCCCCGCTCCCACTGTGTTTAGCTGGTTAATGGGCATGGAGGAGGAGGAGGGAAGGAGTGGGCTGTCATTTGCCACTGTGTATACGGCCACATGTGTGACTCTAAAGTGACATATATAAAGGGAAGTCCTCTACCCATGCCACATCCAAATATCTAGTAGAAAAAAGGGGTTGCAGGGACTAACCCTGTTTGTAATGGACTTTATTGGCCTTTGCATGAGACGGAAACACTTTCCATAAAAAATGTAATGTTATTTACAACATATTAAAAATCAGAAAACACATAGTGCACAATAATATTAAAAACATCACAGAAATGCCTAAATATGATACAGATAATCACATAACACCTACAAATATACTTATTTTGCAGAGCAATAAGCTGAAGGTGTATGAGTTGTTCGATCATCCAAAGGTGAACGTGTTTCGCTAACTTCTTAGCTTCCTCCAGACCAGTTCACTAGGTATCATATTCTGGGTATTACACGATAGTGAATAGGTGTGGCTGTATGAATATTTAAGCACCAGGGGGAGCTATATATCAAATGTATTCCAGCCATACCTATTCAATGAAGAGGTTTACTTCTATACCATAAACAACTCATTAAAGAGGGCGCTTGGGCTTGTTTTTCGGCCTGTATGCCTTCTTTGCTGTTTATGAAAGAGCTTTAGCCCCTGTGTCCGTCCCACAGACGTTATGATGCATTTGATGCCTTACCGTGTGCTACAGAGAATATGATACCTAATGAATGGGTCTTGAGGAAGCTACGCAGTTACCAAAATGCGTTGACCCTTGGATGATCAAACAACTTATACACCTCCAGCTTTTTGCTCTGCAAAATAAGTATATTTGTAGAAGGTGTTATGTGATTATCTGTATCATATTTAGGCATTTCTATGATGTGTTTAATATTATTGAGCATTATATGTTTTCTGAATTTTAATATGTTAAATGTAATCTTTTATGGAAATGATTTCCATCTCATGAAAATGCCAACAAAGTCCATTACAAGCAGAGTTAGTCCCTGCAACCCCTTTTTTCTATAGTCACATGGGCTGCTCATATGTAATAGGGAGGAAATACTCAGCATAGAAGCTTTCTGAAAACTGAGCATGTGCAGAGCTGCCACCACAGCTGCAAAATCTCTAGCTGAATTGGGGGCATTAACAGAAAGTGGAGATAGAGAGCAGCAGAATCAATCAGTTTTTTTGCAGAATACAGAAAACAAATCTCATAGTGACTGAGGGAGTATGAATACAACATTTATTGATAGTTTTTTACAATGTGGGTTTAGTGACACTTTAATTCTTATGTGCCAGTCCTATGTTAAGAGTACAAATCTGGAAGGTGTGAATTGGTTGGAGTCCATCATAAATTATGATTATTTGGTAAAGTGTGGGGAATGATGTGTGCAAAAGGGAGTTGTGATATTTTAGACAAGTTCTTTTTTGTACGTTTTTGTTTTATTGGTCCTTAATTAGCTGTAAGTGTGTTTATATAACTGTTAGAAAATTGTCTGTTTGTTTCCAATAAGCACAAGGCTGTTGTTCCCAATGATAAATCAGGTCCTGCATAGGTGATTCCCAACTGAACGGTTACAGCATTTGTTAGTTAGAGACATTCATTACTGGAAAGGATTTAGGCTTATTAGTGTGCACAATGCCTTTTTTTGTGCCTGGGTTCTGCATAGGTGATCTACAACCAAACTGATAAAGTATTTGTTAGTCTCCCTTTGTAAGTAGCACAGTAAAGCCTTCTTAGAACAGAAGGTATTCACATGTTTCATTCCATCATATCCCAAAAATAAGAGGATTATTTATTATTTCACAGCACTGGGTGGAGCCATGGAACTCTTTCCTTTACACGCCAATGGCTAACGACAAATCCAGAACCACTGGTGCATAGGACAGATATTGCAGAGCCATTTATACTGTACTAATCCTTCTTGGAAAGGATTTAGAAGTAGTGTGCAGAATGCTTTTTCTGCACCTGGACTCTATTAGAACTCTGTTCACCTAAGGCAAAAGGATTGTATAAAAAGTGTATTAATCCCTAAAAAGAGATATATATACGGGGCAATGTACAGGAATGGCGGGAGCTTTGTACAGAGGGCAATGGGACACGCAGAGACATTTTAACTGCCACGACTGCCACTTCATCCATGGGGACAAAATTGGTAGCAGTTGTATGGGTAATGGGATGGGGGCAGTTAATTTTTTTTTCCATGGGACCAATATTTTGAGAGTTTGAAACTCATGACTATAAGTCTTCTACCTTATAAACTATGTAACGATAAAAAAGAGATTTAAAGGGGTTGTAAAGTCAGAAGGTTTTTTATCTTAATGCACTCTATGCATTAAGATAAAAAGACTTCTGTGTGCAGCAGCCCCCCTCAGCACCCGCAATACTTAAGGTCCCTAACGTCCCTCGCTGTGCAGCAATGTCCACGAGGGTCTCAGCTGTCTGAGATTCTCCTTCCTGATTGGCTGTGACACAGCAGCAGTGCCATTGGCTCCAGCTGCTGTCAGTCAAAGTCAGCTAGCCAATCAGGGGCGAGAGGGGGTGGGGCCCAGTTGTGGCTCCATGTCTGAATGGATACAGGGAGCTATGAATCAGCTCAGGTGCCCCCATAGCAAGCTGCTTGCTGTGGGGGCATTGAACAGGAGGGAATGGCCAGGATCACAGAAGAGCGACCCAAGAAGAGGAGGATCTGAGCTGCTCTGTGCAAATCCACTGCAACAGAGCAGGTAAGTATAACATGTTTGTTATTTTTGTAAAGAAAAAAAGTAGACTTTACAATCACTTTAACATAAATGCAACTAGCATATCCAGCAAGAATTCTGTGCGCACAAACCCATTTACACCTGAGCGTAGCAGGAACATGTGTTCCCACTCATCATTTTTGTGTGCATTTTCATGTATTACCGCGTGTCACGCCTAGGGCAGCCCATTTAATTGAATGGGCTGCCCTACACATGACAAATGCCCTAAAGTAACTCCAGAATCTTTGGCACTGCAGTGCCAAAACTTAAAAAAGAAAAATGGTGAATAGTCATGATGTCGGACCTGGGGCACCCCGCAAGAGATGAGAAACATGTCTCCCGGATGCCTAATGCTAGTGATGCCCATACTTTCAGTCGTTATCAGCCACTTTCTATCTACATGCGCTTGATCCACCATCTGGCGTGGCAATATTGGACAATACCCTCACAATGTGTATTGGCACAGCTGCTTCTGGACACGACCAAAGTGCATATGAAAGGGTGTCAAGGCAGGGCCCCAATTGTGAGAGAGTTGTCACCCCATAACAGAAAGTGCTTGAACAAAGCTTCACCTGTACTGGATAAAGTCTACTTTCTTAACTTAAAATGTTTTTCTCTCTTTTAGATTCAGGATATGAATAATTTTTAAAGGCTGAACAAGTACATTTTCATGTTTTAAAAGACTGGATCTACTGACCTGTAAGTAATATACAAATATTTTATGAAGATATAGTAATAAGGGGGAATATACAGTATACTTGCAATATTCAGACTCTCTGTAATAACAAGAACACATTTTATACCATACAGTATGTGTGCTTACTGGAACAGCTCTATACTGAAATGCAAATGCAGAATAATTAGTGTTTATTCCATGAGGCCATGTAATTGGTGCTTAATAAGCACTCTTGTTTTAATTATTTCTTTATTAAAAAATGTACAGCAGTGAATGTGTGTAATAACCATGAAAAACAACAAAAGTGAAGAATTACTTTTGAATAGTATGTACAATGTGAATGTACCCTTACTGATGGCATGCATGTTACTTGTACTGGGACAACAGGAGTGTTTGGCTGCAAAGCAAACTAACCAGGCAAGATAGTTAATTCTACAAAGTCTTCTATTTACGTCTTTTCTGAGGTACATAACTTTTTCTAGAATTGTAGGAAACCATCACATCCACTGGGTGTAATGTTTACAGCTAGATACTATATATAAGTGAGAGACGATTAGTTGTTGTGCTATAAGAGGTATGCATGGCATAATAAATCTGGGTGGACTGTGTCATAACACTGACTGTAGGGCTGTGGCATATTACTGTGTTCATTGCTTTATTTTAATAAATACATACAGTATAATAATTATCTCTAAAGACAGTGTCCATGTACAAAAACCAACAGCCTATAAGAAGAAGAATATATTACTGTAGCCTTGTAAGGGTTTTCTAGGGGTTACTACACTTTGTATATAGAATGAACATCAATAGTTTAATAAAAACAAGCATTGCGAACAGGGTGAGCATGTCTTTCAGAATATCCATTAAGGTGGCTCACACGTATTTAGATCATTCAATCTAAACTAAACTGATCAATCTGATATAAAATGGCAAACCAAGGACCCTTAATGTGATCCATTTAGTGAGCTCTCAAATGCTTATGACTCTGCCAAGTCAATTAACTTTGGCAAAATGTTGTTGATTGCTTTTTGATTTTTTAAATTAAGTTTTTATTATTTTCCAAGAAAAATGACAAAATCATATAATCAAATACCAAATAAAATACAAATAAAATTACATAGAAGAGTAAAAACAAAAAAACAAACAAAAAAAAAGATCCCAAATAAGCAATGTACAAATACAGGTACAAATAAAGGTTTCATCTGGTTTTTCATGAAATAGTGTTTCGTGTAGCATAAGGTGATACATAGAAACGCATATATACTATTTCTATTAGTATGAATTATGAGAGATATTCAGTCCTGTAAATTATTAGCAAATACACCAAAAATAACTAAGTTTGAAGGTGTTAACTGCCAGTAAACTTGAAGCATGGATGAACAAAAGGTCCAGATAATAACACCCTATTTATAACAGTTTGACATTTGCAAATTTATATCAAAGTGCTCTTATGAGAAAATAGAAAACAAAATCTATCCAGTTAAAAAAGAAAGAAAAAAATAACAAAAGAATTTTGATAAATAAGGTTAGTTTAGGGAAAGGTGCATGGGAAGTAATTTAATTTCAATCCAGTAATAGTTGCATTTAAAATATAGTTATTTATGTATTTAAGGGCGAAGTTTGGTTAATGAAGTTGTAGTCTACCCAGAGTGTTAGTGAGGACTGCTATATTAGAATGATGTCATAAGTTGTGTTATTTCTGAACTAGAGAGAGTTTGCTCTATTAAAGGTTGCCATCTTGAAAACAAAACGACTGATAGGGCTGAATGGTTGACCATCCAATTTTTCAGTGTACATTTATGCCTTCAGTTCTTTTTTTACAATTTTTATCATTGGTAGAGTAGGTGATATCCATAATTTGAGTATTGCTTTGCGAGCAGCCAAGATGCATAGCATGGCCCATTTGGGGATAGTAGAATTATGTGATCTGTTGGATAAGTCAGGTTTTTTTAGCATATCCAATCAAACAAATCATGTTTTTTTTTTAGATATGTACTGATGTGATTCCAAAGATATAAGTCAATATTAGATCCCAGAAGATTGATATGTCCTGACAATCCCAGAATCGATGAAATAATGTTGGACGAAGTGAATCACACCAAGAACAGGTGGAGATGGATGGATCTGTTTTGTTTATGAAAAATTGAATAAATACTTTGTGAATAAGTTTAAATTGTGTTTCTCGCCAGTTTTTACTGATAATTAAACCACAAGTTTTGAGGTATACATCTAGAATTTTTTCCGTTAACTCTTCGTCCGAGAGGTCTTTATGCCAGCTATTCAAGAGGGAATTCCTTTGTTGTTGCGTGTAATGAGAGATACTAGCTCACTATTATCACCAAGAACATCGCAATTCCATGAGGATACCTGTATTGAAGAATACCTACCTATTCATACCCCTGAGGGGTCCAAGTGCATTTGACCTAACAGATGTAGGTCCATCCCATAAGGTGAGCGCATTGGAGTGAAGGTGGTGGGATCTGCATGACGGTGACGGCACATTATTATTACTTAAGCACAAAATGAATAAGGAGTTATTGTGAACATTTCACCGTAGAACTTGATTGGACCAATACTGTAGTCTTAGATATTTATGGACGCTTATCACATCACATCATTTGTGGTGACTTTATGTGGCTGTGGAGTATTACATTATTTCTGTATTTATTTAACAGGTTTGCACCTATTTATTCATTTATGGTATAAGTGATGTATATATTTATATTTGCATATAACGCATAATTAGTTATTATAACCAGTACATCCACGTGCTGGAACACATATGTATGTGAGCAGCACCCGATAATTTGCACGTAGACACTGTTGATAGTGGTTGCACGGAGGTATTCACAATTATTGTTGTGTCACTGCAGTGCAATAGTGTAAATTCATTCAGGCCAAATCACTTATAAATTGCACCTTGCTGTTGGTTATCTGATTTTCTGGAAATTCTGCTCTTCTTCTAGTTTGTATGTGTAGCACCCTCCTACTTAGGTGCTAGGATGTCAGGTAAATAAGTTCTTTTTGTACTCCTCTGTAATCAATGGAGCGGTTGTTGATTGTTTTGTTCTGATCAGGGTCCCAAAGGCTGCAAACTTGATTGCAGGGAAAGTCAAAACATAATTTGTGATCACCAAAGACAATTAAATAACTTCCTCAAGCAGTTAAATATCTGGGAAAAAAAAATCACCCTATCCATCCCTCCCTCCCATTCCCCTTTGAAAAAAGCCACTTTTCGCAAACCTCACCCCACCGTCTTGTATCCCTCATCAGTGCCTTTTTCTCAAGCGGTGAACCAAAACTGTAGTCTGGGCACATCACTGACCAGTCTTGTCGCCAACCCTGTTTGTGACTTTATAATAGTGCTGTTGGAGTCTTCAGGACCTGTGAGGACCCCATCGCTGGACAGCCAGTGGGAAGTGTCCATATCACAGGAAGTGACATACAGTAGATATCCAAAGAAGAACCACCAGCTCTTCACAGAGTAAGAGAGAAGATTTGGGAGCCAGTGTGCCATATGATCACAGATTTAGGTAAGGCATATGGGGCATTTAGATGAGTATTGTCTTTTTAAATTACTACAGCATTTAGTAAGAGACTGATGGGAGCATTATTTGAGGGGGAATACTTGACCAGAGCACAAATATAATATTCTGTACCTTTGAAAATGTATCCAATCTTTTTTTGAAATAATCTACTGAATCTCTTAGAAACAAGACTATTACACATTTTCATAACTCTGTTTATGCTTTTAGGAGTTCAATAACTCACACTAACATTTTTCCATTCAACTGCAATAAACTTAATGCATGCTACAATGGGTTAGTGCATCTGGCATTGTCCATTGTCTTATTAAATACACATATGTACATACAGTATACTCCCTATTCACAAGTGCCTATTTTGCAAGTAAATTGATTTGCAAATTTCCTTTTACAGACACACCCCAATGACTATACCATCATCAATCCCGCATCTATTCCCTTGAGTAAAATTCTACTGCAAACTACCCACTGTGCATACATGATATAATATTACACACTGGCGTTGTCATTATTTTTAATGTTTATTTACTCTTCGCCTAGTGGATGCTGGCCACTTGTGTCTCATTCTAAGAACGGCAAAGCCACAGCTCATCAACTGGCTGTTTACCATATTGAACTATTTCATATAATTAATGTTCCATTTTTGTGAAAACAAGCAGCAAATACCCATATTTAGCATCATGAACACGTTTTTGCTGTTGGTTCAATTAGGTCCCTGAGAAGCTGTATTTCCAGAGACCAGAAAACATGTACAAATATGTTCAACCTCTGGGCCAGGAACATTCAGTTTACAAGGTTATGCACTTATTAGTGGAACCTCGTACAGCAGCACAAGTATTTTAAACATGAACTATCTCTAAAGAAAAGTGTAAAGAAAATATTTTCTGCCCTTCCTAATGAGAATGCTGTTAAAATCTTTAATATAAAATCTTTTTAAGTTGAAACTGCAGCTTGATACCCCCTCTCCCACTGACCAGCTCTCCTCCCTCTCTGAACCTTTTCTGCACCTTTAATACATAAAATACATACAAACCTTAAATCCAGATGTATTCTGTCAAGCCACATACTGAGCAGGGTCCTTCTTTTTCTCTTTCCGTGTCAAGTCCTAACTGCTGCATACTTATGCACTTACATTGTTACATGAAAGTGCCTATCTATGTAACAATTCACTGGAAGGCTCACAGGAAGTTGAGCCAAGCTGGTTTTAACAGACCTGCAACATTATTGTCAATGGAGGGCACCACAGCCCATATATGGTTGACATCCATGCATTTTGGCACATTAAAATGCATGTACATTGTTATGAGCTTCTAGGAAGGTGTCGTGCTGCAGTTTGTTGACCGACCTGAAGATGGTGCTGTGTTGCCTCTTCAGGCTGGCAGGAACTCATTGTGGACTAAGTTGTCCTCTGTAATGGACTCCATACAGCCATCTTAGAGAAGCCAGTGCCTGTCATTGGCACTAAAATCCCAGAAGATTTAGTTGTACATTTGGGTCTGGCTGTACTACCATGTGCTCACCATTTTATAAAGATTGCTCACATGGTAAAAGAGCAGTGAGAAAGCATCATCATATGTGTTACCGAGGTGCTATTATCTACTATTAATCAACCATGTAAAAACATATAAGTTTGTCATTCACAAAAAGTGATCCTGTGCATGAATAACTTTGAACAAAAAGTGAACTCTAACATAACAGTCCATTTACAAAGTGTCCAGTTGCTTTCCAGTGCTGTTCCTCTTTAAATCGATCAGTGATGTCTCTTTTCAAAGTGCCAAAAAATTGTGTACATATATTCTCTTCTGTGTTTCTTATCCTTCACTGTGCATCACCACCACACGGAAGAAGTCCATTTGTGACGAAACCGGTCGAGCGAGGATATACTGACCTGTCATCGCACTTTTTTGAACTTACCATCGTTTTCTATTTACGCCTGCATTACTGTGAAGGATGTAAGTGCAATATTTTAGCTTAATGAATCATCTGTAAGAGGTTTTACACTATCGGAGCTTTGCTTCTTTTATTTGACATACCAATGGAACATCTGGATGATCTGAGACCAGAACAATATTAGCTGTGTGTGGGCTGCTGTCTCCCCTGATCAAAATCCATACCAGACCCTTATCTGAGCACGCCACCTGGCAGGTTGCAGGAAAGGGGGGGGGGGGGGGGGGAGATCGCCCTCCTCTCCTGAATCGTACCAGGCTACATACCCCACACCCTGGGGTAAGAGTATATCTTAACCTCTGTGTTATTGGTGTGTCACATGGTGGAGGATTGACTACTGGATCTTCATTATGCGCTATTAGATGTGTTTATCGTTTACTTCACATATCCTTGGCTATTTATGAGCCATTGTGTTTTCGGACTTTGGAGACTTTGTTTTTTTTAATTAAGGATTTGGAGCTATGTCTTCTAGCTCTATTTAACACAGCATTTTTGTCTTTTTTTCATAATTATCACCATAAAACAGAAGAGAGAGGACTCTAATAGCGTAAAAACCTTTTAATTTAAATATAATCTCAAAAAAACATCAATATACGCGCTTACATTATAAAGTACATTCCCCTTTGCACCCAGGTTGAATCGCTTTTGTATAACCTGCTAGCTCCACTATCTCTCAATGCAAGCACAGACCTTCCCCAATAACTCCCAGGTGTCAGGCTATCGTTCAGCACAGATAGCTTCTGAGATCCTATTTGAGAGGTTACTATGCACCAGTAATGTGAGTACCACACCTACATCTCCTCCTCCTGACACCTACAATAAGGACTGTTTGTAAACGTTTTACATGTATGTACCTGACACTTTACCTTATGCTTGGTACAGTTCCTATCATTCTAATGGGCACTCAATTCCCTTCCAATTGGACTATGAATTGAACTATGTCTACAACCTTGTGGGACTGTACCCCTGAAACATGAATGGGTCTAAGTTAAAGTGTTACTAAACCCAGGACCCTGCATTCACTATATCTGGTCTCCCACAGTACACTGAACATGGAAATGCAATTATTTTAGTAAATATAAACTGTTAAATACCTTTTCTCATCAGCAGTTAGAGCAATCTTGTGTCCTCTATTAGTACCTGGTTAAAGATTGTAGGAGGAGTCTTCATATTGCATTGGCTGTCCTTTCAAGATGCAGGGCCCCTGACCCTCTGTCTGGACAGTGCTGATTGGCCGTGTGCTAATCACATTGACTCCCAAGAAAAAAAAAAACTCTCTAGAAATACACACCAAACTGAGCATGTGCAGCCTGACTCCATTTACTCTGTCTTATCTGGACATGTTTGGGGGCAATGCAAGAAGGGGAGGATCTGTGCATACAGGATCAAACGACCTTTTTACACAATGCAGAGGATTAACCCCTTAGCTTCCACACTGAGTATAACAAGCATGCTTTACTGAATATACAGAATGATTTTACTGTTGTGGGTTTAGTAACACTTTAAGAAATGCTGTTGGGAACGTACTTGTTAAGTGCTGTTTAAATGATGTGCCATGTGTTTTCAAATAATGTTAATTTCCAAACCTAAGGGAGTTTAATTTATCAAGTGCAGCCAATACCAGCAGAGTGTAACCTGAAGTAACAAGTGCAAACCTGATCAGCCTAGAAGTTGGTGGTGATTGGGGAAAGGGGTCGCCCTTCTAGCAGTGATAGAGAACCCCTCTGACAGAACATCTACCAGGGCCCCCATGTCTCATGGGTCTCAAGTGTTCAGCTTGACCTTTGGAGCTCTAATCTGAACCACGTTGGATATGCAGGGCCCTGAGTGAACTGTGCACCAGGCATTTGTGGGTTCTTATGCACTATGTATGGCAGACTGGTCTGTGCGGGGCTTGGGTGGTTACAGAGTACAAAGGACAGCCTGGATAGCCTCTTTTAAAGTGTTATCAAACTCAAAAGCAAACATTTATTATATTGCAGCTTACCATTTCTTATTTGTGATGGCTGCATTCATTTCCTTTTTTAGGGTTTCTTTCTTTTTATATTCATCTGGGTATCCAGCCAGTGAGTCTGTTGTTTTCAAAAGAAAAAACTCTCTAGCAGAATGTATTAGTTACACAGATGAGGCAAACCATTTTACACTGACGGGGGTGCTTACAATGATTAACTTCTATTTATTTATGTAAAACCCCCTTATCTTAAAAGGAAACAACATTTTTTCTGTAACTGCCTAGAAAGTGTTTAGAGTGGAGTGGAGTTTGGATTCAATTTCTTAGTGTATTTAAATCTGCTAGTACATCTAACAATCTCCTCTCCCGGACTGACAATGCTTCTGTCCAAAGATGCCACTGTGCTCCTTCATCCAGAGTGAGGGCACTCTAATACAGGAGGTGTGTTCCTGGCCAGATCACCAGGTGACAACAGAGAGGGAAAAAAGCCTAAGAAAAGAAAATGGCCACCATATCTAATGATTTGTAAGCTGCAATATATTACATATTTAATTTTGGGTTTAATACCGCTTTAATGGTAGTCAAGGCATATATCTTCAGCACACCATGGATCTTTAGAATAATATCCAAAAATGTATTAGAATAATTACATCACAGCAGTAAATTGTAATGTTTTAGGGGTCCTGAACATGAACATGTAACATGGTTCCAAAATGTTGTGTGCTCTGTGCTCAGCCATGCACACAGTTAAGCTGAATGTCAGGCTGATATTCCAACATTGGGGGATAAGTCCTGGGAGGAAGTAGTGGAATTCCAAAATTCTGCAATTATAGCAGCGAGTGATAAGGTAATTCAATTAAAATATCTACACCAGATCTATTATACTCCACTTAGATTGTTTAAAATGGAGAGAATGGAATCTTCAGCTTGCTATAGATGTCATGACATTACAGTAGATTTCTTTCATATGATATAGGGATGCCTTGGAATATGACCTTTTTGTTCACAAATCACTGCAAAAATGCATTCTTGGATATAAAATTAGCATTACCCAATACTGTATATGTACTCTGAGTTGCTGTCCCCTTGGGGACTTTGGAGAGGAACCGCTGCGAGATCCACAGAAGGTGTTGCTGCGTTTCCTTTTCTTTTATGCAAGAAAGCTATAACACTGCAGTGGAAACAGTCAGACCCTCCTAGCTTACATATGTAGGTTACCTTAGTAAACAAAGCGATACCTCTCTATAAATTGACTTATACTGCCCGAGGATGTCCAAAGAAATTTGACAGAATTTGGGCCTGTTGGACATCAGCTGTGTTGGGAAATGTATGGTGTAGAGTAATTTCTGTATGGAACTCTTCCATCACATTACTAATTTGTTCTTTATGGAGAGTAACTATGTTTTCCTCATAGGTTGAAGCATTGCTTGAAATTATATTGGTTTCTAATGCAAAATGTATTTTCACCAGCTAATTTGTGTTTTTTTTTTACTTGGCATTTGTACTTCACATAGCCTTTAAAATGGCCTAGATGGCTTTTTTTTTTAAGAAGTGATTGCATCTCCTTCTATCATTACTTCCAGTACTGCATGAAGTTAAGACCACTTAAGACCAAGTTAAGACCACTTGGATAGTTGATACAAAAGGGTCATTTCCATCTGGCATTGTCACCAGTCTCCGGGCACCTCCTCAAAACCAACAAAACATTTCAATTAAGTTGTTCCACACTTAACAAAGTGGCTTCTGACATTGGGAGAGCTGCTATATGAAAATTTGCAAACAGACATTCAAACAAGCAAGCACTGTCTTATGTAAAGTAATCTTATTTATTATGGATCATTAAAAGATCATTTAAAATTTTGATCCAGAAGGCCGTTTTGGATTGTCACACTCCTTTCTCAGCATATACAGTATGAAGATGCTTTGAAACATTATGGACTTCTTAATCACATTTTAAAATTATTTTTAAATAACTATAATATAGGAACAGGTTCAGAATCCATAAGAATGTAAAACTAATGATTTGGTGAAACATCTTTTTGATATAATTTTTTTTGTGTGTTTCAAGGAGCACAACATATCAATAAGCACCTTATAATATATGCAGCATTATAATACATATGTAGCACTAATCAAATCTACTATAGTACAACAGTGTTTAATAAACCAGGAGGAATAAAAAACTGACACAAGAGGTCTCATCCCCTGGGCTGGTGCAGAACCCTCAAACACAGAGTTCAGAAACGGTATTTATTAATTGCATTTTGCCATATTACATTCTACAATTTCCATGTTCAGGTCACCCATCATGCAGGCATTATATGGCCTGTAACCCCCTGTACCATGTGGCAGAAAGTTCACCAGGTGTACAACCCAATTCTAATACACTGGTCCTGATGGCGAGATGAGCAAACTTCTGAAAAGTATGATCAGTTGTGGTTCAACCAAACTTTTTAGAAATTTGCAAACTTCAGAAATTCTGAATTTCTGAACCGGAAACACGGTTTAATGGGAGTCCAGAACATAGACAGCCTAAGAACATGATGAGGCCACAACCTGAGTCATTACCTTAAAAAATTCTATCTGCAGTACTAAGACAGAAGGGTGGGACCTGATGGCACTGGCAGAAACAACCCCAGGAACTTTTTGAGAGTCTGAAATGCCAAAAATAACAATGCAATTTAGATTTTGTTTGGAACATCAGAATTCATGAACTTTGGTCTGAATCTAACACCAGTGATCCGACAAGTGATCTAATTTTTTCACTTCTAGTACTAGCTAAATAAGATTTCATGTGAGTTACATATTTGTATAATACTTGCACTTGCATACCCAGTTTAGAGCTATGCATGAACGCATCCACCAAAATCAACCCTCAAGCTCATAACAGCCATTCCAGTGCTTATGTTCCAAGGTCTCAACGGAAAGGTAGGAAAAGCTTTTAGATTGTAAAACTTTCATTTTTTTTCTCATTAAAAAAAAATAATAAACATGTCATACTTACCTGCTCTGTGCTATGGTTTTACACAAAGCAGCCCTGATCCTCATTTTCTCTGGTCCCTCGAAGATGCTCCTAACTCCTTCCACCACCGAGTGCCCACCATAAAGCTGCTCGACCTGGGCCAGGCTATTTCTGTCTTTTCAGATTTGGCTCCACCCCCCGCTCTCTGCCCAGGGTTTTGACTGACAGTAGCGGGGACCTGAGACAGGGTAGAGGGGAAAAGAGCTGCTGTAGACGTGCATATCACTGGATTGAGATCTAGCATGCATTTAGGTTTAAAATCTTTTACCTTTACAACCACAAATGACGGAGGGACGGTGCGGCTCTCATTCTGGGTGGATGTCATATGACAGCGCACCCGAACAGCCACGCTGTGTTGCTAGGACACGGCGTGACCCCAATCTCTGTAAAGAGCTACTCAAGCAGCTCTTTGTCCATGTGATTGGCTGTGTCCAATTACAGCCAGTCACATGTAAATACAGGAAGTGCCGTTAATCGGCTCACCTCGCCTCACACTGACAGAGCGTGCGGCGAGAGGAGCTGATCAGCGTTATCTCCTCGCAGGGAAGAACAGAGCATGTAATCAGGGCACTGATCATCAGTGCCCTGATTACAGTAAAGCCCCAGAAGTGCCACCAATCAGTGCTCATGAGTGCCACAAATCAATGCCCATGAGTGCCACCAATCAGTGCCCATGAGTGCCCATCAGTGACACAAATCAGTGCCCATCAGTGACAAAAATCTCTCCAGTGCTGCCTATCAGTACCCACCAGTGCCGCCTATCAGTGTCCATTAGTACCACCTATCAGTGCTCATCAATGCTGCATATCAGTGCCACCTATCAGTGCCCATCAGTGCGACATAATAGTGCCTCCTCATCAGTGCCCATAAGTGCTGCCTCATCTGTGCCCATTAGTGCCACCTCATTAGTGCCCATAAGTGCCACCTTATCAGTGCCCATCAGTGCAGTCTATCAGTGCCCATCAGTGCAGCCTCATCAGCGAACATCAGTGAAGGAGAAAATTATTTATTTACAAACATTTTTTTCAAAGTTTTCGGTCTTTTTTTCTTAAAAAAACCCAGCAGTGAATAAATACCACCACAAGAAAGCTCTGCTTGTGTGAAGAAAATGATTAAAAATTCATTTGGGTACAGTGTTGGATGACCGCGCAATTGTCATTCAAAGTGCAACAGTGCTGAAAGCTGAAAAATGGCCTGGACAGGACGGGGTGAAAGTGCCCTGTATTGAGGTGCAAAAGAATAGAAGGCTGAAAGTGCAATGGGTAAAACACAGATTATATAAACATTCTCATTTTATTTAGAAAAATAAGTAAAAAAGAGTTTACATTCAATGTAACAATACAGTTTTGAATAGTGCAACTGAGGGATTTATTTCTCAACATGTTTCACCACATGCCGTGGCTTCTTCAGGAGAATAGTGTTTATCAGGCACTAAAAAGAATAATACACAACAATTACAAAATAAACAAAAAATATATGAAACAAACAATGAATCAATCAAAATACAAATTGTAAAATGACACCACACATCTGCCAATGCGATACTGTAGCCAAAGAAATATATTTACCTGTATATAGATCTATCAAAAGATTGAATAAAAAATTGAATAGAAACTCTGATATTTAAACCACATAAATCAAGAGGCGGGCCCAGCCAATGGATCATCTGATGACCATAGAGAGTAAATAAGATAGCGTTTCTAACTGATGAAAAGATGACCTAAAGCAGGGATGGAGGGACAAATTAATAATTTTTGTTATTTTTTATTATTTTTTATTTAAAAAAATAAAAAATAAATAAAAATACAAAAGTTTTACCTGTGATGGAAAGACCAAACATCAAACCACCAATCCAAGCTATTTTTCTACATTGGTCAATGTCACCCCCCAAATAAACCCTAAGGGGGAGACAAAGAACCTAAAAGAGAAAAGAATGAAGCCAATCAAAAATCTAGACCAAAAATGGCCCCTAAATGAGTATCCCAAGATTTCCTCAAAATTACATTGAATACTTGGACAGGGTTGTATGTAGAGAAAATGATAAAGACATCCTCCTCCTCTCAGGCTGGCTCTCAATCTGAACCACCACCAGAGTGCTTAAATACCCCCCCCCTCCAAATTGGCAAAAAAAAAACGGCGCCAAAAAATAGGGGAGGGGCGGAAGCTGCAGGGGCGTCTACCCATAGGTAGTCACACCGGAAGTGACACTTCAAACTGAATCAGGAAGAGAAATACATCAATCAGATCAGCACCATCAGTGGTGCAAGGCACACCGGAAGTGACACCAGGTGGCGCACCGGAAGTGATGAGCATCACCTCTGGGGACTGTAAGCAGTAAAGTAAATATCCATAGAAGCCAAAAGGCATAGGAAAAAATAACAAAAGAAAAGAAGAAGTGCAAATGGGTTAGATGGAAAAACAACTACAGCCAATTATATGGACCAAGCCAAAATAATGGCTAAAAGGAGACGCATTGGTGCCAACTAGTGGAAACAAAAAATTGGCACCCTGGGCGTCTGTATGGTCAACTAATCCCGACGGGAGCCTCCTATGGTGCAAAAAATATTAAATCTTAAATCTAGAACTCAAAAAAAAAATGCGTACCTTAATAGATTTATTGGATTATTGAAAAATAAATTCAAAATCTATCATAGATCCCAATGACTACAAATAAAGCAGAGGTAGTCTAGATAAGGGTGTACATATGAGCCACAAAGGGCCCCAACACATATTCATTGAGCCCGGGAAACGAGGCGGGCTCAATGAATCCATTAGCTTCAGGCCTTTCCTCTAGGGATCTATTCATGGTCATTGTTTGCAGTTGCTCCGAGTAGTAGTTACTTTTGGTTTCTACTGTTAATTGTATATGTGTTGGGGCCCTTTGTGGAGGTGGAGGAGCGCAAGGTCTCTAACATCCACCAGCTCCATGATTTGTGGAGGAGTGGAAGAGGACTCCAGTGGCAACCTGTGAAGTTCTGGTGAAATCCATGCCCAAGAAGGTTAAGGTAGGGCTGGAAAATAATGGTGGCCACACAAAATATTGACACTTTGGGCCCACTTTGGACATTTTCACTTAGGGGTGTACTCACTTTTGTTGCCAGCGGTTTAGACATTAATGGCTATGTGTTGAGTAGGGATGAGCTTCGTGTTCGAGTCGAACCCATGTTCGACTCGAACATCGGCTGTTCGATCGTTCGCCGAATTGCGAACGTTATGGGCCGTTCGCGCTAAATTCGTGTGGCGCGTCACGGCCCATAATTCACTGCGGCATCGCAGTGCATTGCTGGCTGATGATTGGCCAAGCATGCACTATGACCCGCATGCTTGGCCAATCACAGCGCTGTCAGTAGAGAGAGCTGTAATTGGCCAAAGCCAGGGTGGCTTTGGCCAATTACGGCTCAGGGCATTTAGTACACACCCCACACTATATAAGGCCGCCTGCACGGCGGCCCTGTGTAGTGTGTGTTCCGGTGTGCTGAGAGATAGAGAGAGAGAGAGACAGTGTCATTTGATTTGAGTTAGATAGATTAGGCAGAACAGTCAGTCAGTTAGCTGCACTTACAGTGTATTGTGTATATATATGCATCCCAGGTGTTGCATATATATATATACACTGTATTCAGTTTAGCTAGATCCGTTCCTGTTATCTTCTATCTAGACTATTTACATTTAATGCAGTGCGTCCTGCTCACAGTGTTCAGCTAGATCCGTTCCTGTTATCTTCTAGACTATTTACATTTAGTGCAGTGCGTCCTGCTCACAGTGTTCAGCTAGATCCGTTCCTGCTATTTACATTTAGTGCAGTGCGTCCTGCTCACAGTGTTCAGCTAGATCCGTTCCTGTTAAATTCCTACTGACCGGCAGGCTTGTCTGGTTACAGTATATAAAGCTACCTGAAGAAAATTACAGGTGTTCTATTTGATCCTATTAGTACCACGGTCAGGCAGCTAGACTATTTACATTTAGTACAGTGCGTCCTGCTCACAGTGTTCAGCTAGATCCGTTCCTGTTATCTTCCTACTGACAGGCAGGCTTGTCTGGTTACAGTATATAAAGCTACCTGAAGAAAATTACAGGTGTTCTATTTGATCCTATTAGTACCACGGTCAGGCAGCTAGACTATTTACATTTAGTACAGTGCGTCCTGCTCACAGTGTACAGCTAGATCCGTTCCTGTTATCTTCCTACTGACAGGCAGGCTTGTCTGGTTACAGTATATAAAGCTACCTGAAGAAAATTACAGGTGTTCTATTTGATCCTATTAGTACCACGGTCAGGCAGCTAGACTATTTACATTTAGTACAGTGCGTCCTGCTCACAGTGTTCAGCTAGATCCGTTCCTGTTATCTTCCTACTGACAGGCAGGCTTGTCTGGTTACAGTATATAAAGCTACTTGAAGAAAATTACAGGTGTTCTATCCCAGCTTAGTGCAGCTACAGGCCATTAGTATGTCTGGAAGGCCAAGAAGGAGAGGCAGACAGTCACAAGCCAATAAGAGAGGGCAAGCAGGCTCTGTGTCTAGTGCTGGTCGTGGAGACGGTGCATCCTCATCAGCACGTGGCCATGGGACACGCTTGGCCTTTTTTTCGGCAGCTGGCCATGTTGAGCCGCAACATGCGGAAGACTTGGTCGAGTGGATGACCAAGCCGTCCTCATCCTCCTCATCCTCTCTCACCCATGCCCAGGGTGCTTTGTCTGGCAAAGCAGCGGCCTCTTCCCTCAGCTCAATGTCATCAGTGACTCCTTCCCTAGCTCCACCATGTCCTCATGAGGATTCCCTCGAACTGTTTGACCACAGTGTTGGGTACATGCTCCAGGAGGATGCCCAGCGTTTGGAAGGCTCTGATGACGATACTGAGCTCGATGAAGGCAGTAACATGAGCGCGGACAGAGGGGGTGCCCAAGAAGGACAGCAATCTGGCAGTCATGCTCCCCCTGCTGCAGCATACTGCCAGGTTTGCTCCAGTGATGAGGAGGGAGGGGATGATGAGGTCACTGACTCAACGTGGGTGCCTGATAGGAGAGAGGAGGAGGAGGAGGAGGAGGAGGAGGAGGAGGAGGAGGCGGCAGCACATCACCAACGAGGCAGGATGCCCTCCAGGGGCCAGCCTAAGGGCAGCACATTGACTGCATCACACCCCAAAGCTCCACATGTGCAGGGCGCTGCAGTCTCTGCGCGTTATTCAAAAAGTTCTTTGGTGTGGGCCTTTTTTGAGACGAGTGCATCAGATCGCACCGCTGCTATTTGCAACATATGTCTCAAGCGTATCTCGCGTGGCCAAAATATCTCCCGCTTGGGTACCACATGCTTGACCAGACATATGTTGACCTGCCATGCAGTTCGTTGGCAAGCGTATCTAAAAGACCCACACCAAAGAACAAAGAGGATCTCTCCTTGCTCCTCATCAGCTGAGATTTCCAACCCCACTAGACCTTCAGTCCTCTCTGAGACCTGCAGTGAGAGGAATGAAGGTGTAGAATTAGGTGTGTCACAGCCAAGTACTTGTGGGCAATCTGCTTTTGGTACACCGACGTCAGATTGTACCAGGCAAATTTCCCTGCCCCAGCTGCTGCACCGCCGAAAGAAGTTTGCTCCCAGCCATCCACATGCCCAGCGGTTGAATGCTAGCTTGGCAAAATTGCTAGCACTTCAACTGCTGCCTTTTCAGTTGGTAGACTCTGCCCCCTTCCGTGAGTTTGTGGAATGTGCGGTTCCTCAGTGGCAGGTACCCAAACGCCACTTTTTCTCACGGAAGGCGATTCCGGCTCTCTACCGGCATGTGGAAGGCAATGTCCATGCCTCGCTGGACAGGGCGGTCAGCGGTAAGGTGCATATTACCGCTGACTCATGGTCCAGCAGGCATGGACAGGGACGTTACCTAAGTTTCACGGCGCATTGGGTGACTCTGCTGGCAGCTGGGAAGGATGCAGGACAAGGTGCAGTAGTGTTGGAGGTTGTTCTGCCACCACGCCTCCAAAATGCTGATTGTGACACACCTCTCTCCTCCACCCCCTCCTCTTCTTCTTCCTCCATGGCCTCTTCCTCGGAACCAGCGGTGCTCCGCAGGCGTTCAAGGGGCTACGCAAGTACGCAGGCCAAAAGATGCCATGCGGTGCTTGAGCTGGTGTGCTTGGGGGACAGGAGCCACACTGGGGCAGAGGTTCTGTCAGCTCTGCAGGGGCAGGTTCAGAGGTGGTTGACGCCACGCCAACTTAAGGCAGGAATGGTGGTTTGCGACAATGGCACCAACCTCCTCTCTGCCCTCCGACAGGGACAAATGACCCATGTGCCCTGTTTGGCTCACGTCCTTAACTTGGTGGTGCAGCGGTTCTTGGGCAGGTACCCGGGCTTACAGGATGTCCTGAGGCAGGCCAGGAAAGTCTGTGTGCATTTCCGCCGGTCATATAATGCCAGTGCTCGGCTGACGGACCTCCAAAAGGAGTTTAACCTGCCCAAGAACCGCCTAATCTGTGACATGCCCACCAGGTGGAACTCAACGTTGGCCATGCTGCAGCGGCTGCACACGCAGCAGAGGGCCATCAATGAGTACCTGTGCGACTATGGCACCAGGACAGGGTCAGGGGAGCTTGGTTTTTTTTCCCCACGCCAGTGGGCCATGATCAGGGATGCATGCACTGTCCTGTCACCATTCGAGGAGGCCACGAGGATGGTGAGCAGTGACAGTGCATGCATCAGTGACACTGTCCCCCTTGTCCACCTGTTGGAGCACACGCTGCGTGGAATAATGGACAGGGCACTTGAGGCAGAACAGAGGCAGGAAGAGGAGGACTTCCTTAGCTCTCAAGGCCCCCTTTATCCAGACAGTGTTCCTGCGTGCCCGCCGATCACACAGGAAGAGGACGAGGAGGAAGAGGAGGAGGAGGAAGATTGTGTCAGTATGGAGGTGGAGCCTGGCACTCAGCATCAGCAGCAGTCTTTAAGGGATCAGTCCCAAGAAACACATGGACTTGTACGTGGCTGGGAGGAGGTGGCTGCGGACCATGTCGTTCTTAGTGACCCAGAGGACTCCGGACCGAATGCCTCAGCAAACCTACGCTGCATGGCCTCCCTGATCCTGCAAAGCCTGCGTAAGGATCCTCGTATTCGTGGTATCAAGGAGAAGGACCAATACTGGCTGGCAACCCTCCTTGATCCACGTTACAAGGGTAAGGTTGCGGACCTTATCTTGCCATCGCAGAGGGAGCAGAGGATGAAACATCTTCGGGAGGCCTTGCAGAAAGGTCTGTGCAACGGGTTCCCAGAGACTGGGAGGTTACAAACTCCTGTTTCTGGACAACGTGTTGCTGAGGCTTCGGTCAGTCAAAGAAGGAGCGGTGGAGAAGGTGGCCGTCTGACCGATGCGTTCAGACAATTTTTTGGTCCGCAGCCCCAAGGTATGATCGGTTCCAGCAACCATCGCCAGCGTCTGTTTTACATGGTGCAGGAATACCTAGGGGCAAGATCAGACTTGGACACCTTTCCCACCGAAAATCCTCTGGGTTACTGGGTCTTGAGGATGGATCACTGGCCAGAGCTTGCACAGTATGCAATTGAGCTACTGGCCTGTCCTGCATCCAGCGTTCTTTCGGAACGCACATTCAGTGCTGCTGGAGGCGTGGTAACCGATCACAGGGTGCGTCTGTCCACCGACTCGGTCGATCGGCTGACCTTCATAAAAATGAATGAGTCTTGGATCACCACCAGCTACCAAGCACCTGATGCTGATGTAACCGAATAATTTTTTTTGAAATCTCAGATCCCTTCAAAGACTGCCTATGCTGATGCTGAGTGACTATCCCTGAGTAATTATCCTCTTCCTCCTCAATCATCACGCTGATAGCTTGTAAGAACATTTTTGGTTCTGGGCGCCACCACCAGTGCCTAAGGCACAATTTTTCAGCCCCTGTTTAACAGGGGCGTGTAATTACAATTTTTGATGTAATACTTTGCAGCAGGGCTCGTTCCTGCATTCCAACTAGAGTGTCTGTGAGGGGTTGCAGTGTTGTGGCACCAGCACCAGTGCCTAGGGCCCAATTTTTCTGCCCCTGTCTAACAGGGGCGTGTAATTACAATTTTTGATGCAATACTTTGCAGCAGGGCTCGTTCCTGCGTTCCAACTAGAGTGTCTGTGAGGGGTTGCAGTGTTGTGGCACCAGCACCAGTGCCTAAGGCCCAATTTTTCTGCCCCTGTCTAACAGGGGCGTGTAATTACAATTTTTGATGCAATACTTTGCAGCAGGGCTCGTTCCTGCGTTCCAACTAGAGTGTCTGTGAGGGGTTGCAGTGTTGTGGCACCAGCACCAGTGCCTAAGGCCCAATTTTTCTGCCCCTGTCTAACAGGGGCGTGTAATTACAATTTTTGAAGCAATAATTTGCAGCAGGGCTCGTTCCTGCGTTCCAACTAGAGTGTCTGTGAGGGGTTGCAGTGTTGTGGCACCAGCACCAGTGCCTAAGGCCTAATTTTTCAGCTCCTGTTCAACAGGGGCATGTAATTACAATTCTTGATCTAATATTTCACAGCAGGGCCCTGTGAGGGCTTACAGTGTTGTGGCCACAGCAACACCTAAGGCCCAAATTTCTGCTGAGTATATAGGGCAGGACCCTACTTTCAAACATCTAACTTACAAACGACTCCTACTTGCAAACGGAAGGAGACAACAGGAAGTGAGATGAAATCTACCCCTAGGAAGGGAAATTCTCTCCTGTAAGAGTTAATATGGGAAAACAAGTTCTCCTTTCCACTGATGCTTTCCAATCCTTGTTCCACAAAAAAACCCAAATTTTCAAAAAACATTTTTCATTGGGACAAAAAAGTGAGGTGAAATCTTCTGAAGAGGAGGAAAGACAGCAAAACAAATGTCACAGGGGTGATAACCCTTCCCTATGTTTTCCAAAAAGCTTAGAAAAGATTTTTTGGCTGGAGCTAAACACGTTAAAAATGTTCAAAATTACAAACAGATTCTACTTAACAACAAACCTACAGTCCCTGTCTTGTTTGCACCGCCTGTATACTGCTGTTCAGAGTATATAGGGCCTGGTGGCCCCACACCTTTCCTTATTTTAATTTGGGTGCGGGGTTCCCCTTAATATCCATACAAGACCCAAAGGGACTGGTAATGGACTGGGGGGTACCCATGCCGTTTGTCTCACTGATTTTCATCCATATTGCCATGACCCGACATGACATTAAACCCGCAAGCAGTTTTAAATGAGATTTTTTCCTTTAAAAATGACATTTGGTGCAGGGACTGTTCTAAACATGGGAAACACGCGTCACTTTACAGGCATACTATAGACACCCCCCAGGTACGATATTTAAAGGAATATTTCACTTTTTTTTTTTTACTTTAAGCATCATTAAAATCACTGCTCCCGAAAAAACGGCCGTTTTTAAAAGTTTTTTTTGCATTGATACATGTCCCCTGGGGTAGGACCCGGGTCCCCAAACCCTTTTTAGGACAATACCATGCAAATTAGCCTTTAAAATGAGCACTTTTGATTTCGAACGTTCGAGTCCCATAGACGTCAATGGGGTTCTAACGTTCGTGCGAACTTTCGGTCCGTTCGCGGGTTCTGGTGCGAACCGAACCGGGGGGTGTTCGGCTCATCCCTAGTGTTGAGTTATTTTGAGGGGACAGCAAATTTACACTGTTATACAAGCTGTACACTCACTACTTTACATTGTAGCAAAGTGTCATTTCTTCAGTGGTGACACATGAAAAGATATGATAAAATATTTACAAAAATGTGAGGGGTGGACAATTATGTTGTAATTGTTCTATAGCAATGCTCAAATCTACCATATTTTAACAGTTTGTTCAATAAACCTGGATGAAATGTATAAAGATTAGAAGCTTTATCAAGTTTGTATTGCTGCCCGTGACCCTCGCAGAAAATCCTGATGGTCAATGTTGCCAAGACAGAAAGAAATAAAAAAAAATGTGGGCATCTGCTCTGGTGATAGCTGTCTTTTAAGTTTCCCTCAATTTGTAGAGCTTTCCTTTCACCTATTGTTGTGTTTAGAAAGCAGAAAGTGAAGTAAAATCTCCCTAAATGGAAAAAGAAAGAAGTAGCCAACATGTTTTGGGTGCTCAGCAGTCGCCCTTCATCAAGGCTTGTAGAATGATAACCTGTCCAGTCACTTGCATGATCCATATTCCTACCAGGGTTCCAACTTGCAGTCCAGGATGGTATTCCTCACCCTATAGTTATCATTCTACAAGCCCTGATGAAGTGGAGTGTTGAGCCACCGAAACACATTGGCCGTTGCAAAATAAAATATTTTAATGGACTCTATAAACCAGTGTGACACTGCTATCTTTTTAATACTTTAGCAAACTCCCCGATGGTTCAGCAGGACATGACGCTTTCTGGTGAGCAGTCTCCAGGCCCGCACACCACTCATTACACTATAGAAAATCACTATAAGGTTCAGCACTCCTATACCACAAAGCAGCAAAGAATAAAGGCACAGTAACCAGTCTCAGGCAAGGACCAAATAGTCGCCCTGACAAGGTTACTTCCACCTTCTAATATTTCTCTACCTTCTTCCACCTTCTAATATTTCTCTAACTTCTCTACTAGGTCCTAGTACTAACCTATTCCAAAAACACATTTGACTTTCTGGAAAGTATGGAAATTCTGAGATGTTTTTCCATACTTACTCATATATAGTACTACAAACCAGACAAAATCATTCTTGGTGGGCGTTTCCTTTAATAAAATAGAATAGTATTAGGTCAGTGGTTGGAAATGGTTAGAAATATGTTTTTAGAACATTGGGGCCTAGAGGAGATGATTTTATAAGTAGTGGAGAGAGAACATTTTAACCATAGGGATACATTCGTATATAGCCAGCATCTTAGTTATTATTTTTTCCAGCTAAAACTATCATTGAGGCTCGGAGATTTTCTGCTCATAAGGGAAGTGATGAAATAACAGGAATTATTTCTTTAGGGAACATTGCAGTTCTGTTTTTGTTTTCTTATATAGAAGGGTTATTAATACAATGATACTTTTTTTTCAAAGCTGGAGCTTTGTGGCTATGAGGATACAGTTGAGAAAAGTAAGCATTTTAATAACAGTAATTATTCCTTAGGTGAAAGCACATTAGAGCTCAGAGAATATGTTCTCGTACAGGCAGACTTTCTCTAATTGTAATGATTTTTTTTCTACTGGATAATAGCGGAGCTCTTTCAAGGTCCAACCCCATTTGGCCAACAATTTTTCTTTTTCATCTTTTAACTAATTTATTAATTTAATCTCTACATAATTCTAATGATTTTTTTCTTTCTTTTTTAAAGCTGAGCAGTTGCCGCAGAAACCTTTTTTCTTTTTTTTTTCTTTTTCTTCAGCCTCTTTTTTTTCTTTCTCTCTACATTCCCATGGCCATGGTCATGTTGTATACAGTGTATTTATAACTCAGTAGGGTATGAGCTTCTAGCTAGTCTCTAACAAAAGGCTGTACAGATCGCGCATTCTGTAGTATAAGCCTTAAATGTTTTGATTTTCTTGTTCTGATCACAGTTTCAGTTTCTTGAGGTTTCAGGCTAGTCGTTTATCTTGGTGAGCCCCAGGGGCCAAAAAATTAGACCGTCAGCTCTGGCTGAAGTTTGCAGTTGAGAGATTGTCTGCAAAACACTATAGAAACAGAATGGGAAAGCAAAGGAGCTGCCAGCACCAGCCAGTGAAATGCAGACATGTTTTACAATGCAGGATAAAAAAGCTAGTAGCTGATTGGGTGCTATGACAAACAGATGCCATTTTTCCTATTTTTTTGTTCAAGCTGTTATGTATGAATTAATATATAACACTGTCAAAGTGATTCTGATGCTATTTGTGTAACATTTCTCTACCTGTTGGAGAACAGTACATAGTCTTGGTAAACCACATGTGGTGGGTGGTTAGCTAAAATCAGGAAGAGGGAGGATGCATGTGTCTTGTTGTCCGCCATGGGAAAAGCATTGGGTGTTTGAGGCATTCACACCGGTGTCAGTGCCTTGAGTTACTCTCATGTGGGAACATTAAAGGACTCAAGCATAGCCATTTTTTCCTGAGCATAGCTGTAGACAGGACAAGTGGGATGGCAAGACCACAGTGGTACTGAAGGCTGTGGGTCAAGACTGTTCCATCTGGTAAGTAATATATGTTCTGGCTCAGATTATTGTCCCAAGTTACCATGTCAGGCCCTAAACACTGGCAAAATCAACAATATTTCTGAAGTTAATATTAATAAAAAATACTTGGCATTAAAAGAAGAAAAAATTACATGCAGACATTTCATAAAATGAAGATGTGGAAACCCTTACTGCTGCTAAATTTATATCCCTTATTAGTGTATATACAAGGAACAAACATAATTGTATACTAAAATGTGTAATTTGTAAACTGACCAATCAACATAAACAAATCAAGTGCATAAAATAAGCAATGTACACATTATTTAAGTGCCCATGAATTATATGTAGCGCACTACTCCCTTGGGAGCTGCTGTTAGTTCATACCTTTCTGTTAGTAGTGTTCCGTTCTCCTCCCCCCGCACGAATAACCTCAGCAGACAGTCCAGAACAATTGAACATTAAACTTTATTTTCTTCCTTTAAGCATGATAGAAAAGAATGTGCAACATTTACAGTCTGTATCTTCAGGAAGTATGAGCTGCCTCTAAAGCTTTGGTTCCTTTTAAAAGTAGTTCGTCTATCCTTTTCCCTTAATAAACCGACAGGTGCCTCTCTGAAAAACTCCTTGGAATTCGGATGTTAGAAGTACCAGGCCTCACCTGCCTATCGCAGCTCCTGCAATCCTCCCTGGTCAGTTCAGGAAAAGTCCGGGCGCACCTTGATCTACTGCATCCTTTTAGCAGCCACTTCCTGCTCCGCATGTTCAGAACCATCCCAGCCGGTGACATCTGACATATTGCTCCCGGAGTTTCTTTAGGTAACTTTTTGTGTATGAACCATCCAGCGCTGAGGTCTCTGAACCCTCAGGCCTTCCGGTTCAAGATCTTGTGCTATCTAGCGCTGAGAGCATTACACCCCCAGGCCTTCAAGCCTGGACCCCTGCGGGTCACATTCTTGCTGCTTCACTGGATCAAATTCCCATCTCCAACCAAATCTCCTCCCAGGAGCATGTGACTCCCAGTTCATATAGGCCTGGTAGCCCCTGCCCATTCAAATTAACGATTGGTTCAGGGTGACCTACACAAACTAACTGCATCCAGTGTCCAACCCACCTTCCCTCCAGAACCTCTCACTGGAAGAACAGGGCATCAATCAAACAGAATACAGGTGGTCACACCCCCCCCTTTCTATTCTATTATTTTTCCCAACCAATTTAACCCAACCAGGCTTAAACCAACAGGGCAAAACACTGGCAATTTTACCTGACACTAATCCTAACTGACTAATTTAGCACACACCTAAGTGGGTGTAGGTGCTACATATATATAAACAATCATGAAATATTTCTGATAGTGAATATTTCTGAAGTGTAGGCACCTTGGGGTATCTATCTGCAAATGCCTGTGACAGATCAATCTATGTGTTCTTGTGGAGCCCCTGCATTCTAGACATGTGCATTCGTTTTCGTCCGAATGCATTTTCGTCCGAATTTCGGGTATTTTCATTATCGTTTTAACAAACGATAACGAACGTGCAGAATCCGAAAACCGATAGATCCGGCATAAACAAATGCTTTATTTTCGTTTTCGTTGCAACAACAGTTCGATATAGATAGGACATTCGACATGACGCTGACAATAGCGATCTGTGTCCATCAAACCTCTGGTCGAATGTGCCTTACCTTAGCTCTATAAGTCTAAGATTATTCTACGTAGAGAGAAAAGATTCGACATAGAGAGGAAAGATTTGACATTTTAGAGACAATAGCAAAAAAGGTTGAATGTGCCTAACCTAACTCTATTAGTCCAGGATTATTCGACATTGAGAGAAAAGATTCGACATGAAGATTTGACAAAGCATTCGCCGCGAGCAGACATTTATGGTCAAATGCTCCGTCCATAGGCTATAGAAGAATTCTAATGTTGGTTGACTAGTAATATTAATTAATAAATATAATTATTACTAGTGTCATACAACATTAGAATTCTACTATAGCTTGTAGGCGGAACATTCGACCGGAAATGTACGATTGTGGCGTCGTACAGTTTAGCTGCTCCGTCGAATCTTCTTAGAACATTCGACAGACACCATAAGCCTTCAATGACAGATTCCACCTTAATTTTTTCAGATTTTCGGACGAATGCATTTTTTAACAAAACAAAATAAATAAAAACAAATTTCAGGAGTAACTAAATAAATTTATTTTTCGGACGAAAACAAAATTCCGAAATGAAATATTTCAGTGTGCACATGTCTACTGGATTCCAGGACCACTCTCTATACCAGCCTCAACTTCTGTCCAAACCAATACAAGCACCGCACCAGTGGTGAAGCTCAGACAGTATTAGCAAGGATTAGCTTAGTACTTACTTGGACAGGAATCAAGGCCCTGTATACATTGTTGAGTTCATGTACTCTACAAGAGACAGTAGGGCTGATCTTAATGTGTATTTCCATTTTGGCAGTTAAATTGGGATAACACCTACTTTGTATTTGTTACAAGTCCTTATTCAAATAGCATAACTTATTCAAATAAGAGTAAATACAAATGCTGGGCAGCACAGTTGCTAAGAAGTTAGCATTAGGGTCATTGGTTCAAATCCTAACCACAGCACTACCTGCCAGGAGTTTGCATGTTCTCCATGTGCCTGCGTAGGTTTCCTCCCACACTCCAAAGACATGCTGGTAGGTTAATTGTCTCCTGTCTAAGTTGGCCCCAGTATGTGTATGTAGGAATGTGAATAAATACTGGTTGTAACATTTGACAGGAGGTTATAACAGGGGTCATAGTACCTGTGTAGTGTGAGTACCTGAGTGTTGTCTGAGTAGTGTGCGAGTGTTCTGCGAGTGCACATAGGTCTGCGAGTGCACGTAGGTCTGCAAGTGTTCTGCGAGTGCACGTAGGTTTGTGAGTACCTGTGTATTGTCTTGAGTATTAGTGTCAGGAAGCTAGTTGTTAAGTAATTTGGACAGGGTATAATCCCCAATCCTCATTAAATTTAATAGGTACGATGCCCGGCGGGTGTGGAGAGGCGACTCTTTGTACATCTTGCGGCATTTATGCGTTCCTTGATCATCCGATCGAGGGCGAATACTGCTGTGCAAAATGTAAGCACATTGTTTCCCTGGAAACCCAGGTTCTGAATCTGGGGAAGCAACTGTCAGCACTGAGAAGTCCCTCCATACTAAAGGAGAGCCAGGAACGTACACGGCAGGTGCCGGCAGGGGCCAGCACAGAGGCGGGTGGAGACAAATAGGTGCAGGCACTAGCAAAGAGTAGATGGGTGACAGTCAGGAAGGGTAGAGGGGGAAGTGCCAGGGAGGCCGATCCAGGACTGGAGCATCCCAAAAAGTACGCTCCATTGAGTGACATTGGTGAAACCAGTCAGGGACCAGCACTGCTGGAGCTGAGGGACTCTCCTAGCTGCCGGGGAAAGAGCTCCTCCAGTGAGAGTGGGGGGGGGGCAGCGAAGGGAAAGGAAAGACAGATTCTGGTGGTGGACTCAATTCTTAGAAGGACAGAGAGGGCAATCTGTAACAAAGACCTGAAGCACCGAACAGTATGTTGTCTACCGGGCGCTCGGGTTCGGCACATCACGGATCTGGTGGACAGATTACAGGGAGGGGCTGGGGAAGACCCAGCTGTCATGGTGCACGTTGACACTAATGACAAAGTCAGAGGCAGATGGAGTGTCCTAAAGAACGATTTTAGGGACTTAGAAGCTAAATTGAGGAAAAGGACCTCCAAGGTAGTATTCTCAGGAATACTACCGGTACATCGAGCCACACCAGAAAGGCGGAAGGAGGTTAGGGAAGTAAACAAGTGGCTGAAGAGCTGGTGTAGTAAGGAGGGGTTTGGGTTCCTGGAGGACTGGGACGACTTCTCAGTCGATGACCGGTACTATAGAAGGGACGGACTGCACCTAAATGAGGAAGGTGCAGATCAGCTGGGAATGAAGATGGCGAAAAAGTTAGAGGAGTTTTTAAACTACGTGATGGGGGAGGGTCCAAAAGTAGAGATAGTTAGCATGGAACATATTCCAGAGGGTAGTATTGGGGCATTAGTGGTAGGTTGACCAAAGCACAAAAACCCAAGGTAAGTATAGTAGCAAGTCCTAGTTGCAATCTCCGAACACCCAATATGAAGACAATATGCGACTAAACATATCTAAATTATGTGGCATGTTCACCAATGCCAGGAGCATGGCGGACAAGATGGGTGAACTAGAGATACTGTTGTACGAGGAGGATTTGGATTTTGTGGGAATTTCAGAGACCTGGTTCAACAGCTCTCATGATTGGCTGGCAAACATTCAAGGGTATACCCTTTTTACTGCAGGGATAGAGAGGGTAAAATAGGGGGAAGGGTATGCCTATATATCAAGAATAATGTACAAGTGAATGTGAGAGATGACATCACTGAGGGAGCTAGGGAGGAGGTGGAATCCTTATGGGTAGAGCTCCAAAGGGATGAAGCTAAGGGGAAAATAATACTGGGAGTATGCTATAGGCCCCCTAACCTGAGGGAGGAAGTGGAGACAGATCCCCTATCACAATTTGGATTAGCAGCAAGGATGGGAAGTGTTATCATAATGGGGGATTTCAATTATCCAGACGTAGACTGGGCGGAGGGAACCTCGCATTCATTTAAGGCTCGCCAGTTCCTTAATGTCTTGCAGGACAATTTTATGGGTCAGATGGTAGATGCACCAACTAGAAATAAAGCATTACTGGATCTACTGATTACCAACAATACAGACCTGATCACGGATGTGGAAATACGGGGCAATTTAGGTAACAGCAATCACAGGTCAATTAGTTTCAGTATAAATCACACAAATAGGAAACATAAAAGGAATACAAAGAGACTGAATTTCAAAAGAGCCAACTTCCCTAAACTACAAACCTTGCTAAAAGGCATAAATTGGGATAAAATATTAGGAACAAAGAACACGGAGGAGAGATGGGTTTGCTTTAAAGCATATTAAATAAGGGCATTAGCCAATGCATCCCATTGGGTAATAAATTTAAAGGAGCAAACAAAAGTCCTGGATGGCTTAACTCCAATGTAAAAATGCATATAAAAGCAAAGGAGAAGGCCTCCAAAAAATACAAGGTTGAAGGATCATCATCAGCATTCAGACTTTATAAAGAATGCAATAAGAAATGTAAGGGTGCAATTAGGATGGCTAAGATAGAACATGAAAGACACATAGCGGAGGAGAGCAAAAAAAATCTCAAGAAATTCTTTAAGTATGTAAACAGTAAAAAAGGGAGGACAGACCATATTGGCCCCATAAAGAATGAGGAAAGACATCTGGTTACAAAGGATGGGGAGATGGAGAAGGTATTGAATTTATTCTTCTCATCAGTCTTCACAAGTGAATCGGGGGGCTTCAGTAACCAAAACTGCACTTTTATCCTCATGACACAACACAGGAAGCACCTCCGTGGTTAACAGAGGACAAAATTAAAATTAGACTTGAGAAACTTAACATTAATAAATCACCGGGACCAGATGGCTTGCATCTGAGGGTACTTAGGGAACTCAGTCAAGTGATTGCCAGACCGTTGTTCCTAATTTTTACAGACAGTCTACTGACTGGAATGGTACCAGATGATTGGAGAAAAGCCAATGTAGCACCAATATTTAAAAAGGGCCCAAAATACATCCCTGGGAATTACAGACCAGTTAGCCTAACATCAATAGTATGTAAACTCTTGGAGGGGATGATAAGGGACTATATACAAGATTTTAGTAATGAGAACGGTATCATTAGCAGTAATCAGCATGGATTCATAAAGAATCATTCTTGCCAAACCAATCTACCAACCTTCTATGAGGAGGTGAGTTGCCAGCTAGATAAAGGAAGGCCCGTAGACGTGGTGTATCTGGATTTTGCAAAAGCATTTGACACAGTTCCCCATAAACGTTTACTGTACAAAATAAGGTCGGTTGGCATGGACCATAGGGTGAGTACATTGTTTGAAAACTGGCTACAAGGGCGAGTTCAGCGTGTGGTGATAAATGGGAAGTACTCGGAATAGTCAGGGGTGGGTAGTGGGGTTCCCCAGGGTTCTGTGCTGGGACCAGTCCTATTTAATTTGTTCATAAATGACCTGGAGGATGGGGTAAACAGTTCATTCTCTGTATTTGCAGACGATACTAAGCTCAGCAGGGCAATAACTTCTCTGCAGGATGTGGAAACCCTGCAAAAAGATCTGAACAAATGAATGGGGTGGGCAACTACATGGCAAATGAGGTTCAATGTAGAAAAATGTAAAATAATGCATTTGGGTTGCAAAAATATGAATGCAATCTATACACTGGGGGGAGAACCTCTGGGGGGAATCTAGGATGGAAAAGAACTGGGGGTCCTAGTAGATGATAGGCTCAGCAATGGCATGCAATGTCAAGCTGCTGCTAACAAAGCAAACAGAATATTGGTATGCATTAAAAAGGGGATCAATTCCAGAGATAAAACGATAATTCTCCCACTCTACAAGACTCTGGTCCAGCCACGCCTAGAGTATGCTGTCCAGTTCTGGGCACCAGTCCTCAGGAAGAATGTACTGGAAATGGAGCGAGTACAAAGAAGGGCAACAAAGCTAATAAAGGGTCTGGAGGATCTTAGTTATGAGGAAAGGTTGCGAGCACTGAACTTATTCTCTCTGGAGAAGAGACACTTGAGAGGGGATATGATTTCAATATACAAATACCGTACTGATGACCCCACAATAGAAATAAAACTTTTTTGCAGAAGAGAGTTTAACAAGACTCGTGGCCACTCATTAAAATTAGAAGAAAAGAGGTTTAACCTTAAACTACGTAGAGGGTTCTTTACTGTAAGAGCGGCAAGGATGTGGAATTCCCTTCCACAGGCGGTGGTCTCAGTGGGGAGCATCGATAGCTTCAAGAAACTATTAGATAAGCACCTGAATGACCGCAACATACAGGGATATACAATGTAATACTGACGCATAATCACACATAGGTTGGACTTGATTGACTTGTGTCTTTTTTCAACCTCACCTACTATGTAACTATATAACTATGTAATATCAGTGCTGCATATCAGGGACCATCAGTGTTGCATATTAGTGTCCACCAGTGCAGCATATCAGTGACCACTAGGGATGAGCCGAACACCCCCCCGGTTCGGTTCGCATCAGAACATGCGAAAAGCGAAAAAATTGGTTTGAACACATGAACACCGTTAAAGTCTATAAGACACGAACATGAATAATCAAAAGTGCTAATTTTAAAGGCTTATATGCAAGTTATTGTCATAAAAAGTGTTTGGGGATCTGGGTCCTGCCCCAGGGGACATGTATCAATGCAAAAAGAAGTTTTAAAAACGGCCATTTTTTCGGGAGCAGTGATTTTAATAATGCTTAAAGTGAAACAATAAAAGTGTAATATTCCTTTAAATTTCGTACCTGGGGGTGTCTTTAGTGTGCCTGTAAAGGGGCGCATGTTTCCCGTGTTTTGAACAGTCTGACAGCAAAATGACATTTCAAAGGAAAAAAAGTCATTTAAAACTACTCGCGGCTATAATGAATTGCCGGTCTGACAATACACATAAAAGTTCATTGATAAAAATGGCATGGGATTTCCCCACAGGGGAACCAAAATAAAAAAAAAAATTCATGGAGGTCCCCCTAAATTCCATACCAGGCCCATCAGTTCTGGTATGGATATTAAGGGGAACCCCGCGCCAACATTTAAAAAAAAATGGTGTGGATGTCCCCCTAAATTCCATACCAGGTCCTTCAAGTCTGGTATGGATATTAAGGGGAACCCTGCGCCAAAATAAAAAAAAATGGCATGGGGGTCCCCCTCAAAATCCATACCAGACCCTTATCCGAGCATGCAACCTGGCAGGCCGCAGGAAAAGAGGGGGGACCAGAGAGCACGCCCCCTCCTGAACCGTACCAGGCCACATGCCCTCAACATTGGGAGGGTGCTTTGAGGTAGCCCCCAAAGCACCTTGTCCCCATGTTGATGATTAAATACCACCAAAATAAAACTCTATCTGTCTCAAAAAAATGATAAAAATGTCATTTGTGTGCAGTGTTGCATGACCACGTAATTGTCATTCAAAGTGTGACAGCGCTGAAAGCTGAACGTTGGCCTGGGCAGGAAGGAGGTAAAAGTGCCCAGTATTGAAGTTGTTAAGAAGGCCTCTCTACATGTGCAATTTCGCCTAACCTCCTTGGCGATATGATTATGTCAGATTTTTGTGTCTCAAAGCGGTACAATGTTTTGCATGGAAATTTGGCGTTTTATATTGTAGGCCTGTAATTCTTATGCTATGTACACGCAATAGGATTTTCTGACAACGAAAACGTGGATTTATTTCCGACGGATGTTGGCTGAAACTTGTCTTGTATACACACGGTCGCATGTTGTCGGAAATTCGTACAACACGTATGATGAGCCGAGAAAAATGAAGTTCAGTGCAGTGCAGCTCTTCTGCTTGATTCCGAGCATGCATGGAATTTTGTGCGTCGGAATTGTGTACACATGATCGGACTTTCCGACAACGGATTTTGTCAGAGAACAGCACTCAAATTTTTGTTGTCAGAAATTCCCAACAACAAATGTCCGATGGAGCCCTCACACGGTCAGAATTTCCAACAACAAGCTCACATCGAACATTTGTTGTCAGAAATTCCAATCGTCTGTACGCGGCATGAGTAATAACTTAAATCTGTCCAAACAAGAGTCTAGTAGACATCCCGGGTATGATAAAGTTTGAATCACGAAATTGTCCCTTCGGCACTGCGACCAACCATGAAGGATAAAAGTGTAATAATAGTGGTGCTACGCTGTTGAAAACTAGATAGTATGTAATAGATGAAAAACTTCTGCTTAAAGTGCAAGTGCAAAGAACATCAATAAATGCAAGTGAATAAATAATCCCACAATAAACTTGTGCAAAGTGTAGATGTGATTCAAGGTAAATTGGTGACAAACATGGTATACATGTGTAAAAACAGCAGGTGGATGAATAAATAGATAAAGTGCAATAAAATCAAATGTCCCCTGTGCCACTCTATGCACAAAATAGCAATCAAACAAAGTAGTAATTCATAAGTCAATTAAAAGTTGATGGGTAAATGACAAATCCCTTTACCAAGAACAGTAAATGAATGGCTGATGCCTAGCCAATCCAATGTGATGACACCTCTGTGTGCACTAGCCTCTCACCTTACTGCTGTAAGGTAACAGCGTGGAAAACCTTAGCCAAGTGCTTCAAACAGCCTCCGGGGGTCCTGTAGGGGTCCTTCTCTGGTAGGTCTGAATGGTGGTTTCTTATGGTGAATGGCGTTCCTTATAATGAATGGCATAGCTGGTACACTCACTTTTAAAACAAATTAACAAACAATCCACGAGCGGCGAGCTCGTTCTCCTGCATCACTTCCGGTTTTGCCTATCGCTCAATCCCGACGGGTACTTGTGGCCGTACCAAGAGGTAGCAGCCCAAGTTCCTTTAAAAGGGTTCACCACCCCCCTTTCTGTCTAGTTGCAAAAGAGAAGTGGAGTGGTGGCGCATGTATATGCTGGTCTGGCCAATCCAGTAAGCAAACAAACAGCCGCGCCGCCCTGCCTGGGAATTCAGAGTGCAGAGTGCTGCAGCAATTCTTGGCGCAACGCTCTGCCTCATCAGCCTCAGCTTTGGTGCTGGTTGCAGGCCACACTCACCTGTCCACTAATGGCCTTACTGGCTATTTATAGGCCTCTTTCAGCAACAGCACTCACATCGCTGGTGTCTGTTTGCTGTTTGGATCCATTGATCTGTATACATCTTTGTTAAGGCAAGTTTATACCAAGTACTTTATATGACTTTTTTATTATTTGCATACTATCTACCTTGCCACTTTTTATACACTTACTATCCTCAACTATATCTCCCCTATAGGAAGATATCAAGTATACTTTTTCAATTGTTGGGCTGACCATATACTGACTGGAGTGACCTCCAGTCAGTGGGAATTCCTGCAGCACCTGTTGGCTCATCTAGCCCTTATTTCTCATGCTCTGGATTTTGGCTACTTCACATCCAGCCACATATCCTTATCCAATACCGCAATGGCATCTTTTGTGTAGGCTGTAGCCACTCTGCCTTCCCCCTGTGTATTGGCGTTGATCAGCTCAGGTATGCAAGATAATATGTGTTTTCTCCATTGTTATGTCCATTGATCAGATGATCATTCAATCTCTGTATAAAGCGATTTTAACTTGATTGCATTTCTATACTGACATTTAACTATGTTTACCTTATAGAATAATTGTGCTATAGATGACACAAAAGCCTTTGTAGAAGGACAGTTAGTGTGAAACATGTCAGGCGTCATTCTTTACAGCCACTTGCACTGATTTTCCGCTGCTCTATTGTTAGCAGTTATCATGTTTGCAACTATTGTCATTGATTTTATACCTTATTGTATTATCATTTTTGTATTAATAAAGAAAACTTTTTATATATTTCTGGTCTGTCCTCAAAATCCTAAAGGGGGAAGCTGTGCCTTGAGCACTAGGCCTTTCTCTGTTTGTTTCTGTCTAGTTGGGCCAGATTCATCGTGAGCAAACTCTCCCAACCCGCCCCCACTATCACCCGCTCACAGTCCCTCAACTGAGGAAGTCAGTCCAGAACGATCTTCAACCCTTAAGAGCTCAATTAGAATGGAAATTCACACTTAGGAGGCACACAATGGGGGAATTACACAATGGGAAAAAGATGCTTCACACCTAGACAGGATAAACAAACACAGGTACACATTATAACAGTAAACACATACCACCATAGGTGTGCTCAGCCTATTGTATTAGGGTGTGCACCTCAAAGCTCCAACACATATGCCTTTTTGACATATTAACCGGCCTCTTCCCCACTCGTCATCCTAAAACAATATGGGGGGAGCAGGTAAGCACACAGGGGGACCTGGGCAGCAGAAAGAAAAGGAACTGGAACAAGAGGGGTGGCATACATTGGTACCAATCCCCTGTATTTTCCTCCCGTGGCAGCTGAATATCGGTGAGAGGAAGAGGAGGAGAAGCCTACTTTCAGCTGCTGCAGAAAAAAATACAGATGGGTCCCTTAATTTCCACTCCAGCCGCCTATCCTGTCCAGGTTCTGGGGGTCGGCAAGTAAGGATCGCGGCTTACCTGTCACCTGCCCACAATTGATGGGTTGCCAACTCCAGGATTAGGGTGTGCCCAGGCACACCTGGCACACCCCTTGCGCACGCCTATGCATACCACCTTAAAAAACTGATTACAGCAAGAGATAATAGGCAAGAGCTGATTATAATCTTCTGCTTTGAGTCTCTGAGTCTAGGAGGGGGTTAAAGCAGTCCATGCTGGTTTGGGCTGTTGATTCTATACCCCAACAAAAACAGAGGCCCCAAATCTGTATCCGGGTCCTCCAGTTCTCTGAGTCTGTGTGTTTCAGGGAAACATGGACCTGAATCCGAAATAAAATTGTTCACCAGAGACAAATCTCCCAAAGAATAGACCCCCCCCCTAAAAAGTCAAGGCCCATAGTCAGTAGGCAAGAGGCTAGCCTGCAGTCCTCTGCAAAAGCTCCTGTTCTCGTTGGGTCTCTCACAATAGAAATGTATTTTCTTCTTTTTTTTGTAGGTGTATAATCTAATAGTTATTTTCAAAACCACATGTTTATATAGCATGAGATCACAAACTCAGGGCAATCTGGGGGTTGAGAAAGAAAACAGGAAAGTGGGAAAAAGAAAAAAAAGAGAGAGAATGGTGTATTACATAATAATACTACTACTACTACTACTACTAATAATAATACTATTAATAATAATAATAAAAACAAATAATACTAATAAAATAATAATGGTCAAAGTCAAAATTCAAAAAGTTTCATGGATAAAAACAAATCCATATTAAATGATTATGATTGATGTACCTATTTATTTCTTAAATATATACATATATATCTCTCATTCTATTTCTCCACCTGTTTCAAGTCACAGTGTTTTAACCAATATTGATTTAGACCAGGTTTGAGCATGTTCTGGGCGTCTTTGTGTATACCAGCCTCAACACCTGTCCAAACTGGTACAAGCACCACACTTACATCTCCCTAGCCAACAGCAAGGATGAACTTACTACTGACTTGGCTCTGTATACATTGCAGAGTTCAGGGAATCTTAATGTGTATTTACAATTTTGCAGCCAAATTGAGCTAACACCTACTTTGTATTTTTTTTTACATGTCCCTATTCATATAGCATAGCTTAAAAAATAAAAATAAAAATTGCAGCTTATATTTTTTCGATGCTCTATTCTGGACCCTTCAAGAAAGAAAAAAATCTGGGTAGTTCTCTTTGTTTAAGAGGGGGCTGGGTACCTGTGTTTGCCATAATTAATCCTGTCTGTACTGTGCAGGCAGATCTTCATTATTATTTGTAACTAGATTTGAGCACTGTTCTAACAAAGGGTTAAAGGTGTAGAGCCTGGGCGTCTTGCAATATATTTTAATGAGGACAGACTTGGGACAGGCTCACTCTAACATTGTTCAAAAAACCTTGCAGTTGGTTATGACACCTCCTTGTGAGAAACAGCTAAAACGTAAGAAAACATTTTATAACAATTTTTTAGGCATGTTGTGTAAATGGGAACACATAACAAATATATAGTGTGGTTTTATCAAATTTGACTGCAAAAATGTACATGGAATTGCGCTTTAAGATGAATACACATGTTTTCATGGTTCCTGCACCTCAACCACTTCAGCCCCGGAAGATTTGGCTGCTCAATGACCAGGCACTGCGTCGCTTTAACTGACAATTGCTCGGTTGTGCGATGCTGTACCAAAACAAAATTGACGTCCTTTTCTTCTCACAAATAGAGCTTTCTTTTGATGGTATTTGATCATCTCTGCGGTTTTTATTTTGTTGCGCTATAAACAAAAAAAGAGCAACAATTGTGTAAAAAACACAATATTTTGTACTTTTTGCTATAATAAATATCCCCATTTTTTTCATAAAAAAAAAGCACATTTCTTTCTCAGTTTAGGCCGATATGTATTCTTCTATGTATTTTTAAAAATATTTAAAAAACCGCAATAAGCCAATATTGATTGGTTTGCGCAACGGTTATAGCGTCTACAAAATAGGGGATAGATTCATGGCATTTTTAATTTTTTAAATTTTTTTTTAGTAGTAATGGCGACGATCTGCAATTTTTATCGAGACTGCGTCATTATGGTGGACACATCGAACACTTTTGACACATTTTTGGGACGATTGACAAGTATACAGCGATCAGTGCTATAAAAATGCACTGATTACTGTATAAATGTCACTGGCAGAGAAGGGGTTAATACTAGGGGGCGATCAAGGGGTTAACTGTGTTCCCTAATGTGTGTTCTAACTGTAGGGGGAGGGGACTGACAATAGGAGATGACAGATCGTGGTTCCTAGCTATTAGGAACTCGCGATCTGCATCTCCTCTCCTCACAGAACCACCGGTCATGAGCATCGGCACCCCTGCAGTGCAGCGGGTACGCGCACCTGCTATCCCGTTTTAAAGGAGCCAACGCACAGCTACGATGGTTCGCAGGATTGTGCCGACCTGCCGCAGTATGACGGTGGCTGGTCGGCAAGTGGTTAAACAAGGTAGTTTCTACCATTATCCACCTGGACCAGTCGGGCTTTATGCCCCAAAAATCCATAGTAATAAACCTACGTTGGTTGTTTCTCAATCTCCACTCTGGGGCAGATAACATGGGGAACAGAGCCTTGCTTTCACTTGAAGTCACCAAGGTGTTTGATAGTATAGAGTGGCAGCCCCTATAGGCCACTATGGCTAATCTTGGCTTTGGGTAAGGTTCCCTGTCCTGGGTCAAGCTCTTCTTACGAGCGTCCTTGTGCAGCTTTTAGAAAAGCCAGCTGGCTATCGCATCCCTTTACCTTGAGAAGAGGAACTAGACAGGGCCTCCCCTTGACACCATTATTATTTGCAATAGCAATTGAACCATTAGCAGCACTAATACGCACTAATGCAGCCATTACTTGTTTTAGATTGGGCGACCTATACCTATACCGGTTCCTGCACCTTATTGGCATTGTGATTTTAACCAGTTTCTAGAGAGGTTTACATGAAATTAAGATTTTTATGTTTTGACTGTAGTGTATTTTGAAGTCTTCTCATCACAATCCTGCAAAGGGGTCATAGATCTTGGTTGGCCCTCTAGAGAGGCATGTATTTTCATTTGCATGGTTCTATTTTTGAAGTATTGTTCGTGGCAGGCCATGCTCAGGTTTGTAGTTCATTAACAGCCGGAAGATGTTTGCCCTGCTCTTAAAAAATATATATGACTTTTTATATGATACAAGTAGGTCAGCCTGAATACACAGAATTTTAGACTTCCCTAGCAGCTTAATAAATTATTTATTCCAACGGGATTGAACATCAAATACTTTGGTTGTCAGGTATGTTTTTTCTTTTTTGCTTTTTTTTCAATTGTATGTTTTTCTCTATCATGATTTATTTAGAGTGTGGGGATTATGTTTCATAAACCATCCTGGAACTCGCTGCAGTGTCTCCTATCAATTTTATATAAGCAATGATAATAATACTTCATACTGGAGAAAGTGCATCGGCTCTGAGATACCCGCTTACTTATTAGAATCTGTGTGTTGCAGTGACTTTATGCTTAACATTTGGAAGGAGAAGGTTGTTACAACAATTATTACATTCAGAAGCACATTGATGCCATTGGGCGATAAGGTTGTTTTTTCTGTAAGAATTGTCCTCGTTGCAAAGCATTGCCATCTGTCATGTGTGACAGCCAGGTGTAGGAAGCTGCGGAAAGCTTTATATTTGTTCAGATGCTAAAAGGCACAAGGATGTGATAGAAGCACAAAAAAAGAAAAAAAAAAGAAAAAAAACCCAGCAGTAGCATAAAGTCTTACACTAGCAGAAACGAAGATCGACCAAGTTATTTTATTATGTCAAATTTAAATTTGTTCCTCAAAAATTGCATATTCTTTAGGTATACAATTCCCCAGTCATAGTCATTTAGACTCCATTTTTCCTAGAATACATACTAGAAAAAGGCAGCTGTTCCCTTGGGGCATTTAAATGCCAGCTAGAAAGATGCGTTTGCCCGTTCTCTCAAAACAATAAATCACACAAGAAGGTGCACAAATATGTGTAAGATAAAAAGGCAAAGCCTGAACATAATTTTACACCCCAGTACAAAATTGACTTAGTGCAAAGATGGCTTGCTTTTATTTGGAAAATGAATAAACTATTTCTATTAGGTGCTCCTTCTGCAGTATTTTATAGTGATCCACTATTTTATTTCAATAATTGGCTAATTATTGACCAGGAATATTATTGTTTTTGTTATTGTTTTTAGATACCATAATGTAAAAATTGAATTGAAATGTTGTAGATTGTTCAAAGCAGGGGTGGACGGGGGGCAAGGTGGCAATTTCCCCCTTGGCCGATCTGATTCCCCCCCAGAAAAGGCCGCCACAGCAGCAGCGAAGCTGTATTCACAGTCAGGGCTGGCGCTACCTATAGGCAAGGTAGGCGCCAGCCTAGAGAGCACACATCAGTCGGGGGTGCCGCCCGCCAGGCTGTCTGCGCTCTTTCCCAGTACACACGGCTCCCAGCCCCACCGCTAGGTATTAGAGGCTGGGTTGGGTGGTGTGGCTCACCAGTTGGGCGGGACTGTGAGTGATTGGGCGGAGAGCTGGCAGAGGTGATCTGAAGTCCGGGCTGTGCTGTCAGCACTGGACAGAGTGGAGAAGCTGCTAGGATGCAGCCTCCTCCACGGAAAGTGAGTGGGGCCTGTCTGCGGTGATTAGGCTGAAGGGGAGGTGATGGGGCAGAGGGGAGAAGTATCTGGGCTCTGTACTGGGGGTCATAGGGCTGAGGGGACCTGATTGGTGGAAGCAGTCACCTGACTGCCTGTTGTGATAGTCCCACATGGAACTGTGTGTTCGTGTTTATTATGATATGTAGAATATGAGCCACACCAGTGTCTGCTCACCAGAGAAATCCCCTGAACACAGGAATATACTCTGATCACGGATCAAAATAGGGGATGGCTTCCATTTACTACCCTAGCCTGCCCGTATACTACTCTAACCTGATCCGTATACTACCCTAGCCTGTCCATATACTACCCTAGCCTGCCTGTATACTACCCTAGCCTGTCTATATACTACCCTAGCTTGTCTGTATACTACCCTAGCCTTTCTAAATACTACCCTAGCCTGCCTGTATACTACCATAGACTGCCCATATACTACCCTAGCCTGCCCATATACCACCCTAGCCTGCCTGTATACTACCCTAGCCTGTCCATATACTACAGTGCCCTATCAATATACTACCCTAGCCTGCCCATATACTACTCTAGCCTGTCTGTATACTACCCTAGCCTGCCCGTATACTACCGTAGCCTGCCTGTATACTACCCTAGCCTGTTCATATACTACCCTAGATTGTCCTTATACTACCCTAGCCTGCCTATATACTACTCTAGCCTGTCTGTATACTATCCTAGCCTGTCCATATACTACCCTAGATTGTCCTTATACTACCCTAGCCTGCCTATATACTACTCTAGCCTGTCTGTATACTACCCTAGCCTGCCCATATACTACCCTAGCCTGTCCATTTACTACTCTACCCTCTCCGTATACTACACTAGCCTGCCTGTATACTACTCTAGCCTGTCCATATACTGCCCTAGCCTGTCCATATGCTACCCTAGCCTGCCTGTATACTACTCTAGCCTGTCTGTATACTACCCTAGCCTGTCCGTATACTACCCTAGCCTGCCCGTATACTATCCTAGCCTGCCTGTATACTACCCTAGCCTGTCTATATAGTACTCTAGCCTGTCTGTATACTACCCTAGCCTTTCTAAATACTACCCTAGCCTGCCTGTATACTACCCTAGACTGCCCATATACTATCCTAGCCTGCCCGTATACTACCCTAGCCTGCCCGTATACTACCCTAGCCTGTCCATATACTACAGTGGCCTATCAATATACTACCCTAACCTGCCCGTATACTACCCTAGCCTGCCCGTATACTACCCTAGCCTGTACATATACTACCCTAGCCTGCCTATATGCTACTCTAGCCTGTCCATATACTGCCCTAGCCTGTCCATATGTTACCCTAGCCTGCCTGTATACTACTCTAGCCTGTCTGTATGCTACTCTACCCTGTCCGTATACTACCCTAGCCTGCCTGTATACTACTCTAGCCTGTCCATATACTGCCCTAGCCTGTCCATATGCTACCCTAGCCTGCCTGTATACTACTCTAGCCTGTCTGTATACTACATTAGCCTGCCCATATACTACTTTTGGAGGGGATGTAACCCTCCAAAAGTGAAGGACTACAGGTTCCAGCATGAACCCCTGAGATCTAAGGAGTCACATCCTTAGATCTCAGGGGTTCATGCTGGGACTTGTAGTCCTTCACTAGTTGAGGGGTTACATCCTTAGATCTCAGGGATTCATGCTGGGACTTGTAGTCTCTCACTTTTGAGGATGTGACCCCCAAAAGCAAAGGACTACAGATCCCAGCATGAACCCCTCAGAGCTCAGGATGTGTCACACACCCCTGCCTCCCCCCCACCCAACTAGGGAAGAACTACAGGTCACTTGTAGTCCTTCAGTAGTTGCTTCAATTGGTTGGTTTAGTGGGCCACATGACAGGACTCGCCCCCCAGGCCTAAGGCTGCCAGCCCTCCCTTGGTTCAAAGGCAAGAAAATTAAAGCCCAGCACCAGCCAAAACATTTTCCAATTAATGGTGAAGTGAAAGTACCTGTGCTGGATCTTAAAACTTACCTTTGTTTAACAATAAAAGAACCATCTAGTTCCCACCCCACCCAGTGTTTGGACCCATAAAGTATGGCACCATTTTGGATGAAACACTTTTATTAGTAATGGAGAATATTGGGAATGTTTTGATCCAAGGAACTGATTACCTAGTGGTGGAACTACCAGAATGGCAAAGGTTGCATTTACGACCAGGCCCTGGCGTTCTGCCACCATGGGGGGGTCCCAAGATGGCAGGGCATACCTCAAAACTGTCATGGATTTCCATGAAAAAAGTGGGGAGTACAGATCACCAAGAAACCTTATAAAGGAACACCATGGACTTAAAAAATCTACTTTATTGAACATGGTTAAAATGAATTAGTGCAAAAAACTACCACTGATGCAAACATTAAAAAATGACAAGGTTGTCAAACAACTCAGAGACCTTTGGAGGTAAGAGAATAAGTGCTGAACTTGTGCTAGAAGGGGCAGTTGGATCTGCAATCAGACCCCCCACCCTTCCTTCTAGCACAAGTCCTCTCTGCTGCAAAAGTGCCCCCCAACACTCATTCTTTTACCCCTACCCTCCCCCAAATCAAAGAGATGCCAGCTGCCACAGAGGGGACAATTGTGACACCTGGGACCCTGGACACCCCCACAAGAGATGATTAAACATTTTATTGATAGCAGATCCCTGGTGTAAATATTTGCATTTCCACTAGGGATCTGCTAGAAATGAATTGCTTAATCATACACTTCCAACACAAATATGAAAGGGTTAATCAGGCACTTCCAACTGGGATCTCATCTGCCAGCAATGAAAGGGTTAATCCTGACCAGTCACCAGGAATCTTCTAGAAGATCCCTGGTGACTGGACAGGATTAACACTTTCATTGCTGGCAGATTTTTTTTGAAGGGGGATAGCAGGGGGCCCTTCATGTTTTTTTGCACCGAGGCCCTGAAGGTTCTAGTTATGCCTCTGTTATTACCCTTAGGAATGCATTAAGAACATTCCTCCATTTTTGAGGAAAATGAAAACTCGCTACAGTTTCCCAGAAGTTTTGTTTTGTTCTCCTGTGGACCAAAACATCTGGAGTTATTTAAGGTTAAATTTGATAGATGTGCTGCATGTACTAATACCTGCTTAGCTACTGTAGATAGCTAGAGATTTTCTTTCTCCTGTCTGTGGCCTGTTAGGAAAGTCCCTACAGTTCCAGTGCCAGGGGCACAACGGACAGAAGAAATCTCCAAGATGAGATGAAATCCCCTCTCAGAAGGGAGGGGGCATCCCCTCTTAGACAATTGTCTTAGACAATTGTCACTGAAACAGGTGTTCCCATTAAAAGTTTTTCCCTGTAACTATAAATATTTGAATTTCCCATCATGTTCTGTCTTGATGACAATGGTCACCTGTCAGATAGTGTTAATAGGCTCAGCAAAGACACAGACAGCAGTAAACTCGTATGGACATTCCTTTCCCTACTCTATCTGAAATAAAGGAAAACATTTTTAGATATAGAGTACTTTAAAGTGATTGTAAAGGCTCATTTTTTTTCTTAAATAACAAACATGTTATACTTACCTCCTTTGTGCAGTTTATTTTGCACAGAGCAGCCCAGATCCTCCTCTTCTCGGGCCCCTCTTTTCTGCTCCTAGTCCCTCCCTCCTTTGAGTGCCCCTCAGCCAGCAGCTTGCTACAGGGGACACCCAAGCTGAGTCAGAGCTTTGTGTATCCATTCAGACATGGAGCCCTGACCTGGCCCCTGATTGGCTGACTGACTTTGATTGACAGCCATGGGAGCCAATGGCGCTGCTGCTCTGTCTCAGTCAATCAGGAGGAGTGTACTGGATGACTGATGGGATCATGGACATTGCTGGAGAAAGATGGGGCTCAGGTAGGTAATTGGGGGATGCTGGGGGGGGGGGGGGGCTGCTACACACAGAAGGTTTTTTTATCTTAATGCATAGAATGCATTAGGATAAAAAAAACCTTCTGCCTTTACAACTCCTTTAAAGTCAAAATTTAGGAACCAAAAGACAATGCCTCCCCACCACACTCCTAGCTATTTGTGATTTTTTATTTTAAATACAAGCTCCTAATTATCAGAGTCTGTTGTCACATAACTTTCTATAGCACCTGTTATACTCCAGGAAAGCTAACCAAACTTGTTCCCACTTTTCATCATGAAACTATACCGCCAACGCTGGAAGACTTGAGGACCCAATGAAGCCCCTGTAAGGACTCCATGAGGAGCAAACTGTGGACTCTTTTAGCAGCATCCACTTTACCTGAAAGTAATATAGGAACTACAAGAAGGATACTCCCACACTACAAACCAGGACAAAGATGAATTAAGACCCTACCTGTCACATGACCACGCTTTCACAGAAAAAATTAGTTCTTTTAGTTACTTTGTTAGGTTAAAAAGTTGGCGTGGTTACCAGTAATTTATTTGTTGGCTGGAGATCTGCTTTAACAGCAGGAATAGGATTTTTGTAAACAATAGAAGTCACCGGGAGGCAACAGAACTACAAGGGACCTGGTTTATTGGGGTTGTAAACCATAGGTGTGCGCAGCCTATTGCATTAGGGTGTGCACCCTTAGGATCAAACACACATGCGTGTGAGGGTGTCTACATATATATGACCCTGGCACATTGATCTCCCTGCCGGCACAGTGAAAGAGAAGGGCATAAACACTTCTCTTATGGCAGAGCAGGTAAGAGGGAGATCTTTCCCCTGTTTCTGCTGCTACACAGAGCGATAACACTAATATTCACGGGGCGCGCACGCCTATGTTGTAAACACAATCACTGGGTGAGATGCAATGAGGGTGACTTGCCCCAGTTTACTAAAATCCAAAGCATGAAGCACATACGCTTGCAACTGAGATACACATGCATACTGAGGTCCAGACTAGGTCAGTTTCAGCATCCATTACCTTGGTAGGAACAGCCTATTTCTGAGCACTCCCCCCCCCCACTGAAGTAAGCCATTGGGGATTTTAAGAACAAAAACAAATTGTAATGCAAATTTAACTCATGAGAAATATACATAATATTAAAACAAGCTAAATTTAAAAATTAAGGTCTTCACACATGTTTTCTAATTAACCCATGTTGTAGTTGTACATAATTAAAAATGTTTGCAATTAAAAAATGTTCTTACTTTTTTCTCAAAATCTATAATATTTGTTATTATACATATTTTTATAGAAATGACTTATTTATAACGCTTAAAATATATATTTCTTGTATTTATGATGCCACATGCTCTCAATGCATACAGTATCTATAACAAGAGAGAAGCCCAGACTGTGTGTGCTATATGTCCACATCTTAGAAAATCATGCACAACTATAAATAGAATATGTAGTCATGGACTTTATGTGGACATATAGAAGAGAAACTGAGTACCATAAAAATAACTTTATTATGTGCCTTTAAAAATATATTACACATAAAAAATTACTCTCCACATAGGGGTTGACAAAATGCAAAGATTCTGATTACAGTTAACACGTTGACTTAATGCAATTCGGGAATCCTTGTTCAGAAACATATGTGACAGAATCAGTTTACTAGAACCCACTCTATATCTTTAATAGAGTAATATTAGCCAGTAGGGTAGACTGGAATTCAAAGCATGTGTATGTTACCCATAGAGGTGCAAATGAATAAGCCAAGGTGAAGCCACTGCCTCTTGGGTGAAAAATTCAGGTGCATTCAGTAAACAGCCAATGGTCTTGTACACATAATCTGAAAAAAAGGACCCACTTCCCAATGGGGATAAGAAAGTCACCAAAAAGACAGCATGGTAGCCAACGTAGTAAAGGCACTTACATTCCAAAGAGGGGGCTCTTGATAAGTATTTAGAAACAAACTCAGTTCACATGAATATAGCCATGCTCTCAATACATATGTTCTTGTAGATTTGGCAAAAATAGCTCACAGTTTATAAGGAATATATAGCAGTTTTGTGCAGAATGTTTGTCTTTAATATGGTCAGGGCTGAAAAACTTTGTTTTTTTCACTCTGTTAGGTAAGCATCAAATATGTCATATTACTATTTTGTTTAATGTTTTCCAGCCAGCAGGTTCCCTTACTCTTTAAAAGAGGACCTGAACTGTGACCGCTATGTCCAAAAAAAAGGCAAAGAACCGTATTGCCTGTGGGCACCCTGCAACTTACCTTTTCCCCATTACTGACTACATGCCTTGTTTCACACCACTTTGCTGCCCTCCAGATAACTGTGGATTTGCTTACTGGTGGAGGAATATTCAAGAAGCATCAGGCGAGGTGAAAGCCAGATCCACAGAAGAAATGAAGCAAAAACACTGCAGGTCTTCAGGTTTAACTTCCTCTCCAGGAAGAACTGTGATCAGCACAACAGTGACATTATTAAATTTGACTCCAAGTTCAATGGGTGGGACAGTGCTTTGATCTCATAGTACAGGTATACAGCTATGAGTCGCAAGGAAGTGCAAGGAAGTGCTATTTTTCAGGAGGTGTCCAAGCAAAAGGTATATTTTTAGGCTACTATGTAGGCACAATTAACATTTTTATGAGATTCAAATCTTCATTTTTCAAAGTCAGGTCTACTTTAAAGGTTCTCTATTTGCGTCCTTGATGAAGGAAGGTTTTGCTTACAGAGCTCAATAGCTTACCAGCAGTGATTTATCCCTTATTTGAGGCTTTACTCTTACATTTACTCAAATGTTTCCTAACTTAAAGTGATTGTAAAGTCTTGTTTAAAAAAAAAACAAAAAAACACACATGTTATACTTACCTGCTCTGTGCAGTTGGTTTTGCACAGAGCAGCCTGGATCCTCCTCTTCTCGGGTCCCTCTTCTGCTCTCCTCGCCCCTCCCTCCTGTTGAGTGCCCCCACAGCAAGCAGCTTGCTATGGGGGCACCCAAGCTGAGCCACAGCTCTGTGTGTCCATTCAGACATGGAGCTGTGGCTCGGCCCCATCCCCTCTCTTTCCTGATTGGCTGACTGATTTTGATTCACAGCAGCGGGAACCAATCGTGCCATGCTAATGTCTCAGCCAATGAAGAGGGGAGTCCCGGGCAGCTTAGATACTCCTGCAACATTGCTGGATAAAGATAGGCTCAGGTAAGTATTAGGGGGTCTGAAGGTGGATGCTGCACACAGAAGGTTTTTTTATCTTAATGCATAGAATGCATTAAGATGAAAAAAAAAAAAAAAACATCTGCCTTTACAACCACTTTAAGCAGCTTTTTTGTGCTGTATTTTTAGCTAACTTATAGTGCTCTTATAATCCTTTGTCATCTATGAAATGTTTATTTGTAAAACAAAGATTGTACATGCATAGAAAAAAAGCAGGTATAAAAACAGTATGAAACCTATAATGCCGCATACACACGAGCGGAATTTCTGACAGAAAGAGTCGGATGGGAGCTTTTCATCGTATATTCTGACCGTGTGTATGCCCCATCCAACTTTTTTTGTCGAAAATTCAGACGGACATAGATAGAGAACATGTTCTATATTTTTCAGACGGAACAAATTACTTTTGGAAAAAACGCTCATCTGTATGCTGTTCCGATGCACCAAAAACGACGCATGCTCTGAAGCTATTGGCTACTGGCTATTGAACTTCCGTTTTCTAGTCCCGTTGTACGTATTGTACGTCACCGCGTTTTGGACGGTCGGAATTTGGTGTGACTGTGTGTATGCAAGACAGCTTGAGCGGAATTCCATCAGAACTCTGTCATAAAAACCTTCAGAGTTTATTCCGACGGCAAAACCGGTCATGTGTACAGGGCATAAGATGTAAAACAAGACACAAATAAACCATTTTTGTATAACTAATGGCACTGATGACTCATAAATTCCTTTGTGTGTGGCGTTCCTGATCATTGCGATAAACAATATGCATACCCTGCAATATTTTATGTATTCTAATTGTTTTGATTGGTTGGTATATTAAAGATTACAAGATCTAGGAGAAATTTTTGAATATAAATACAGTTGCTTATTGCATGTGTATCTCACATGTAACTCAACTGTTATTGTATCTTACTTTATATTATAATATCCTACAATACAGTGCTACATATTAAATATTTGTTGGAAGCAGGCATCAACTCTATTTGTGGCAGGTAGATTGAAGACTGTCTTCCATTGTTCTTCCATTGCTCTTCTCACACTGTAAGCCACACCATCGTTTGCTACCTGTTATTTTTATGTGTTTTTTTTTTCCTGTTGTATCTATAATTCTTTCCCAGCTGCTCACCTATAACAATTATGCAAATTAAGAGTTTTGTTTCTTTAGTATGGATGCTTGTTCCAGGCCAGTTACTAAGAAAGCACCAAGGCCAGAAGTAGCCGCATGCTCAGATGAAAATATCCTCAGATTTTATGGCTCTCCATGTGTTCCTGTCCTGGAGACACCTGTTTTCCCTCATTTTATGCCCTGTGTAATCACTAATGGAAGTGGGGGTAAATTTCCCAATGATAGCAATAAAAACACAACAGCAGTCTTGCACACTATTCCACACTGAAGACTAAAAAGAATGCATTGAATGGACATGGGCTTTAGATTTATGGACACAAAGACTGATCATATTGCTTTATTGTATGCCATATTAAAATTATTTTCTATAAATTCGGGTTATTTGTTTTTTTGACTCACAAATTCCCAATTGTATTCTCCTAGATTCTCATTTTTCCAGCTTTATGTAAAAGAAAAGTTTTTCCCTTGGGGACTTTTAAAGGCCTGTGAGAAAGATGTGTTTGTCTGTGCCCTTCAGATAATAAATCACATATGAAGGTCCACAAATATATGTAGGAGAAAAACACAAAACTTTAACACAGTTTTATAACTGAGGACAAAGTTGACTCTGTACAGACCTGGTTTTGATTTCCTTCGGAAATAAGGAAATTAATCTTGTCAGGTACACTAGCTTTCTGCAATATTTTATATTCATAATGATCCTTTATTTTTCTGGTGGAAAAAAAATCACAATAACAGGCTAAATGTGGAGCACCAAAGGAAAAAGTGCAATGATATATGGCCAGGTTTACTGTGACAATGATATTATGTAAATGATACGTGAATCAGAAGAGAATAAAATTCAAAAGCTTTAAAGCTAAAGTTGAGATGATGACATTTTTTGCATAGGTTCAGTTTGGACTAGTGTAAATATGTATGTGCCATACCTGTGGGATCTCTGTGGAAGCTGTAAATTACTGTAGTAGTCACCGCTACTACAGTGATTACTGCTGGCCTAACAGTTCTATGCCAAGTGGCTGCCATGCTGATTACTGAACACAAGAGGTCTCCCGCTCAGCATGGGTGCCATTTTACAGAACATTTTGCATTTCCTCAATTGATGCAAACATTTTCTGAGTGGACAACTTGGAGAGGCTAGGCAATGATGTCACAATCTTAACTTCACAATCTTCACAATCTTCACAATCTTAACAGTCACCGAGCAAATGCTCTCTAAATTTGTTTCAAACGATTCCAATCCACCTCCTGGCCTTGTACTTCCGTAAAATTCACCGGCTATTTTCCAAGTTTATATGGAACTCAGCCTGGCCTAGAATTAGCTTTGGGACATTATCCTTTCTGAAAAATCGAGGTGGGGTAGGGGTGCTAGATGTCTCTATCTATCATAAAGCAACCATATTAACTCATATTATTGATTGGTTTCACCACTCCCCATCTAAGCTATGGGTACAATTGGAAGGTCACATAAATCCTATAGATCTCTGTGCCCTTCCGTGGACTTCACCTATTCAACAAAAGGGCTTCTCAATTCCAGCAGATCTTACTAGGCAAACACTACACATATGGGATCGCATGATACCATCTATAGCATATCAAAACAATTGAGCCCTATGACCCCCTTCTTTGGAACACCAGATTTTTTTACTAGCCTTTCATTCAACTGTTTTTGGCCTCTATTAACGGTAGCCTCTTCATCTACGATGCTTTCTTACAATCCCACTCAGTGGTTACAGAGGCATCAAGCTTTGTCTTATATACAATCTATTCCATCAAAACAAAACATTTATGTGAAACCAACTGCCTTTGAATCGTTGCTGTTGCAAGAGGAGCCACTATCACATTCGGTCTCTCTACTATATTAACTTCATCAGCCCCAGCTCTGAGACCACTGATGTTGCGACAGTGGCTGTGAAAGCGTGGTGAGGTATGAGTGCCTGTAAGATGTCTGTCAGCTGTGACAGTAGGTAGTAGGTGCATTGCCAGAGACAGGTCAAATCACTGGAACAGCAGATGGCATCAGAGACAGCATACCCTGGATTGGGCAGACAGCAGGCGGCAGGTGCTTGGCAGGCAGCTGGCATGTAGCGAGTGTGCATGAACTGGCAGCACTCAGCAGATGAAGGACCAGCAGGGACAAAGGTAGCATGTAGAGCAGGACTGGTGAATAACTAGATTCAAGGTCAAATGAGCCAGGTCAGCAATAGACGATCAGATACAGGCATAAATGGCAGTCAGAGACTGGTCAGGATACAAGCAGAAGTCAGCAACATAGAATAAGGCAGATAAGCAAGAGTCAAAGCTAATTTAGAGGCAGGCTAAGGTCAGAGCAGGTAGCATTCAAGCAAAGTCAGGGTAAGCCGGGTCAATAACAGAAGTCAGCACAGGAACAGATACAGGAACACGGCTATTAGCTATAGATCTGACAGTACTGGCTAATAGAACTTCTGAAGTTTAAATAGTCCCATTGGCCCCAACATTAGCAACAGTCTTGCGCAGGTGCGTTTGCGCATGCGCATATGCATCTGCAAACGGTTATGCACAGAAAAACAGGCAACCACATATCTGCGCCTGTGTACCCGTGTATGTCTTGAGGCTTCATCTGTACTATGACTAGTGCCTTCCTGACACTTGGTGACAACTGCTCTGCTACTGTATGTATGGGTTAGACCCTTTTAGTTAACCTCCTTCCCTCTTTGTTTCCAGTCTATGATAGCTGCCCCTGCCCACATTGGCAAGGATATTGCCTGAAGTTTCTGGCAGAGGAGAGCAATATAGTGGTTTTCCATATGTAGATGTCCCTCTCATCATGAGACCTGAACTCACCCCACTGTTGGGAATAGAAATTCAAAGAAACCATTAGAATGGGGACCAGAGACTGTATTACCACTGCTCTGAAGAGGAACTAAAAGAACACCTGACCAATGATGAACACATAAGACTGACTTATGGGACAGTGCACACTTATTGATACCAAGTGTTTGGAATTTCTAAATAATCAACTTTGCAAGTAAAACACTCATGAAATGCTTACCTGATTGGACATTCCATGTTAACTTAGATGAAGAGTGATTATGTTGTAAAGTGTTAAGGGTGTGTGCGCCCTTGTGGATTCTGCTGATAATGAGGACTAGAGTAGCCTGTAACTGTCCTGTGGCCTTCTGTGGGAAAGTTAGAGTACTGACAGTTCCACACCTTGCCTTGTTTATGGGAAGTGTGATGAACTGTAAAATGGATGCCAAGGCCCCGCTAAGCCTCTGTAAGTGTATATGGGAACCATGTGAAACATCCTTTAGACTGTGCAGGTTGTAATGAGGGAAAGTAGCACTGTTCTCCAGAACCAATAACTAGGTATATGAAGTGTAAAGCGAAATAAGTGAGTTGTGCTATTAGGCCTCAGGCCACTCATACCCAGGGAGACCCCGAAGGCCTCTAAGATGGCGATGTGAATCCCAACCATAAGGGCCTTGCCCTTATGCTACATAGGTGTGACAGGGACAGAAAATTAGGCAATATGCACACAATGGACTGACCGAAGGGAGAAAAAAAACATGATAGACATTTAAGTCTTCTTTCCAGAATTTAAAAAAAAAATGACCTAAAGTTAGGCTGTAATAATATTTAAGACTCTGATATATTAAATAATTTTGCAAAAAAAAAAACAAAACAAAACAAAAAACAAAAACAAAACTTTGATAAAGCAAAAATATTTTTTTGCGTTGCTCAATATTTGTTTACAAAGTTAGAAATGACACCAAGGTTGGTATTCAAAGTTTTACTGCCCCCCTTAACTTCTTTCACCACCACTGCGCCCAGGAATACAGTACTTAATTTTAAACAAAAAATCTAAAGCTGCCACCTTAAATGTTGATATGTAAATATAAATAGTGTATTTTTCGTGACGTGTAATTAATCTAAACAGTAGAAAAAGACTAAATGAAAAAATGAAAAAAAACAGTGGCGCTATCCTAAACACATTAGTTTTTCACCCTTAAAGTGATGTTATAAAGTAAGAATTCAAATACACATTGTAACCACCAAGTGACAAGTGAAAAATATAAATGCAAAAAAGTGCAAAACAAATAATAACATTGCAGCTAAGTGCAAAAAAAATCTTAAATAAAAGTCTTTGTAATGGTGATGTTTTCTTAGTAACTTCCACCACACCAGAGTGCTGAGTGAGCCCACTCCCCAAAGAAATTCACTCACCGACTCCAATTGCCCATACTCTCATGTAAGGCTTAAGTGCTTTTAAACCCCAACAGGAAGGGTCACAACGGCAAACCAAATATCCAAGAATGTGTGCAGAAATCTTTCCACCTCCAAAGGTCGCCAAGTTCCTTTACTGCAGTCACTGCAACTGCAAAATACTCCATGGGGGGCTCATTGCCTGCTCAAAGGCCTCATTCTGGAGAATTATATCTCCTGATATCCAAGCCTCATTCTATGAAGTTAGAAATGCAAACATGTATATAAATAAAGAGCTTACATCCACATTCAGATCTAGCCATATCATCCTTCTGGAAGTCCCTGTGAATAAAATGGAAAGAAAGGCTCCTTGAATCAGAAAGAGAATTTAGCTACATCGGGGTCTGTTAGTTTTGCAACATCAAACAACAAACATTCAAAATGTCAAATTGTAGTAACAGTCATATGATTTTATAGTGGAACTAGGACTCCCGGACAATATTAAATGCAACCATTTCATCTAACATAATGCTACATAGCCCTTCATTAATCATTATAGCTGACATTTTGTTATGAAACAATGACCTTGGCAATCCTAGTCTCCGTCATTGTTTTTTATTAAAGGAAACCTTTGCTAAATAGAATATGGGGCCTGCCATTTCTGAACTCTTTCTAAAATGATATTTTTCTGTCTGTAATGCCAATCACATTTTTTTAATACTTTAACGTTTTTGTAAAGCAATTTTTTTTAACTTAAAATAACAAACATGTTATAATTACTTGCTCTGTGTAGTGATTTTGAATAGAGCAGCCCGGACCCTCCTCTTCTCAGGTCCCTCGCCAGCGCTCCTGGCCCCTCCCTCCTGCCGAGTGCCCCCACTGCAAGCAGCTTGCTGTGGGGGCACCTGAACCGAGCCGCTGCTCTGTGTGTCCATTCAGACACGGAGCTGTGGCTCGGCCGTGCCCCGCCCCTTCTCTCTCCTCATTGGCTCACTCATTTTGATTGACAGCACTGGGAGCCAATGGCGCCCCCTCTGCTGTCTCAACCAATGAGGAGAGAGAGTCCTGGACAGTCGAGTCTCTTGTGCAACATCACTGGATCGAGAGAGGGCTCAGGTAAGTTCTAGGGGGGTTGAGAGGGAATGCTGCACACAGAAGGTTTTTTTATCTTAATGCACAGAATGGGTATTAGTGTATAGTGTGGCAGACAAATTAGGATGCCTGCATTACACCATCACTGTTGTTTTCATAATTAGTATAGGTTTTCTTTAATTTGCACTCTAAAGATCATAAAGTTTACATTTCTGCTTGGACTTTTGGTGTCCCCTAAAAAAATGTCTTACCCTCTTTCTGCTGGTGTACCATAAGGTTCTCTTATCTCCCTCCCATTTTTACCAAGGAAAGGTGGGGGGGAGTAATTTTACATTACCCCCACCCATTGGACCATGGTAGACCTCAAAGGTCTTTGGAGGTCACTTTTTTCACTGCACTGTAGTATCCTTACCTATAATAAGTTTTTCTTCAAGAGGATGTCAGGTAATGGTTTTTCTTGTGCCTTCCATTGACCTATAAAAGGAAGAGAGTCCGGAATGGAGAATCAGCTGATACAAGAGCATCCCACCATCTCTTCCCTTGTCATGGCCTACGTTATGTGTTTTTCATCCTGGTCAGCTGGCAAATGAGTTGAGTTTTGTGGTTCAATGTAATGTTTTTCATATATTACTGGTATTGTTTTGGGCTTTAAAGTGGATGTAAACCCACAGCTCACCGCTCGCCCACTGTAAACTAATGGCACAATATTAATCTGTGCACATATACAGTGGAACCTCAGATTACAAGCATAATCCGTTCCAGGAGTATGCTCGTAATCCAAAGTACTCGCATATCAAAGCAAGTTTTCCCATTGAAGTCAATGGAAATTAAAATAATTTGTTCCGCATTGACTTCAATGGGATGCAATACCGCATGCGGCCAGAGGCGGGGGGGCACCGGAGAGCCTCAGAAACGTCCGAAAAGGCCAGAGGACACTTCGCCTGACCTTGGAAAACCTAGGAAAGGCTTCCTACCTGAGATTTGCCAAGGTTAGCCGTGCTGTCCTCGGCCTTTCCATGCATTTCCGAACGGCCCCCCACCTCAGGCCAAAAGCAGTACTGCACACCACTTTGGCCTGAATTGTTCTCGTTTTGCTAGACAACACTCGCAAACCGAGTTACGATTTTTAAAAATACAGTGCTCGTATTGCGAAATGCTCATTAACCGCGTTTCTCACAATCCAAGGTTCCACTGTACATGACTCCTGCATGTTACCTTTCCTCTGTAACCACCTGTAGGAGCCCCTCAAAACTCCGGAATCGGTGGTGGGGTCTCTTTGCTGGCGTTTGGTGGGTGGAGTTGTGATGTCACAAGACTCCCCGCCCACCTCTACACTCTCCTACTCTTATCTGCTGGTGTCCTGGAAGCTGACTGCACCATGCAAATCCTTCTCAGTCACGCTGATCTTCTGCTGATCTTGTGGATCACACCCCATGATGAGTAACATCCAGTCAAAACCCAGGAAAGGCACCACATGACTTCACCATTTCCAATCATGCTGAGGTGTGGAGCAGCCAATCCTGGGAGGGCTGGAGAATAAATAAGGAGGGATATAAAGCTGGAATCGTAGACATGCTCTCTGCTCTCGTGCTGTGCATGAAATAAGGAAATCAGATGTCAGTCACAGCAGTGGGGGATGTGGCAACACACATTTATCTGTGTGAAGTTTTTTAACTTAGTAAAAAAAAGACAAGAGGATTGCTCCGAGCTGGATTAACTCTTTGTGGCAAGACTGGACACAGATGACTTGACATACTCTACTGTACCAGGTAGAAGTCTTCATTAAAAAATTTTGGTTTAAATCCACTTTAATCTATGGTATGTAATTATTTATATATATTTATATATATATTATATAGCCTAGTCTCTAAATACTAACCTACTCGTACTCTTCGTTCCTCTCAAGACCTCCTGCTCTCCAGCTCCCTCATCACCTCCTCCAATGCTCACCTCCAGGACTTTTCCAAAGCCTCTCCAATCCTATGGAAGGCCTTACCCCAATCTGTCCGCTTATCTCCTACTTTATTAGACGATCCCTGAAAACCCTCCTCTTCAGAGGAGAATACCCTACCCACAACTAACAACTGTTTTTTTAATTTTCTCCATCAGCTCACCCCCCACAGTTATTACCTTTTCTTTCCACTTGACTCTCCCCTCTAGATTGTAAGCTCTAACAAGCACGGCCCTCTGATCCCTCCTGTATTGATTTGTATTGTAAGTGTACTGTCTGCCCTCATATTGTAAAGCGCTGCGCAAACTGTTTGCGCTATATAAATCCTGTTTAATAATAATAATAATAATTTATATATAAACAAAACCAGTAATAAATCGGCTTTTCCATTAAATTTTTGTCTGTTTATAAGGTATTTTATTAATTTGGTTCTGCCTATGGTCCCAAAATCTTGATCAGCTGATAAGTTCCCACTGTTCCCATTTAGTTCCCACTGTCAACTGGTTGCAGGGCCACATCTCTAACACAGATTACCTCTCTCTCCTCTATACATCCTGAACAAATAGAAGAAACTTGAGGTTCGTGGAGAGTTCTGCAAAGCTCAAAAGCTTGAACTTTTCTTTGAGGCCAGAATGTTTGTATGCAGCATTTGTTGTTCTTTTCCCGGATGATGTTAGGTCTTATGTAAGAAAGGTCCCAGCACTAGTTAAGTAGTCCCCACTTCTCCCCTAACCTGTGTTTTCATTTTTATATCCAATAGGGCCTATGTGGCTGCTGGCAAAAAGCCCCCATTATCTCAGAATCCTTGAATCATTTTTAATTCTGCACTTGACATTTATAGCTAGATATTTGCTATGGGCAGTATAACATTTTCTTGTAAGCACACCTTTTATTTATAATAATCTAATTCCTCTCCAACCCCCTGACACATCTCAGTAATTCCCATTATCATCTATTTTGCCTTCTCCTCTGCTAATTGGCTAGAAGAAGTCAATAGCATGCAGCAAGCTCTTCATAGAGACACCCACCAATCAATGACACACAATGTTTTCAAGGTTTTCCACACATTGCCTTTGTCTCATGTACAAATTCAATATACACATTCTTAAAAAAAATAAATGCTATAAAAAAGAAAAAAAAAAGAAAACTTATTTCATTGCATTGATTCTACACCTGCTGTATGACCACAGCTGATATAAGGAAACCGTAATTCTTAGAAAAATAGGTGGATGCCTAGGTGCTTAGCCTTACTAGTCTTGTTTGTTGCCTAGCAACGGTCTACTTAGTTACCTGTCTTCCTTATGTTGTGGCACAAACACCCACTGACTATTTTCCTTTAAGATGTAATATTGCAATTTATGTATTAACCAGAGACATGTGATTTGGTGTTGAATCTCTTTGAGCCCAACCAATTTATATATATATATATATAGAGAGAGAGAGAGAGAGTAGTGGTTAATGACCCCTACTCTGAATGGTCTAAGGTTATCAGTGGTGTACCCCAAGGTTCAGTGTTGGGACCCTTACTTTTTAATATCTTTATAAATTATATAGGGTCTGGGATTAAAAGTAACATTTCTGTCATCTGCAGATGACACCAAGTTATGCAGTGAAATAACGTCCTTTTGGCATGTCTCTAATTTACAAGCCGACCTCAATGTCTAATTGGGCAACTAAGTGGCAAATGAGGTTTAATGTTGATAAATGTAATGTTATACTTGGGGGCTAAGAATATGCATGCATTATACATACTAGGGGGAGTACTACTGGGATAATCAATGACGGAGAAGGATCTGGGGGTTTTGGTAGATCCCAAGCTTAAAAATATCATGCAATGCCAAGCTGCGGTTTCCAAAGCGAGCAAAGTCCTTTCTTGTATTAAGAGAGGTATGGACTGTAGAAAGAGATATCATTTTGCTCCTGTACAAATCATTAGTAAGACCTTACCTGGAATATGCAGTTCAGTTTTGGGCACCAGTTCTCAAAAAGGATATCGGGGAACTGAAGAAAGTGCAGAGAAGGGCAACCAAACTAATAAGAGGCATGGAGGAGCTCAGCTATGAGGAAAGATTAGAGGAACTGAATGTATTCTCACTTGAGAAGAGGAGATTAAGGGGGGATATGATCAACATGTATAAATACATAAGTGGTCCATATAGTGAACTTGGTGTTCAGTTATTCACTTTAAGGTCATCACAAAGAACAAGGGGGCACTCTTTACTTCTAGAGGAAAAAGATCTCATCTCTAAATACGGAAAGGTTTCTTCACAGTAAGAGCTGTGGAAATGTGGCATAGACTCCCTCCAGAGGTGGTTCTGGCCAGCTCAATAGATTGCTTTAAAAAAAAGGCCTGGATTCTTTCCTAAATGTACATAATATAACTGGGTACTGACATTTATAGGTAAAGTTTATCCAGGGAAAATCTGATCGCCCCTTATAGGGGATCAGGAAGGAATTGTTTCCCCTGCTGTAACAAATTGGAGCTTGCTTTGCTTGTGTTTTTCCCCTTCCTCTGGATCAACTGTGGGTGAAGGATTGTGTATATAGGATTGAAATATTATTTTTTTATTTTTGGTTGTACTAGATGGACTTATGTCTTTTTTCAACCTGACTAACTATGTAACTATGTAACTATATATTCTAGAAACTTCAAATTGGTGTATTGATGGTACAATGTATGTGTTTTTTTGCCTATAAACACACATCTACTCTTAATACAGGTCAAAGTTCTAACTAATATTTCTACAACCAGCCTTTTTTAGTAAAAGGACATAACAAACAGAGGTCATTTCTTATAATATGGTTCATCAATTCATGGCTTTCATGGGAAACAAAAAAGCTCAATGTTTATTGGTTACTTTAGATTCCTGCACTTGGAGGGTAAATCCAATCAAAAGTTTTTTCCTAGTTTTGGTACAATGCTGCCAGGTCAACCCACCAGCTACCTGCATCACCCAGGCAGGGAAGATTTCTTTCCTGGGACCATAGTTTCTCTGCCATGATTTATATCAATTTGCTATAGTCTATACACATGGTTGATAAAACCAAAATGGAAAATTAAAATGCAATGCTCAGTATAAAGCCAAGCAAGGTAAGTTGTGATAGATAAGGGCTGGGGTCTGTAGAAGGAACTTGATGCCGGTAACGCCCTTGAGAAGTGCATAATAAAACTTAAATACACTTGTACACCTAGGTGTGCGCAGGGCGGTGTGCCAGGTGTGCCTGGGCACACCTTAATCACTGCATGCGGTGCTGATTCCCCCATTGCTTGGGCGTCACCCGGTGTTGCGCTCCAAGAATGGAGAGTTAAGAAACAGTGTTTACTATGCTTTAGTTTGCGAATGAACAGGAAGTCGCTCAGTACCAAGCACTATCCCATTCATTCACTATCCAGTGCAGCTGAGGCTAAGGCCTGTGTGTTTGAGCTTTGGGGTGCACACCCTAATGCAATAGGATGTGCACGCATATGCTTGTACAATTACCCATTGGAAAACCTGTTTCCTTCCTCCATTCACAGAATGCCTTGAATTCTGAGAGCTAGTGTGGAGTGGAGGGGGGGGGGCAGGAGGGAGAGGGCAAGTGACAAAATCCCTCACAGATGAAGCTGCTGCTCTTAACTCCCCACAGCACCGCCTTATCACCTATGTGGTAAGTATCTGGCACCACTAGAGGGAGGATTTTCACAATTACCAACAGGCAGCAGAACATGAAGTACACATTGGAGGTAATAGGACTACGCATTATTAGAGAATGGAGACTAAAGGAAAAACATTTTTTACGATATTAATAGAGTGAACCGGTGCAGAGAGAGAGTATAGATAGAGAGAATAGGTGCAGGTACTTCCCCTGCTCCCACGAGCCACTAACTGGTCCTCCTCTATCCACCTCTGAGCACTGTCCCCCTAATCTCGTAAAAGTACCATCCCTTTTAGAGAATACAAAACCAAGTGTGATTTTGTGGAGCTAAGTAATTTGTATGAAATTTTGTTAATGATAATAAGCAAGGCAGTAAAATAGCCAGCAATACCAACAATACAATACCCCCCCACCAGCAGCAATAGATTCTGCACAGCAACAAATGACCTTTCAGCAGCAACTGATCCCTCCCAGCAACAATAAACCCCCATCAACAAAATACCCTCCCAGTAACATAAGTTCTCCCACCATCTACAATAGATACACCCCAGCAACAATAGACGCCCAGCAACTGTAGATCCTGTATGGCAACAATTGACCCCTCAGAGGCAAATAATCCCTCCCAGCAACAATAAACCCCCATCAACAAAATACCCTCCCAGCAGCATATGTTCTCCCACTACTAACAATAGATCCCCCAGCAGCCATAAACAATTGACCTCCCCTAGCAATTGATCCCTCAGTACCAGTAGACCCCCTCCAACAGTAGATCCCCCTAGCAACATAGGAATTCCCCTACAACTATAGATCCCCCACCAGCAACCATCGCCCCCTCCCCAGCACCACTGCACCCCCCAGCAACAAGAGATCCCCCAAAAACCAGCATCAATTGACCTTCTAGCGCCCCCAAGTACCCCTTGCCAGTACATACATTCAATGCTGGAGATGATAGAACTGCATACCTCCGTGTTACGGCTGCAAAAAGCTCTGGGGTAGATCCAAAATTTTGAGTTGTCACCAGAACAAGAATAGATGGGAAATCTTCCAGTTGTTCTTGTGACTACTATCTAAGAGGGGATTTCCCTCACATTGTAAGGATTTTTTTTTACTCACTGTTGCGTCTACAGGCAGGAAGTTAAGGGGAATCACCCTAATGATACCAAAAAAAACCAAAAAACCCAAAACTGATTAACCCCCTCCCCCCTAATCTATCCAAAATAAATACAAAAAATGGCTATAGACATATTTTAAACTATATCTCCAGGTAAAGTGTATGTGATCCTTAATTTATTTAGTTGGGGATTTGTTTCTGTTGTACCCAAATATGCAATTGTATTATTTGAGAAACATTAAAATACATTTACACATCTGGTGATCCTGCCAGTCCCCTTCACTTGGTTCCTTCCGACCAAGCTAGGTACTGGCACACATTTTTCCTAGCAAAGTCAGTTTGAGCCTGTGACTTTTGAATGGAAGATGCAGGATGCCGTGACTACAATGTGTTTCATTAACTTCCATGGACAAACAAAGATTTGGGGGGCACACCCTAAAAAATGCATTAAAGATGGTGCAGCCATAAGACCATACGACAGAACAAAATATTCCAGCGCACACATACAAAAATGACATTTAACTCCCGTAAGGCTATTTAAAACACCTGAACATTTTCATAAAATATGGGGATTTAGTCACACCATATGACTATATGGTGCTTAAGCCCACTTACTGTGTCAAAGTACCCCATTATCAGTGGGTCCTACGCTCCTGCTTCTCTGAACCATGGAAGAAATAGACTCCTCTATTTGGGAAAAATAAAGGACTCCTCCAATAACACAGGTAGACTTTCTATTCTATGGATAGCGTTGGACCCACTGATAATGGGGTACTTTGACACAGTAAGTGGGCTTAAGCACCATATAGCCATATGGTGTGACCAAATCCCCATATTTGTGGAATATGTTCAGGTGTTTTAAAGCCTTGCAGGAGTTAAATGTCATTTTTGTATGTGTGCACTGTAATCTATTGTCCTGAACTTCCATGGTCACATATCTGTGGACAGGCCCCTCCGCCCAGCTCTGCACAGTTGAGTGACAGCCGCTAGGATATGTGACGTCAGCAGGAGCTGCTGATTGTCTCTAGGAGTCTCCTCCCCCATCCCTTGGAGCCCTGGATGCAGAGCCTGCATAGCGGTCATGTGACTACTTGTATTAAAAAATGTATTTATATGTTTTTTCTTTTTATCTTAAAAGGTTTGCCCTAGATTAATATTGGACATGATTCAACTGTTTAGGACAGACAGGATTCACATTCCCTGCTGGTGTCTTGAGTATTACTTGAGTATTACTTTGATGCGACTTAATACGACTTTAGAAGCGACTTTCGGGAATGCCTGGGTAATCTTCCTGTAATGTCGGATTCAAATCACAGCACAGGAGGCGATATTCATTAAAGTCAATGGGCAAAAGTCAGATAGAAGTCGCCTTGAAGTACTACAGGAACCTTTTCTAAAGTCAAAGCGACTTCAGTAGGGCTAATTAAGACAGCTCTCATCGACCAACATGGGTTTTCACATGTCATGCAACTTGGGGTCTCACAAGCCGGATCCCAAGTCGCGTCTGTTCACATCTATGCGGTTGCACTTGATGTGTTTTTCCAGCACATTTTCCGGTGGGTTTTGCGTTTGTGTTGCTTTACTCTGTGCCCACTACAATCCCCCCTTCTAGGTTAGTCTTTGCCCACTACATTCCTCCTTCCCAGGTTACTCTGTGCCCATTATAATTCCCCCTCTTAAGTTATTCTGTGCCCACTACAATCTCCCCTTCCCCAGTTACTCTGTGCCCACTACAGTTCCTCCCCCCCAGGTTACTCTGTGCCCACTACAATACACCCCCCCCCAAGGTTGGTCTGCATCCACTACAATCCCCTCTGTCAGGTTACTCTGTGCCCACTACAACCCCCCATGCCAGTTTACTCTGTGCCCACTACAATTCCTCCCTCCCAGGTTACTCTATGCCTACTACAATCCCCCTGCTAGTTAGTTTACTCTGTGCCCACTACAATTCCTACCCCAGGTTAGTCTGACAGACTCAATCTGTCACATCTGAGAAACAAAGAATTGGGGTTAGGTGAAAATATATGTAAGGGGGCGGGGGGCTGTACCCTGGGTGTGCGGTGTATTCCTGAACTCAGCTCCTACTTTCCCAATCTTATCGCCAGTGCCTCATATGGGGATACTTCTTAAAAGTGTGTGTGAGTGTGAAGGTGTAAAGGGCATACGCCCTTAAAAAAACGTGTAAATGAAGTGTTATTCAGAGTGACCCCTAAATGAGGTTACCATAGAGTCTGACCTAGCCTTAAAAAGCCAACATAAAAGAAAAAGATATGTAGCATATATGTCCTACCAAATGCAGTGATATACTATGCAAGTGTGCATATAAAGTGCATATATACAGTCAGACAAATCAATGAATAAATTTACAGTGGTGTTGTATCCAGCATACAAAAAATAAAATAATAAGTAATATGTTGCAAAGTGAAAAACATCCAAAGAACATAGAGTGAGTATGTGGTAAAATCCCAAAAACCAATACTCATAAAATGGAAGTGTGGAAAAGTTCCAAGAATCAAAACGCCAGCAGAAGAAGACATATATACAACTGTGTATATGAGTGAAAATAGATAACTGTTCACATATAAATATTATTATTATTATTCAGGATTTATATAGCGCCAACAGTTTACGCAGCGCTTTACAATATAAAAGGGAGACAATACAGTTATAATATAATACAATACAATAGGATTAAGAGGGCCCTGCTCAGAAGAGCTTACAATCTAATAGGGTGGATATATATCAGGTTGTGCACATGGATATAGCAGGGATCTTCAGAGGTGACTTGAGTGCTTGCAATACCTCCAGGTGACTTATGTGCTCCCCCTCAAGGGTCCCTACTCACTGGATCCTATCACCCCTGCAGGGGTAATGCGCATGTAGTTACACTCTTTACAGCCGGTACACCAAGATGTCTGCTATGTGGGTCCCAAAAGCATCCCTTTGACTCCAGATAGGATGGGCTTGACCATTAGTACATTCCTCCTTGCTGCAGTGCTTTGTCTAACCTGATTCCTTTCACATTTGTGGTTTGGCTGTGCTCTTCTATGGCTCTACAATCCCCTCTGTCAGGTTACTCTGTGCCCACTACAACCCCCCATGCCAGTTTACTCTGTGCCCACTACAATTCCTGCCTGCCAGGTTACGCTGTGCCTACTACAATTAGCCTACTAGTTTACTCTGTGCCCACTACAATTCCTCCCCCAGGTTAGTCTGACAGACTCAATCCGTCACATCTGCACAATCCCCCGCTCCCTTCCCTCCGCCACTTTCCCAAGTTCACAGAGCTCACATGTCACATCAGGAAGATCAGCATGGGAAATTTCTTTTCTCTCAGGCTCCAGGAAACATCATGCCCCGCTCTCTCCAGAGATGGCAGAGATACCTGTCCCTACAGCTGCACACAGCTCCAATATTAGGATCTGTATGTGACTGCAACTCGTCACACACAAATCTTCTGTGACAGGAGCAACACAGCGGGGAGTGACTGGAGTGACTGCAACGCCCGACATGTATCATACATAGATGGAGAGGGTGTGAGGCCACAGTGGGGCCCGTGTGCATTGCACACTTTGCACCCATGGATGATACGCCACTGGTGGCTTGGCCTATATAAAGCCAGTGGCCTGGAGCTACAGCTACAATAGCCCCTACGTTAATCCAGCCTGCCATAGCCTGGCAGCCCAAGGGAACCTGGAGCCCCCTTTTTTCAATAATGTGGCCCTCAGATACCAGGTATTCCAAGTAGAATACTCCTACCCATTCCAAAAAAGGTGAAAAGTAAATACAAGCACTTACACAGTTTCTGACTAGTTCTTTATAAAAAAATGTCCCACAATGTAAATCCTTCATCAGTTATGTTATCCAAAGGTCCACATCAATTATGATGAACAAAAAATGACGGCTGCCAAAAACCCCCCCCCCAAATCTCACTAATAGGGATGACCCCCCAGTTCGGTTCGCAGCAGAACATGCGAGCAGGAAAAAAATGTGTTCGGACACCGTTAAAGTCTATGGGACACAAATGTGAAAAATCAAAAGTGCTAAGTTTAAAGGCTTATATGCAAGTTATTGCCATAAAAAGGGTTGGGGGACCTGGGTCCTGCCCCAGGGGACATGTATCAATGCAAAAAAAAGTTTCAAAAACGGCAGTTTTTGATTTTAATAATGCTTAAAGTGAAACAAGAAAAAGAAAATATTCCTTTAAATATCGTGCCTGGGGGTGTCCTTAGTATGTCTGTAAAGTAGCGCACTTTCACCGTGTTTAGAACAATGCCACAGCAAAATGACATTTCTAAAGGAAAAAATGTCATTTAAAACTACTTGTGGCTGTAATGTATTGTCGGGTCCCGGCAATATAGTTGAAAATCATTGAAAAAAATGGCATGCCCCCTCCAGTCCATTACCAGGCCCTTTGGGTCTGGTATGGGTGTTAAAATTGTTATCTTTTTTTAATGGTGTGGGGGTCCCCCAGGCCCCCAGGCACTATATACTTTGAACAGCAGCATTTATACTATACAGCTTGCCCTAAATACTCTGCAGAAAATTGGGCCTTAGGTGTTGGTGGTACCAGAACACTGTAACCCCTCACAGTTACTCTTGGTGGGCGCAGGAATGGGCCCTGCTGTGAAATATTGTATCAAGAATTGTAATTACATGCCCCTGTTAAACAGAGACAGAAAAATTGGGCCTTTGGTAGTGGTGATGGTAGTGCCACAACACTGTAAGCCCTCACAGTTACTCTTGTTGGGCACAGGAACAGGCCCTGCTGTGAAATATTATATCAAGAATTGTACAATAATTACATTCCCCTGTTAAACAGGGGCAGAAAATTGGGCCTTGGGTGGTGGTGGTGGTGGTGCCACAACACTGTAACCCCTCACAGATACTCTTGTTGGGCGCAGGAACGAGCTCTGAGTTGAAATATTAGATCAAAAATTGTAATTACATGCCCCTGTTAAACATGGGCAGAAAAATTGGGCCTTGGGTGGTGGTGGTGCCACAACACCGTAACCCCTCACAGATACTCTTGTCGGGCGCAGGAACAGGCCCTGCTGTGAAATATTAGATCAAAAATTGTAATTACATGCCCCTGTTAAACAGAGGCAGAAAAATTGGGCCTTGGGTGGTGGTGGTACCCTAAACCAAAAATATTGTTGGAAGCTAGCATCATCAAGATTGAGGAGGAATAGGATAGTCAGCAATGGTATGCTCTGTGTCGAAGACGCGTAGGAGAGGGGCCAGGACAGAGTGTTAGGCAGCAGCAGCTGTCGGTGCTGGGATGGTCTCCATAACCTCACTGTTACATCTATTACCTCACTATTACATCAAAATTATATGCTTTTTCAGAGTGGTGCACTGACGCACCCTCAACATGTGAGTACCCCCTTTGGGGGAGAGTTTTTTTATCTGTTCATTTCCTTTTCCTTTTCTCCTTGCTTATTGTTTGAGCCTATATGCTGGAGCCTGCTTTCCTGTGATCCACATAGAGCCCTGGATGGCTCAAAAGCGTTTCCTGACTCTGTCTAGCAACTTAGTCACATTCTCTAAGGTGAGCGCTTTACCTTGGGGGGGTCGCCTTTTGATTCACCATCACATGATCTGTGGCACATGAAATTTTAGCACGTTTGAATACATCACTACTGAAGATCATTTGTCATCACTTTTGTGAAGGACTTTTGTGTTCAATATATATTTGGTTCATGATGGACTATTAAGCATATGTATTGCGTGACACTTTGCACTTTTTGGTTGGCACATGTCACTTTTCAGTATTTGATTGCATGTATGAATTATTTTTGAAGCAATAATTATTTAGTATTTATTATCATTACTATTATTATTTTATTTGTCAATTGCACTTTTTTATCACTTGTTTTGCACTTATTTATTTTAGAGCAAATTTATTTATTAATATTACTATTATCATTCTATATGCTCATTGCACATTTTATTTGTGCACATTATGTTTGTTTACTTTATGGGATATAGTACATAGTGTGGTATATACCTTTGCACTTTGTTGTATATGTACTGGATCTCTTTGTGCCGTGATAGGGGCATGTTCAGCACACTCTAGCGCATCATATTTTTATTTATTTGATATTTCACATGCAGTACAAGGCGTGATTTATGCATGCGGCTGTGTAGTGCTTATTTTTAGCACTAGGTTCATTGTGGCTCGTAGGATTTCCTTTTTTTTTTGCATTAGGAGAGTCAGCAAAGGCAGTCCTCAATGGATCCCACATTCATAGCAAATTCAATCAGTTACATCAGCATCAGGTGCTTGATAGCTGCTGATCCAAGACTGATTCATTTTTATGAATGTGAGCCTATCAACGGAGTCTGCGGCGCACTCTTTAATCTGCTACAAACCCTCCAGCAGCACTGAATGTGCGTTCAGAAAGCACGCTGGATGTAGGACAGGCCAGTAGCTCAATTGCATATTGAGCTATTTCTGGTCAGTGTTCCATCCTCAAGACCCAGTAACCCAGTGGATGCTCTGTTGGAAAGGTCTACAAGTCTGCTATTGCCCCTAGATATTCCTGCACCATGTAATGCAGACGCTGGCAATGGTTGCTTGAACCGATCAGATGTTGCGCTGAGGACTTAAAAATTGTTTAAAGGCATTAGTCAGCCGGCCACCTTCTCCACTGCTCTTTCTCTGACTGAACATGTTGTCCAGCACCAGGAAACTGTAACCTCCCAGGGTCTGGAAATGCATTGCAGAAACCTTTCTTCAAGGCCTCTTAAAGATGTTTCATCCTCTGCTACCTCTGCGAAGGCAGGATGAGTTCTGCAACCTTACCCTAGTAACGTGGATCAAGAAGGGTTGCCAGCCAGTAATGATCCTTCTCCTTGATACCACGAATCCTAGGGTCCTTTCGCAGGCTTTGCAGAATCAGGGAGGCCATGCGGCGTAAGTTTGCAAAGGCATTCAATTCTGAGTCCACTGGGTCAGTAAGGATCACATGATCTGTAACTACCTCCTCCCAGCCACGTACAACTCCTTGAATTTCTGGGGACTGAAAACCACCCCTTGAATACTACTGCTGAGTGTTATCCCTTACATCCATGCTGACACAATCCTCCTTCTCCTCCTCTTCTTCTTGTGTGTTTGGCGGGCCCACAGGAATGCTATCTGGATAAAGGGGGTCTTGAGAGGTTCTGCCTCAAGTACAGAACCTTGAGGCTGTTCTGCCTCAAGCGCCCTGTCCATGATTCCACAAAGCATGTGCTCCAACAGGAAGACTAGAGGGACAGTGTCACTGATGCATGCATTGTCGCTGCTCACCATGCTTGTGGCCTCCTCAAATGGTGACAGGACAGTGCATGCATCCTTGATCAGTAGCCACAGGCGTGGTGAAAAGAAACCAAGCTCCCATGACCCTGCCCTGGTGCCATACTCACACAGGTACTCATTGATGGCCCTCTGCTGTGTGTGCAGCCGCTGAAGCACTGCCAACATTGAGTTCCACCTGGTGGGCATGTCACAAAGGAGGCTGTTGGTGGGCAGATTGCATTCCCTTTGAATGTCAGCCAGCCGAGCACTGGCATTGTATGACTGGCGGAAATGACCACAGACTTTTCTGGCCTGCTTCAGGAGATCCTGTAAGCCTGGGTACCTGCTCAAGAACTGCTGCACCACCAAATTCAGGACGTGTGCCAAACATGTAACATGGGTCAAGTGTCCCTGTCGGAGGGTGGAGAGAAGGTTGGTGCCATTTTCGCATACAACCATTCCTGGCTGAAGCTGGCATGGCGTCAACCCAATCTGAGCCTGCCCCTGCAGAGCTGACAGAATCTCTGCCCTGGTGTGGCTCCTGTCCTCTAGGCAGACCAACTCAAGCACCGCATGGCATCTTTTAGCCTGAGTGCTTGCGTAGCCCCTTGAATGCTTACAGAGCACCGCTGGTTCAGAGGACAAATCTGCAGAAGAGGTCATAGAGGAAGAAAAAGAGGAGGGGGTGGAGGAGAGAGCTGTGGCAGAATCACCACTAGCATTTTGGAGGCGTGGTGGCGGAACAAGCTCCAACACACTGAACCCTGTCCTGCATTCTTCCCAGCTGCCAGCAGAGTTACCCAGTACGCCACGAAGGAAAAGTAACGTCCCTGCCCATGCCTGCTGGACCATGAGTCAGCAGTAATATGCAACTTACTGCTGACCGCTCTGTCCAACAAGGCCAAAACATTGCCTTCCACATGCCGGTAGAGAGCCGGAATGGCCTTCTGTGAAAAGAAAGGGTGTTTGGAACCTGCCACTGAGGTACATCACATTCCACAATTCACAAAAGGGGGCAGAGTCTACCAGCTGCAAAGGCAGCAGTTGCAGTGCTAGCAATTAGGCCAAGCTAGCATTTAGACGCTGAGCATGTGGATGGCTGAGACCAGATTTCTTTTTACGGTTCAGTAACTGAGGTAGGGAAATTTGCCAGATAAAATCAGATGGTGGTGTACTGCTAGCAGATTGGCTGTAAGTACTTGTGACACCTATTGCTATACCTTCATTCCTCTCAGCGCAGGTTTTTGAGAGGACTGGAGGCATAGTAGGGTTGGAGATCCCATAGGAGGAATCTGTCTTTTTCTTTGATGTGGGTCTTTCAAGTGCTGTTGCCAATGGACTGCATGGCAGGTCGTCATATGTCTGGTCAAGCTTGTGGTGCCCAAGCTGCTGCTGTTCTGGCCACGTTTGATCCGCTTCAGACACAAGTTGCAAACAGCAACGGTGAGATCTGCTGCACTCGTGTCGAAAAAGGCCCACACCGAGGAACTTTTAAAAGTCAATGGGGAGTCAGCAGCGCCCTGCACCTGCGGAGCTCTGCGGTGTGATGCAATAGGGTGGCTGCTCTTAAGCTGCCCCCTAGAGGACATCTTGCCTCGTTAGAGTTGTGCCTCCTCTTTCTCCTCCTCCTCTCTTCTCTCAGGCACCCAAGTACAGTCAGTGACCTCATTATCCCCTCCCTCTTCATCACTGGAGCAAACTTGGCAGTATGCTGCAGCTAAGGGAATATGACTGCCAGTTTCTTGTCCTTCTTGGGCACCCCCTCTCTCTAGGCTCACGTTACTCCCTTCCCTAACCTGGGAACCAACATCGGAGCCTTCAAAACGCTGTGCATCCTCCAGCAGCATGTACCCAACACTGTGGTCGAATAATTCTGGAGACTCCTCCGTGCATGATGGTGGGGCTATGAAAGGAGAGACTGTGGACAAGGAGTCAGTGGAATAGGCCGCTTTGGCAGATGCGTTGGAAGGCAAAGTACTCTGAGCCTGGGTGAAAGAGGATGAGGAGGATGAGGATGGCTTTGTTATCCACTCCACCAACTCTTCTGCATGTTGTGCCTCAATAACACGGCCAGCAGCAGAAAAAAAGGACAAGCGTGCCCCACGTCCACCGGCAGAGGATGCGCCATGTCCTTGACCAGCACTGTTGACTGTAGACACAGAACCTGCTTGCCCTCTTTTAGTGGCCTGTGAGCGTCTGCCTCTCCTTGGTGACCTTCTGGACATAATGTATATTTTGTTTTGCAACACCGCACTACACTGTATTGTGTACTGTGTACACCACCGGAAAAGTAGTAGCAACTGCACTACGGCTGCACTGTATTGTAATTACACTTTTTCATCTAATATTTCACAACAGGGCCCGTTCCTGCGCTCAACATAAGTATCTGGGAGAGGTTACAGAGGATGCACCATGACCACGACCAGCACTGTTGAAGTAGACACTAGCTTGCCCTCTTTTCGTGGCCTGTGAGCGTCTGCCTCTCCTTGGTGACCTTCCGGACATGATGTATATTTTGTTTTGCAACACCACACTACACTGTATTAGATACTGTGTACACCGCCTACACTATAATAGCAACTGTACTACGGCTGCACTGTATTGTGTACTGTGTACACCACCAGAAGTGTACTAGAAACTGTACACACTGCCTGAAGTGTATTAGAAATAGTACACCACAGAATGCTCTATAGATATAGGCTACACTGGATGTAGAGTATATATATATATATATATTAATACACTGCCTGCACTGATTGAATATAGAGTAAACACTGAATACATAGTCTATGCTAAATTTTATATATATATATATATATATATATATATATATATATATATATATATATATATATATACTAGACTGACTGAATATATATATACTAACTGAAAAACCTGCCTGCTTAATCTAAATCAATCTATCTCTCTGTCCACATCAACAACACTACACACGGCCGCCATGTAAGCAGCCTTATATAGTGTGAAGCGTGGACTTAGTCCCCCTGAGCCATGATTGGCCAAAGGCACCCTGCCTTTGGCCAATTATGGCTCTCTTAGCAGAGGGAACTGTGATTGACCAAAGCATGCAGGTCAGATGCATGCTTTGGCCAATCATCATACAGCAATGCACTGCGATCTCGCAGGGCATTATGGGGCATTCTGTGGTGCTCGAATTTGCCGCAAACGCTCCGTAATGTTCGCTCTTCGGAACAGGAGAACACCCGATGTTCGAGTCAAACTTATTTTCGACCCAAACATCAAGCTCATCCCTACTCAATAACCATCAAATGCATCTGATCCTGATGCTGACTGGCGAATAATGTGAGCTACGGGGCATTTGCACATAACAACCAATCAGAATACCTACTCTTACTTTTTTATGGGTTGCTCCTAGCAATGACACCATTCTATGCAGTGTTATATTTACTCTACATTCATATTGGTCCCTGCCCTTAAAAAGCTCACAATAAAAGGTCCATACCTCACATGCATACATACACATACCAGGGCTTATTTAGACAGGAGCCAATTAACCTATCAGCATGTCTTTGGAGAGGAGGAGAGGGGACCAGTTTATTTGGGGGAAACCCATGCAAGCACAGGACAAATATGCCAACTCTATGTAGATACAATTCTAACCAGGATTCTAAATGAAGACCCGAGTGTTGCAAGGCAGGAGCTTTTTCCTCTTTTTATTTTATTAATCAGTTCAGCTGCAAACACTGACTGCAATACAAATAATGGAAAAGTACATACATACTATTCAGACATACATCCATAAATAATGCATCACCCCATGTGACCACCAAGTAGCAGTAAAGAGCCCTTTTGTACAAATCAATTCTTTAACACTAGCAGAAATGTACCCACTCGTTGAATTAAAAATAATTTGACGTGATAGTTGATAGTACAGTCTTGCATAGTTTATGACTTAAACATTACATATAGCAGGTATCATCCATCTGCATTTAATTTAGATAAAATGAAATGTGGCATTTGAGAAAATGTTATAAATTAAGCCCAATGATAACCAGTGTTTCTCTCATGAACGTTTTTATGTTATTATATATTTTATGTGTTGAAATGCAAATTAAATTCTTGCCTTAAGCAATCTCCAGAAACATGTTCCGCTTCTTCTGTACCCTCTACCTGTATTGCCAAAAGGAAGCTGTGTCTTCACAACCCATCTGTGGTGCCTCCTGCTGGTGAAATTTGGTATCACAACCAACCCAATCTGTAAATTACAAAGCATTGTAAACTATAGCACTGTTGTATACTAGATGGTTGGATTAAGAAGAAGGGGAATAATGTTTTTATGCTTCTTTTATACATTTTTTACCTGCAACATATTTGTTTGAGAAAATGAAGGACTACAGGCATCTACAGTATGTGGCAAGGGAGCTATAGTATATGCTTTGTACTGAAATAAAACATATTAGAAAGGGGGTAATGATGTAATTATATATGCTAGATGCATGCCAGGGCCTCAATAGGTACTGTATCTGCTAGCCTACATCACCAAAATGGTCAAAAATGGCCCACTAATATGTGACAAAGTGTAGTGTGCTAAATGAACATGCTCTAAATGATTAAAGTACATTTTACTGAGCATTACCCCCCTTTTCCAATGGAAGGTTTATGGTATTACTGTATCACATTGCAATCCTGAAAAGTCCCTGCAGACACCTGCCTTTACACGCACATGAACTTTAATGCCACGTACACACGAGCGAAATGTCCAACAAAAAAAATCAGACGGAAGCTTTTCATTGTCTATTTCGATCGTGTGTATTCCTCATCTGACTTTTTTTTTCAAAAATTCTGATGGACCTAGAATTGGAACATGTTCTAAATATTTCCGGTGGAACCAATTCCTATCGGGAAACCCGCTCGTCTGTATGCTGTTCTGACAGACCAAAAACGACGCATGCTCTGAAGCAAGTACGAGACGGAAGCTATTGGCTACTGGATATTGAACTTCCTTTTTCTAGTCCCGTCGTATGTGTTGTATGTCACCGCGTTCTGGACGGTCGGACTTTGGTGTGACCGTGTGTAGGCAAGACCACTTGAGTGGAATTCCGTCGGAGTTCCGTCGGAGAAACCTTCGGAGTTTATTCCGATGGCAAAACCGGTCGTGTGTACAGGGCATAAAGGCATCCCAGTCTTAGTTTGTGGGGTTGAATACTGAGTTGACCCATCCCTTGCAGCTATAACAGCTTCAACTCTTCTGGGAAGGCTGTTCACAAGGTTTAGGAGTGTGTCTATGGGAATGTTTGACCATTCTTCCAGAAGCGCATTTGTGAGGTCAGGCACTGATGTAGTCAAGAAGGCCTGGTTCACAGTCTCCACCCTAATTCATCCCAAAGGTATTCTATCGGGCTGAGGTCAGGGCTCTGTGCAGTCCAGTCAAGTTCCTCCACCCCAAACTTGCTCAGCCATGTCTTTATGAACCTTGCTATGTGCACTGGTGCGCAGTCATGTTGGAACAGGAAGGGGCCATCCCCAAACTGTTCTCACAAAATTGGGAGCATGAAACTGTCCATAATGTCTTTGTAAGCTGACGCCTTAAGAGTTCCCTTCACTGGAGCTAGTGGGCCAAGCTCAACCCCTGAAAAACAACCCCACACTATATAATCACCCCCCCCCCACACCAAATGATTTGGACCAGTGCACAAAGCACAATACATGGATGAGTGAGTTTGGGGTGGAGGAACTTAATTGGCCTGATCTCAACCCGATAGAACACATTTGAGATGAATTACAGCAGAGACTGCGAGACAGGCCTTCACATCCACATCAGTGCTTGATCTCACAAATGCGCTTCTGGAAGAATGGTCAAACATTCTCATAGACACACTCCTAAACCCTGTGGACAGCCTTCCTAGAAGAGTTGGAGGTGTTATAGGTGCAAAGGGTGGCCAATCCAATATTGAACCCTACGGACTAAGACAGGGATGCCATTAAAGTTCATGTGTGTGTAAAGGCAGGCGTCCCAATACTTTTGGTAATATAGTGTATCTGGCTGACGCTGACTGAGGAAACACCCTATAATGGAAAATATATTCTCTCCATGGCACGTATCTCTCCCTAATTCTAGTCCTACCATAGTCCTTATCTACTCCCACAGTGTGAGCACACAGAATCTCCTATTTAAAATAAACTTTATTTGAGCATTACAAACTAAAAACGCTATTTAATTAGTTTTTTATATTCAAAGCAAACTCACCCATCCATCCATGTCCCCATGTTTTATTTTGTTGAGAAACCACTTTGAAAAACACCCCCTAGCATTTCTACCTGTGGACATCTTGAGTAAGGGCAGGTGAATTATGTAGTATTTACTTCCAGGAATTCATCTTTCCTTTAGCTCAGGCATGCAATCAGGAGGGTGTAGCTGAGAAAGCCCCTCCTCTCACCCTCCAGATTGAAAATAAAAAATGCCCACAAAGATTCATGGAATGTATGACCTCATGTTGGCCTAGGCCAGAAACCAGGAAGCAACAGAAGAAAGTTTTAAAAAAAAGTTTAAAACAAGTAAATATAATATACCTTCCTATCTATTTACTATGGCTAGCAGCAAAGAGAATTAAAGGATTAAGGATCAAAAATAGTTAACGTTGATTGAGTGAGTTTTGCTCTGCTTTAGGAATCCTTTGTCAAGATGGAAGCCCAAATCTCACAGGATTTCAGTATCTAATAAGATATGCTGTCCTTCCCAAGATGGCTGTCTGGAGCCCATAGCAGGGGACAAACTAGTCCTCAACAGTCTCTTGCCATCTCAAAGAAATGGCACAGTGTCACCTTAAAATTGGTGGATATTTTGCAACCCAACATCTGCCTACAAACTTTTCAGCAGGCAGGTAGTTAGGGAAAAGTCTGCACCAGGAAAACAAACAAAAAAAAAGAAGCTGACAGAGGTTCTTGCATTCTGATATTAAACTTAAAAGGCATTTTAACCCCTCTCTGTGCTACTGTTAGATTTTCCCAAATTTCCTGTCCTGGAGATAGAAAAAAAACATGCAGAAAGTGAAGAAATCTCTTTAACTAAGCCTCTTACTACAGTAAATCCCAATAGAAGTTCTAATTATTCCCTACTCTATCCAAAACTAAGCAACATTTTTGGGGTTAGATACACTTTATTCCATCTTTTAGTGGACACATAATTAGAAAACCACAATGGCCCCAGATCTTCACTTATATGATAGCTAACTTGCCTACAGCTCTTGAGGGAATTCTATTTCTGCAAATCATCTAAATTCTCAGCTCTCCTTCTTGCACCACTGTATGTAAGCGTTGCATTTCTATGGCTCCTCTATATTACTCTAATCTAGACATATTGCCATTTTACCTCTGTGTAAATGTGCTCCAGAGTCTTCATTGCCTGCATAACACCTCATTACGATATCTATGCTCTTCAATGCATTATTGTATACCATACATTAGACGCCGTGTGATAACATCGACTAGTTGTGTCTGTTCATTTGCTTGTTTATTGTATTTTACTTAATTCTGTGATACCGGATTAGATATCACTTCAGGGAAATCTTAAAGAAAAACTGACCTGTGTGTTCTGTATTTATTGTCACAGTACCACAAATAAAATATAACTAGAAATGATTATTGCCACAAACAATAATGATAGTTGCAATATAGGATTTACTTACTGGACAATTGGTTGACCACAGACATAAGACAAGTAGACAACAGTTGGGTGTAAAATGAAAATCCATCTGTGCTATAGATCTTATTAAGACCTGAGCATCTCTTGGAAATATAGAAATACATAAATAATATTGAAGTAGGATGTTTTTCATGTGTTGGCATTGTTTTGTGGAAATAATACAATTAACACATGATATGTGTATAATAACATAGACACAATTATGTTTTAGAGCATAATATTTAATGATATGGGTACTCTGATGCAACATAATCCTAACTGTTCCAATCACTCATAAAATGTTAGTTATGCCCTTTTGTAGTTATTACTAATTATTGGGTACCCCGCCCAGCAATATGTCATACTCTGGGATTGGACGAATTCCACTCCTCTTCTGGGCCTGCGGGGCTGTAATTTCAGCTATGGACCATAATGGAAAAGCTGTCTACTGGCAATTGTTCAGGTTAGCAGCTTTTCCTGGTGCTTGTTGGCATCTATCTAAGAATAAGTCATCTGATTTAATGCACATCAAGTTTCTGAATTTCACTAAAAAATGCATTTTGTGGCTACAAGTTGCCATTCCCTCAGTTCTGTGTCATACAATGATGTTTGGCATAAGAGCTTGGTGCCCTGTAGTCTGGATTATGCAGAATCCTGACCACATGGTGCCAAGCACTTATGCCAAGTGTAGCAGTACCCCCATGGGGACTCTATACCCCATTGGCTATCCCGACTCTGCAGATCCTCTCTTATCTCTGACACCTTGGGTTCCATTCTGCAATGTGGCCTTAGCAATAAGAAACTCACACGATATCACTGAACCACGCACAGGCCGATCTGCTTGCTAGAATAGCAGGGCTGTCCTCCAAGATCCCTCAGAAGCGGGCGATTCGGCTCTCCGCTGTATAGGCCACAGTCTCTCACTCCTGGTCACACACAGACCTCCTGCTGGCAGGTGTTGAATGGCGTCTAGAGAGCCTAAAAAAAGGCAGCGCCTCTCCTTTTATCACGCCTCCCAGCAGGCATTGCAGGCATTGCTTTTCATTGTCTGTCCTGTAGTCCAGGGCTGATCCAGCTAACAGAGTCACTTCCTCCTCCAGACTACATCTCTCACAATGCTTTGCTGCATTATTCTCAAAGAGTAAGGAAAATCCTAACAGAGTCCAGCAGACACAAGGGGGAGCCAAACTCATTTGCAAACAACAATGAACTGTTCAGCTATAATGACTATAGTAGCAAACCCCTGGCTACACAAGCATCACTGTATCACCCTAAACTGAAGTGGCAACTTGTAGCAATGAGACACATATTTAATGTGAAATAAAGAAGCTTGAAGTTCATTAAACCAGATAACTCAAAGCTGTTTTTAGATAGACAACAACTGACACCTCTACTGATCAGACCACCAACATACTTTTTTAGATCCCCTTGGACTCCTCTGAACACCCAGGATTTGGACCCCTGTGTCATCAAGAGCAGCCACTTTTATCCTGCATGGAGACCATGTTTTTTCCACCTGTGCACATAGAAGGTTGCCTGTTCTTATCCTTACCCCATAGGGTGACCCTAGCATCGACAAATGTAAGCTATCTTCCTTTTATTCCCTACGGATCGACCTTTTGAGATAAATACCGTTTATAATTTTCTACACTATAAGGGCTCTCCAACCTCCTTCTTCTCTTTTTCGGTGGAAATCCAGAGCTTCCACAAAGACCGCTGGCCAGCCCCCAGGGGACTGAACCACTCAAAATTTCACGGACTACCACATCTCATTTTTCATAGTGAAGTGTTGGGGTTATCACAGTGCACATTACTCAAACTTGCCCACTTTGGCTACAGCCTCTTAACGCACATAATTTCTTCAATGTGCTTGAAAAAGGAAGAGGAACAAGCTAGACTTGTAAGATGTCAGCAAAAACTCACAAGTAAAATCAACATATTTTATTGTTAACAATATAAATAAAAAAATGTGTTCATAAAAAACAAAGCCAATAAAATGCACCTCAGATACCTTCCACAGAGTAACAGACACCTGAGACATTAAGTAATAAGCTAATTCACAACCAGATTAGAAATAACAGATGAGGTGTCTTCCTTGGGTAGGCAGTCTTGCTCCATCTCAATGCGTTTTGCAGGACTACCCCTTTTCTTCTGGAGGTGAGGGGAGCTGAAAAGTGAAGCATAATAAATAACAGTACAAAATGGCTACATATTTTTAAGAATGATACCTAAGTAACATCATAATAGTCTCACCAAGGTATATAGGTCCAACCATGAATAGTAGACATGTGCAATTAGTTTAGTTCCGAATTCATTATTTAACGAATTTCGACAAATTTGTTAATTCGGAAATATCCATATTAACAAAAACCTGTTTAACAAATTTTTCTGAATATTCGTAAATTTGAATATTCAAAAATTCGTAAATTCGTACATTCATAAATTTGTACATTCGCACATTCATAAATTCGTACATTTGTGAATTCGTACATTCGTAAATTCTTAAACTCGTATATTTGTACATTCGTAAATTTGTACATTCGTAAATTCGTAAATTAAAAAATTCGGAAATCTGAAATAATAATTACCGTATTTATCGGCATATAACACGCACTTTTTTCCCCTGAAAATCAGGGGGAAATCGTGGGTGCGTGTTATAGGCCGATCCCCCCCCAATTGTGTGTGATCGGAGCGATCGCGGCAATTGCCGCGATCGCCCCTGACATACACAGCCGTGTGGAAATTCAAATATGGCGCCGAGACTGCAGGGACTCGGCGGAGCGGAGCTACACATAGCCGAGAGTCCTCGGGTTTTCTCGGCGCCGCTTACAGTCCCGCCCATAGGGCGGAACTGGGCGGGACTGTAAGCGACGCAGAGAAAACCCGAGGACTCTCGGCTATGTGTATCAGTGCTCCTCCGAGTCCCTGCAGTCTCTGCGCCATATTTAAATTTACACAGGGCTGTGTATGACGGCAGGGATCGCGGCGATCCCACAAAGCTGCACGGGGGGGCAAGGCTGCACGGGGGGGCAAGGCTGCACTGGGGCAAGGCTGCATGGGGGCAAAGCTGCATGGGGGCAAAGCTGCACTGGGGCAAGGCTGCACTGGAGAAAAGCTGCACTGACATGGCTGCACTGACATTGCTGCACTGACAAGGCTGCACTGACAAGGCTGCACTGACAAGGCTGCACTGGGGCAAAGCTGCACTGACAAGGCTGCAATGGACACTGGGGCAAGGCTGCACTGACAATTCTGCACTGGGGCAAGGCTGCACTGACAAGGCTGCACTGGACACTGGGCAAGGCTGCACTGACACTGACAAGGCTGCAGATGGACACCGATAATGCTGCATTGATGGGCATTTTAATGTAAGTTTTTCTTCCTTAAACTTTACTCCTAAAAGTTTTTTTCCTTAAAATTCCCTCCTTAACTTGGGTGCGTGTTATACGCCGGCGCGTGTTATACGCCGATAAATACGGTAACTAATAATAACTTAACTATTATTAACTATTAAATTATATATATTGGAATTTCCTTTCAAATTTGGATGTAAGTGAAGTTACTAGTTATCCGAAATAACGAATGCCATATTTAAATGAATGGAACGTAATGAATTAATAATAATAAATAACAATAAAAACGTTTTATTATTATTATTATTATTATTTATTATTAATTTGTTCCATTCTAAAATGACCAACAAAAGACACTCACATGAGTGTAGACAGATGGGCTGCACACCCCATAAAGTGCATAAGAATACTACGAGAACCCCCTATTGGGGCTTTAAAGCAGCCAATGAGATGCAATCTAGGTAGTCAAAAAGTTGATTTTATTGGTACAAAAAATATATATTAATAAAGTACTATAAAATGAAATAAATAGATTCTGACTATTGAAGTCAGGACATGAACTGAGTACAGCATAAAAATTGCAATGGACAGTGCCCGTGATTGGGAACAATGTACAATACAATGTGTTATAGGACAACAAGAATTTTGAATATTGAATCCTTAGAAATTACAACGGACGGTGCCCGTGATTGGGAACAATGTACAATACAGTATATGTAGGACAACAAGAATTGTGAGTATAAATACTGACACGTTTCGACCCTCGCTGGGTCTTCTTCAGAGGATAGTTGTCAACTATCACAGAGTTCCCGACAGTTCAAAATATTTAAGATAGTATAGTTCCTCCTATGTCCTTTGTCTCCCCCGTGTCGGGCCAACTCCCCAGAGTGCGGGTAATTCTTGTTGTCCTACATATACTGTATTGTACATTGTTCCCAATCATGGGCACCGTCCGTTGTAATTTCTAAGGATTCAATATTCAAAATTCTTGTTGTCCTATAACACATTGTATTGTACATTGTTCCCAATCACGGGCACTGTCCGTTGCAATTTTTATACTGTACTCAGTTCATGTCCTGACTTCAATAGTCAGAATCTATTTATTTCATTTTATAGTACTTTATTAATATATATTTTTTGTACCAATAAAATCAACTTTTTGACTACCTAGATTGCATCTCATTGGCTGCTTTAAAGCCCCGATAGGGGGTTCTCGTAGTATTCTTAATTTGTTCCATTCTATTTGTTTAGATGCGGAATTCATTATTTCGCATAATTCTTAACTTTTGATAAATTTGTATTCGTTACATTCACTAACAGCCAAATTTGAAAGAAAATTCCAATACCAATAAATTAATAGTTAGTTATTTCAGATTTTCGAATTTTCTGGTTTTCGGATTTTCGAATTTCGAATTTCCAAATTTGCGAATTTTCGAATGTACGAATGTACGAATGTACGAATTTTACGAATGTACGAATTTATGAATATACAAATGTATGAATTTACGAATGTATGAATTTACGAATTGTGGTCATAGCGAATGACCCGAAAAACGAAAAAAAAACCAAACAAACAAACAAAACAAAAACAAACAAATTATTTGGCAGTGCATATGTCTAATGAATAGGAGAAGGTGCAGCACAGTCAGAGGAATGAGCAGGTGTGGGCGTCAACGCAAGGCGGCAAAGGTATTTATCTTGCCATAATGAAAAAAGAGTTTCCATAATAACATAATAAAATATATGAAAAAAATATAAATTAGCAACACTAAATCACAACTGGCAAAGTGTCTTACACACCTGATAAGGTGCATGCATCTAAACGCATGATTGATCCAACAGCAGGTATAGATTAAGAATGTAATATCAAAGTCTATTAGGAAAACCACAAGGAAAGAGGGGTGTGTACATAAAATAGTATTGAGCATCCCCAAAATACCAGATAATGGAATAAAAAGACAAACACTTACCAGTAAAAGGGATAATAGCTAGCAACCGAGTATCATTCAGTCACAAACTCATTGTGCATGCGCGAAAGACCATCTTGCACATTCGAAGTGTGGGTGTAGGTCTGGAGCTGGGTGACGCTGCACGCCACCTGGTGGGAATGACCTGGGGGGGCATTTCTCTTAGTGGGGAGTATTTAAGATGGGCAGCATATTTGTTTGGCCTCTTTGTGGGGCACCAGAATGCAGGCTATACTATGCGAGATCCGGTATAAGCACATGTGTAGAAATCCGAGATCTATAATATGTATGTGATGTGTGTACATGCCAATGTGTGAAAAGGTGTACATGTGAGTGCATATGTATGCATATGTGTATGTGCATATATGTATATATGTATATGGTTAATTTTGGAGCTCCCAGCTAAGGTTTGCCTTTCATTGGACTGCCCACGAATGTGGGTGGGGCACTGAAGCTGCTTAGAGATGTGCCTTGGAGATGAACACATTTATATAAGTAACTGTAGGAGATAACACTGCTAGGCTCTGAGGAAGAAGGTAATCCTTCGAAACGCGTCAGCCAGCAGTGGTTCGCCCATTATCTTTTCAGGATCTGGAGACTGCTATCAGTAGATGGATTGTCACAAGCCAAAGATTGTTACAGTGTGGTTTTCTTTCCATCTTTGTGAGTAGTTTTTAATATGTTTTCTTCTAATAAATATATCAAAGGATAATGCACAAGGCTGGTGCACCCTCTTTTTTCTATTCTCTTTTTATACGATGCAATGCTGATTACATTATAAGTCACTGATGCTATACTGTATATTGTAGCTGTGACAAATTGTGGTTTCTCATTTGTCTATGTTCACAAGCTTAGAGTTTTTGATGCTATGTGGATATTACATTCTTAATTTGAACCCACTGTTGGATAAGGCTGGGTTCACACCATTGCTGGCTCCATCTTCTTGCATAAATTAAAACAATATTATTGGTAAACCTTAATGCCAATCCAAACCCAAAAACAAAAATATATTACAGCTTACCAGTCCATAGATGTAGTGATTGAATTCTTTTTCTTTTTTCAGGCCTGTTCTCTTTATTTCACCCAGTGACCCTGAAAAGAACACAATTTCTGTGCCTACGTTCATTTCTTTCTTGTATCCCTAGAAGCAGGCATGGTTGTCACTTGGGCTTTGCTGCAAAAATTTCTGGCTTTGTTTAAGGCCTTTTTATGGTGGATTGATGGAACTAGTAGTTTTTACAAGAAACATAAGAATGTTTGTGTTTTGTTTTCAGCTCAAAGGCACTGCAGTTCTGGCAAGATCAGAAGGTATTTTCCGTACTTGCTGAAAATATTCTGAGCTTGAAAAATGAAAACCACCACATTGAAAAAATGGTAAGCTGCATTATACAAAATGCTTGCTTTTAAGTTTAGATATGCCTCACCTACCTCCTATCTCCAGTTATAACAAAATATTTGGCTAAAGTTTTTGCCAACACATTAGGACTCACTACTACCGAAAATAAGGAGTCACATGTTTTTCCAACAATGACCTTGTTTGTTCGGTAAAGATATCAGCGTGTTGTTCGCAAAAAAAGTGTTTTTAATTATAATTACTTTGTGAAAGATCAAATCATATTTTAGGATCCGTTCATGCAGAAATTCAGATAATGTAAAAACATTCCTAAGGGGTCGCACACTTAAAATTGATAGATGCATGCTGTGGAGGGAAAGCAGGAAGGAAGGAATACTTGCTTTACAAATATTTATCTGTTTCAATGGATCCAACTTTTCAGCCAATTTTATGTTTCGAGGGTAACATGCTTCATAGATCATTTATAGCTAATAAATTACCTCTTTTTTTACATACTTTTTTCTTCTAATAATGTATTATCCACCATGGACTGGCTTGCTTTATTGCCTGTATTGTCAGTACAAAAAAGAAAGTACACATTAAATGGATTTTCTGGTGCTGCTCATTCTATATATTGCTCACCCTAGCTATGTCAATATAGTTTGTAGGTTGCCTGCTCACCCACGCTAGGGTAAGCAGGTCCTGTGCTTCTCACTACCAATGTAAAGATCCCCTGAAGAGAAATAGGTGAATGTCATGCATATTCATACGTGTGTTGGAGGAATTGCAGCATTTAGAGATGCCCCAGTGTTCAAACCATGGGATGTTGCATAGAAAAATGAAAAGGTCAGCACCCAAGTGTGGCTCCGATCTTGAATGATTAATAAACCTACACTCTCCTTAATCTCCAGACCCAGGTCTCGTCATTAATTTATATGCATAGAGCTATATCTATATATATATATATATATATATATATACACATACATAAATATATATATATATATATATATATATATATGTACAGTATATATATATATATATATATATATATATATATATATATATATATATATATATATATATATATATATATATATATATCCAGTCTCTATATATCTATCTAGTCTGTATATATGTCTATGTCATATCTAATTATATTTACAGTTCATTTTTTTAGTCTATCTATCTATCTATCTATCTATCTATCTATCTATCTATCTATCTATCTATCTATCTATCTATCTATCTACAGTGCCTTTAAAGTATTCATACCACTTTAAATTTTCCACAATTTGTCACGTTACAACCAAAAACTTGGTATGTATTTTTGTATTTTTGGGGGTTTTTATGTGATAGACCAACACAAAGTGGCACATAATTGTGAAGTGGAAGGAAAATAATAAATGGTTTTCAAAATTTATTACAAATAAATATGTGAAAAGTGTGGCGTGCATTTGTATTAAGCCCCCCTGAGTCAATACTTTGTAGAACCATCTTTCGCTGCAATTACAGCTGCAAGTTTTTTGGGGATGTCTCTACCAGCTTAGCACATTTAGAGAGTGACATTTTTGCCCATTCTTCTTTGCTAGATAGCTCAAGTTCTGTCAGGTTGGATGAAGAGTGTCTGTGAACAGCAATTTTCAAGTTTTCCAATTGGATTCAGGTCTGGACTTTGACTGGGCCATTCTAACACATGAATATGCTTTGATCTAAACCATTCCAGTCTAACTCTGGCTGTATGTTTAGAGTCGAGGTCCTGCTGGAACGTGAACCTCTGCCCCAGTCTCAAGTCTTTTTCTAAGACTGCCCTGTATTTGGCTCCATCAATGTTCTCACATTAACTCTGACCAGCTTTCCTGTCCCTGCTGAAGAAAAGCACCCCCGCAACATGATGCTGCCACCACCATGTTTCACAGTGGGGGTGGTGTAGTCAGGGTGATGTGCAGTGTTAGCTTTCTGCCCCACATAACATTTTGCTTTTAGGTTAAAAAGTTAAATTATGGTGTCATCTGACCAGAGCGCCTTCTTCCAAATGTTTGTTTTGTCCCCCACATTCTCGCAAACTGCAAACCGGACTTCTTATGCTTTTCTGTCAACAATGGCTTTCTTCTTGCCACTCTTCCTTAAAGGTCAGATTTGTAGAGTGCACAACTAATAGTTGTCCTGTGGACAGATTCTCCCACCTAAACTGTGGATCTCTGCAACTCCTCCAGAGTTACCATGGGCCTCTTGGCTACTTCTCCGATTAATGCTCTCCTTGCCCGGCCTGTCAATTTAGGTGGACGGCCATGTCTTGGTAGGTTTGCAGTTTTGCCATACTCTTTCCATTTTCAGATGATGGATTGAATAGCGCTCCATGAGATGTTCAAAGCTTGGGATATGTTTTTATAACCTATAACCTAAACCTGATTTAAAGGGGTTGTAAAGGTAAAAATTTTTTCACCTTAATGCATTCTATGCATTAAGGTGAAAAAACTTTTGACAGTACCGCCGCCCCCAGGCCCCCCGTTTTACTTACCTGACGCCTCGAATCTTCGCTCCTCATCCTCGTCAGCTTCATTGCAGCTCAGCCTGGTCGCTGATTGGCTGCAGTGGATGGATTGAAAGCAGCGCAGCCATTGGCTCGCGCTGCTGTCAATCACATCCGATGACGCGGCGCGCCGGGGGGCGGGGCCGAGTGATACAGCGAGCGGCTATAGCCGCCGGCTGTATCACGGGAGCGCGCCCGCAAGCACTCACCACCGTGCGAGGGAGCTCGCATGAAGGTGGTAAATGCTTGCGGGGAGGAGCTGAAACAGCCGCCGAGGGACCCCAGAAGACCAGGTTCGGGGCCACTCTGTGCAGAACGAGCTGCACAGTGAAGGTAAGTATAACATGTTTGTTATTTAAAAAAAAAAAAAAAAATAACTTTACAACCCCTTTAAACTTCTCGACAAGGTTATCCCTGACTTGTCTGGTTTGTTCCTTTGCCTTCACGATGCTGATTTTTCACTAAGGTTCTCTAACAAACCTCTGAGGGCTTCACAGAACAGCTGTATTTATACTAAGATTAAATTACACACAGGTGGACTCTATTTACTAATTAAGTGACCTCTGAAGGCATTTGGTTCCACTAGATTTCAGTTAGGGGTTTCAGAATAAAGGGGGCTGAATACAAATGCATGCCAAACTTTTCAGATATTTATTTACTTTGTTTATTTACTTTGTGTTGGTCTATCACATGCAATCCCAATAAAATAAATTTATGTCTTTAGTTGTAACGTGACAAAATGTGAAACATTTTAAAGGGGTATGAATACTTTTTTAAAGGCATTGTATCTAGTCTGTATATATGTCTGTTATATCTAATTACAATTACAGTTAATTTTTTTAGTCGGTATATCTATCTATCTGGTCTGTATATCTATCTAGTCTGTATATCTATCTATGTATATCTATCTATCTATCTAGTTTTTATATCTGTCTATGTTATATCTAATTATATTTACCGTTTGTTTGTTTTTTTTATCTATCAGTCCTGTCCTGCTTATCTACGATGCCTATTTATAAATATTTCATGGCATATTTAATAAACGTTTTATAATTCTTTCTATCTACTGTGCAATAATATGGTATTCATCAGTGCACTTCCTAAAAAGGCAGTCAATCAAAAACCAATATTTCACTTATTATTAGTTATTATTGCTCTGAGTCACTTACAGGCTTATTAAAGTTATAAGGGACTCCAGTAATGGGCCCTCTCTGTCCCAATTCTTGGCTTAACACCCTTATGAGTCTCATTCCTCTTGTTGTATTCTTCATTATGTATAATAAATGAAGACGCCAACGGAGAGCTTTATGCCCCCACATAATGCCTGCAGCAAATGAGCAGACGCTGTGAACTTAAGTGGTGAGGTCTCGCTGCTAGAGTACATCAAAGTTTTAAACAGAAGGTATGGGATTCAACAGAGCAGCATCTATTCACACCTGAAATATCAGTATTGATTGGGAAAATGAGTTAATAAAAGATCTGAAAAATGGATCACACTTATCAGGTTTGTTCCATTTTTAATTCAGTTATCCCGACTAAAGCCAAGAGATTGCTGATTAAATTTCCATTGAACATTACTTGCAACAAAGCCAAATTTGAGAAGTTGCTAGATGCTTAACAATGCTCATTACAACGTGGTATAACCATAAAAAAAATCAGTTACTAGGGATATCAATTCCAAGCTTTATTTAAAAAAAAAAAGAACTGTAATTAGCCAATAAATGTGATAAAAAAGACTTACACCAAGTTTGCAGTTTCCAAGTTGGAGAGGTAAACTGTCTGACATCTCCTGAAATATCTTGGGAACTTTATAGGTGAAAGCACTGCACTTAAAGTGGAACTTCCTTTTTTTTTAGGAATACCAAATCTTATTGACGGGCATGTTTAAAAATGCAGCTCTCACTGAAATATTCCTCTCCAACTCTGCCTCCTGCAGAAAGCCCATTCTGTAGTCCAAAACTGATAATCTATGGGTTGGGTGACTTGTAGTTACAGGAGAAGAATATTACACTCTGAATAAAGAAGAAAGAAAAAGATATCTAATTGATAAAGTACGGTGTTAATACTTTGAGTAGTAGTAAGAGATAGAAGATAGTGGTAACAGATAGTAGTAGTAACAGATAGAAAAAGTTAGGCAGAAAAAAATAATTTGTCTACCTTAGGGGCTAATATTCATTAAAAGTCTGTTCAGGACTAAATCAGGTAGTGCTAGGGTAAGATCAGTAAGACATTGGCACCAGATCTTTTCAAATCTTTGGTAAACCCCTATGGGTATAGGTTAAGCCTTCCAGGTGTAGGACAACGTTTACCTTATATCAGTGGCGTAACTAGAACTTTTAGGGCCCTAGTGCTAGAATCCATAAAGGGCCCTTTACTCCCATTGCAGGGCCCTTCGTTATGGTCCCGCTGTGGGCCCCCTTCCTGCTGTCTTGGGTAGGATTGTCACCTTTTATTCAAGCCAAACACATTAGTGGTGCACGGAAATACTTTTTTTGTAGTATATATTAGCCCTCCAAATTTCCACTTGCCTGCTTGCATTTGGCGAGTGTGGAGAAGGGGCAGACTGGGCTGACAGTTTCCTGGTTGATCGCTTCTGGCAGAAGTGGTGTGGCCATCAGAGTGGCCTGGAAGGGGGACTCCCTGCTCCCCCCCCCCCCCCCAGGCCACTCTGATGCCCTGTAAAAATGTAAAAAAGGCTGCACCGCTTCTGCCAGAAGCAATCACCCGGGAAACTGTCAGAAGGATCACACAGGGCGGGGATCTTCCACTGTGACACATCTTAGATTTGAAACGCCTCCTGGATCGGCTCCTTTGATAGACAGCACACTGGTCCAATACTGGTCCAGGAGGCGGGACTTTGTGTGACAGTGGCCTGTATTTTATCACCAAGCTGTATGATCCCTGCTTTGTGTGATCCAGCCGGCTCTCCTACCGATTCCTCCCTTCTGCATTGGTGGACCCTGATGAGGCTGCACTTATGGGCACTGATATGCTGCACTGATGGGCAATTATAGACTGCACTGATGGGCAATGATAGGTTGCACTGATGGGCACTGATGGGCTGCATTGATAGGCACTGATAAGCACTGATAAGGCTGCACTGATGGGCACTGACAGGTTGCATTGATGGACACTGATAAGGCTGCACTGATAGGCACTGATGAGGTGGCACTGATGGCCACTGATGAGACGGCACTGATAAGCTGTGCTGATGGGGATGCACTAATATGCTGCAGTGATGGGCACTGATAAGCTGTACTGATGGGCACTAATAGGCTGCACTGATGGGCACTAACAGGCGGCACTGATGGCCACTGATAAGGCCGTACTTATGAGGCCCTAATGATGGCCACTGATGAGGCGGCAATAATAGACACTGATAAGCTGCACCGATGGATACTGATGAGGCTGCACTGATAAGGCAGCACTGATCTGCTGCAGTGATGGGCACTGATGTGGCTGCACTGATGGGTGCTAATAGACTGCACTGATGGGCAGTGATGAGGCTGCGCTGATGGGTACTGATATGCTTTATGTTAATATTGTTAAAGCTGTTGTTCATTTTATTTTTGTAACTTAATTCTGCGTAAAACATTTAACAGTGTCATTTCATGAGATGATTTACGAGGGCATGTTTAGGGGCAGAATTAGGGGAGGGGCAGGGTAAGGGCTGGGTGGGGCAACTGGTGGCGAGTAACTCTTAAGGCCTGGCTGGTGGCTTAAGTTATGAGCCCTGATATACACTATACATATATTTCGTGATTAAATAACATTTCTAATCATATGGATTTAATCACAAGAATCCCTCCTTACGCCAGAGTGCTCAGAGTTTCCACTTTACATCTGAATCCACAGAGTTCCCTTTATATCTGAATCTGCACAGTTCCCTCTTACATCTAAATCCACAGAGTTTCCCCTTACATCTGAATATGCATAGTTCCCCCCTACATCTGAATCTGCAGAGTTCCCCCTTACATCTGAATCCACAGAGTTTCCCCTTACATCTAAATCTGCATAGTTCCCCCTTACATCTGAATCCGCAGAGTTCCCCTTTACATCTGAATTAGCAGAGTTCCCCTTACATCTGAACTTGCACAGTTCCCTTACACTGTAAGGGACGATTCTGCAGACTCTGATGTAAGGGATAAATCTGGGGACTCCAGGACCTGGTCACAAGTGCAATCTTTGCAACCCTGGTTGTTCCGCCACTGCCTTATATCCAAAAGGCTTGCTGTGGGGGATTTAGAATATAGCTAGTGTAGTGCTACCCTCGTAGGAGCTGTTTAGTAGTTTGCCCAGATCCTTTTCCCAGAGGTTTCCTCACAGCCAAGCACACAGTTCCAATCACTCTTTATGCTCATTAAACAATCTAGGGGTATGCTTTTTCTGATGCTTTATTGAGAACTTGGATAGGTAGTGGGTAATGGTAAGATACTCCAGTAACCCTTGGCAATGATATAAGGACACTGAACTTTCTCTTAGAACTATGAGCCAAGCCAAGATTGGACTTGGCTTTGAAGTAGCAGCATGACAAGAAATATTTTCCTCTCTGGACAGTCCAAGCAAATTCCTTTTCACTAAGAATTAAATTGACTAAGCTCTTCAGGACACTGGACACAATGTCCAGTTTAAACCCACTGACTCTAGCACAAGAGGTATGGCAACAGCACACATGCTCTAGGATCTCTCTCACCTGTCTGTACTTACAAATGTCCTTGGAAAAATTGGTTGCCTCCTTCGAATATCCTTGAGACACTTTCACCCTGTGATACCAGACCAGATCCAAAGACAACAATCCCTCAGTCAGCTTTAGCAACTCTCAATAGCAAAGTCCCTCGGTTAGCCCAACTGAGGCTTCAACACCCAGGAGGCACATGGCAGCAAGGCCTAGGGGGCTAGCAGACCCCCTAGGCTGTGATCTCCTATGCAGGGAAAAAGACTCAGTTGCTCTCTGTCTCAGAGTATTTATACAGACTCCCAGTCACTATCTGGGCACCTCTCCCCAGGGATTGTCCAGGGCTGTATGAATATTCAGCTGCTGCTTAGACTCTTCCTGCCCACTAACTTCCAGAACATTTCTGGACTAGCCAAGGGGAAGCAGTCAATCCTGCAGCCACTGAACCGTAGAACAGATCAGAACAATTAACACAGCTGCACTGGTTACAGTGAGTCAAAACTAAATGTACCTAACAACGAAATGCATCTTTACTGGAAACAGTGAGTCAGAAATAAATGTATCTAATCCTAGCACATATCTAGGAGGGTGCTACACTAGACTTGTGCAATTGGATTTCTGACCAGGTACAGGGTTCTGGTCACAGCAAATTCCAGATGAGGATCATTACAGGGGAGCTCTGAAATTCATAGAAGACCCATCTTTGGCTCTGGAGAGCAATGTAGTTGGAATGTCCTTTTAATGATATCAAACACATCCTGCCAACACTGGACCAGTTTTGGGTATCTCTAGAACATGTGAATGTGAGGTCCCCTTGTTGCGAAGTGCACAATGAGGAGCCTCTTCAAGCAAAGCAGTTTTCATTTTAGTTTTTCCTTGTGACAAAATATTTTGAATGTTGTTCACTGCACAGCTAGAATGGCACCACTATTTATTATAAGTGTCTCTGCAGCTTGACATTTCACCTCCCTTCATCCAGATTGTCCATTGGAAATTGAATGATACTCCCCCCTGTACTGAAGTTCTCCATGCTATCCCATTCTGTAAGTTCACTGAGGGGTTTACAGTGCTGCTAATTTCTCTCTTAATGTGAAACTAGAGTTCAGGAGATTGCAAGAATATAAAGATTGCTTTCATGTAAACAAACTAGCTTTGGTAAAGATTTCTTAAAGCAGGACTCTACTTTTTTTCCCCAAAAAATAAAATATATTTATATATTTCCCAAGTTTTAAAAGAAAAACAAAACGAAAAATTCAACTTTCACTGAAGCATACACCTTCAACCCAACACTGTCCCCCACTGAAGCTCTGCTCCATCAGCCACTCTACTTCTGGGTTAAGTGATGGCTAGTGTCATTCAGCCCCTTCCTGGGAGTCAGGGTTGTCAATAACATTCCCTCTATAGATGTTTAATAAGGAACCTGAGTTCACAGTGTATATCTGAATAGAATGGCATTCAAACACCATTACATAAGCACTGTTCAATACAGTAATAATGACTGCCCACCTTTGAAACTGGATAGGAAGGAAAACAACCACCCTCTATATAGAGGACACCACTACTGGTCTTTCCGGCTTTTTGTTTGTCTGTCTGCCCGGTGGATCCCCCTCTATCCACTATCTACATCATGCAGTAAAGGAGGGGCTTCAAACCCAACAACATACGCAGTAGCCTAGCTTGGTCGATGCCTATTGACCTTCTTTACAGAAACAAGACCCTTACTGTATCATAGGACACACCAGACTGTCATGTTTTGGGGACCCCAAACTGTTGCCATATACTCTGCATACTATATACTATGATGTCCTAGGGCACTGATCAACTGTTGCCATATTTTCTGTATACTGTACATTATGACATCTTTTTAGTAATCAGACCTCTATTGTACTATAGGACACATCAGAATGTCATGTTTTGGACTGTCATGTATAGTGTACATTATGATATTTTTTCAGTAATCAGACCTTTATTGCACTATAGGACACATTAAAATGTCATGTGTTGGACACCCCAAACTGTTGTCACCATATATATGTCATTTACTTTGCTTATTGTATACCATGATACCCTAGGTCACTGAGTAAATTGCTGTCATACACCTTATATACTGTACATAGATATCTGGACTCTATATATATATAATATTTTGTGATATCCCTGATCCCTACCTATACAATGTACTTCCGGGGTACAAATCCCCCGTGTTCGTTTATATAATTACTGTTGAATATTATGTGTCCCTCCATGGGGACTCCGTCCCAACCTGTATAATGCTGCCCATCAGTACCGTTTCCCCTGGAATACATATGTAGTTTTTTTCTTCTTCCACAAGAGGCACAATTTATGTGCTTTAACATTTCCTGTATTAGCCCTACACTGTGATCTGTGTTTCCGCCCGGCACACAAAGCCGCCTGAGCGATCTCAGCTCATGGCAGCGCTGTGTGAGGTACAGTGTTATTCACACTGTCCTCCATCTTGCGACCCCAGCGGACATGCGCAGTCCGTTGGGGAAGCTAGACGTGCCGGCGGGTGTAGTAGGCGTGGCCACGCCTCTCGACGTCTGCGCACGCATGCGCTGTGGAGGCCTGGCGGCGCTCGCTCCACCCGGGGGACCAGTCAGAGCGCGTCCGTCCCTCCTCCACCACCCACGATCAGCTGTTGTCTTTTTTCTATCAACAGCTGATTGGTGGGGAGGGCTTTATGTACTCAGCCTTGGCTCACACCAGGCGTCATCTGCCTGGAGCAGGACGCTGTCGGTGTGAGCTGCTGTTACAAAATTGTAAGTAATCCAAACATACTTATTGACTGAGACTCCATTACTGAATATCACCAGCCACCAATCTGAACTGATACCTGCACCTTTATACATTTCTTTCTCTTCCCTACTGCTTTCTCCTTGGTTTTCCTTTCCTGTTTTTCCTTCCCACTTTTTCTTTTTTGTTTCTTTTTCCCTCCTTCCCTCTTTTTTCCCCTTCTCACCCCTTCCTTTTCCCTCCCCCCCCCTTCCCCCCCCTCTCCTTTCCCTCTTTCCTCCCCCCTTTTTCTCGCTCCCCCCCTTTTTTTCCCCCTTCCCTTTCCCCGCGCCTTCCCCCTCCCCTTTTTTCCCCCCTCCTTTCCTCCCCCCCCCCTCTTTTTCCTTCCCCCCAGGCTTCCCCCCCCCCAATCCCCCCCCCCTTTTCTACCCCCCCTCCCGCCCTTTCTCTTTCCCCCTTCCCCTCCCTCCCCTTCTCTTTTCATTGCTTTCGTTTTCTCTCTGTTTTTCCCCCCCCTTTTTCCTCTCACTCCCCCCCCTTCTTTTAGAAATACACAATTAGGGCTTTGATATATCCCCTCTTTCTCTGCATGTCGACCCTCCAGATTTGGGCTTCACCGGATCTAGTTCCATCACCAGCTGCTAATCCATATACTGTAGGCTGACCAGGTAGGATACATTTTAGGACTTCCTACCCAATATCCCAGCCACTTATATGTTTTACCTACATGTACTTATCTATATATTTTCATAATCTACAGGATCCGCATTTGGCCTCAGTGTGATCTCAGATCCAAACTCTTATACGCCCTTGATTAATGGGCCTTTATTCCTATTGAAAGGAAGTAAAACTACCCCATATTTGTCTACCTATTTACCTCTACCTCGATGGAGGCTATATAAATACTTTGGAGACACTCCATCAAAGCTCTATACACCATGCTCAGGGGACGCGTCTGATGGGCAGTATGTGTCAACATGTTTGTCTTCTTTTAAACCTCTTGGAATGCATAACCAATAACTATAGATACCAATGTAAGTGTAAACGAAGAAATGTATATTTATGTATTTCTACGCTCTTTGGTTTGATTTTTACGCATATTTACTATATATATGTTATATATGCCATTTTCTACACAGAAATCTCTGTTTAAAGCTTACAATCACCCCTGAAGAAGGAGGCAAAAAGCAACTCCGAAACGCGTCAGGTACAAGCGTATTGGTATCACTAGTTTTATATCTATAGAACTGCATTCCCTGTTTTTACTTATGTCACTTGTTTGATATTTACTTGAGAAACTTTTTTGTAACGAATAAACTGGCGTTTTACTCTACATACTCTCCTAAATATTCCTTTATATGTGCCTTAATAGTCCACTAGGGGAATTTTCTCTGTCTCAAATTTTGAATTTAGGATGTGGCACAATTTGCAGATAATTAGCCGATCAAACCCCTGTTCGTAAAAACTCATGACCAACTGGAAGAAACCTGGATTTAAAGGGTAACTCCACTTTTGTGGGGAAAAAAGTAGAAAATTAAAAAAAACAATACAGCATATACAATTATGACTCAAGTCATATTGTAATTTAATGTTATTAAAAAATACATTTCCTTTTCAATCTGCAGCTCTGTATTTTTTTGTAAAATGCAATACAATATGGTAACCTGGAAGCATTCTGTACACAGAGGGTGTACAGAAGCCCCCCAAAATGTAATTTCTGCTTGTGTGATTTGTTTACTGACAAAACTAGAGTTATGCCCTGTACACACGGTTGGATTTTCCAACGGAAAAAGTGCGATCGGATTGTGTTGTCGGAAATTCTGATCGTGTGTGGGCTCCATCTGACTTTTTCCGTCTGAGTTTCCAACACGCAAAGTGGATATAAAATTTTCTGACAACAAAATCCGATCGGTTAAATTCCGATCATGTGTACACAAATCCTACTCACAAAGTGCCACGCATGCTCAGAATAAATTAAGAGACGAAAGCTATTTGCTACTGCCCCGTTTATAGTCCCGACGTATGTGTTTTACGTCACCGCGTTCAGAATGATCGGATTTTCCGACAACTTTGTGCAACCGTGTGTATGCAAGACAAGTTTGAGCCAACATCCGTCGGAAAAAATCCATGGATTTTGTTGTCGGAATGTCCGATCAATGTCCGATCGTGTGTACAGGGCATTACTCTTTAAGGTATGTACTGTACTGTATATTCATTTGTTTAAGTATGGAATGACCGGCTGGAGGGAACCTGGATTTAAGGTAAGTATATAAAACATTCCATATTTGCCTGAAAATATAATGCAAAAACAAATGAGTAGAAGATGTCTCTTTCCAAAGCTTGGCTGCATTTACCTTCAAAATTGCAGCCTGCGTACTGCAGTTCTTTTAGTAACCAGATACACTTATAATACTTTGATCTATCAATATTAGCATCCATCAACCTATTTACTCCAGTTGCTGGGCACAGACAGCCAAAAATGTCATCCTATTTGCTGTGTGTACCCGCCCCTATTACATTGTATGCGCTGGAAATGTAAAACTCGATTAGCATCCGATCTAGCTCAGTGGACATGAGAATCTTCCTGCTCAATGATATATACGCTTCTTCATCTGCCTCCAGTGATTTTACTTGTACAGTATAAGTGACATTGCTGATTATGTGTGCAACCGGCAAACATGGAGAATTATTAGAACACCAACAAAAAGAATTAAATGAAATAAAATAAAATAAATCGATTTGTTTGAGGATTCAGCTGCATGGAGTTATTTTATGGTGTATTTTCAATGCAGAATTAAAACAGCAGTATTCACTGGATGCTTGTGTAACGCAGAGAATTACGTATGTGCAAATGGACCTTTTACAACATTTTTATTTGTGATGCATTCGCTCTTTCTTTATTTAGATTAAATTCTTTATTCGTATACCTTGAAAAAAAGATTATAAACCAATGCTCACATACAAGAGTGGGCACCATAATATTCCAGCAGATAAATTCCCTGTACCATTCCAGACACCCCACAGTGCTCCCTTATGTTGTAAACAACATTGTGCAACAGTTATGCTGCGTACACACGAGAGGACTTTTCGACGGACTAGGTCTGACAGTCTTTCCAATGGACTTTGCAGCGTAGGTCCGCCGGACTTTCAAACGAACGGACTTGGACACATGATCACACCAAAGTCCAACGGATTTGTACGTAATGACGTACGACCAGACTAAAATAAGGAAGTTGATAGCCAGTAGCCAATAGCTGCCCGGTTTTAGTCTGTCGGACTTTTGGGAAAAAAAAGTCCGCTGGAGCCCACACACGATCAAATTGTCCACCGGAGTCCGGTCCGCCGGACCAAGTCTGCCGGAAAGTCCGCTCGTGTGTACGCGGCATTAGGGATAGCAAAAATAATTACAAAAAAATACAAAATATCAGCCTATCCACCAGATCTGGTTCAATCAACTTTGTTTTTCAAGTCTTTCAAATATAAAAATAAACAGTACATAGTCCAATAGTCTCAAAGTTACTGTACTCCAAAAAACATGTAATGGTGATTATTGCAGCAACTTGAAACCAATAAAATTACCATCTCTTGATTATCATCATATCAAGATCATCCTCAAGATATCATCAAAATTATCATCTCTTGATTTTACTGACCCATTCAAAGTGAGGACATTTTTCAGCATCATAGTCTGGATGGTTTTAATATGGTAAACGTTGTCAAGGCTGCAAAGAGTGTGCCAGACAAAATTAATAGTATCTCCACATTTGGAAAGGGTGTAAGCCCTAAAACGGGCCAAGGTGCACAGTCTAAATACACAACAACAAATTTTCATTAGAGCACCCCCATAAGAAGTGATGGACTGAGGGTAAAACAGGTTGTGGCCCCTGGGTGTACCTATGCAGGTGGCAGCTGAGCAGTGATGGAACCAGAACATGGTGCAAAACCAACAGGCAGTTTCAGAAATGGAGACAGTGCAAAGGTCAGGGCAAGCAGCAAACAAGCAAAGTCACAATAAAAGCTGAAATCAGTAACAAGAGAAACGGTAATGGAGGTGCACAGAAGCTAACACGGACTGGTGTCTTGGGCTAGGAAACTAACCTATTGCTCAGGCAACAGGTAATAGCCAAAGCACAGTTAAATAATTAAAAAAAAATAGTGAGGTAATTGACAGAATGGGCTGAGGCTGGCACTGGCAGTGTAGCTAATAAATCAGTCAGAAGATGGGATTGAGTGATGCCCATGGTCCTGTGCAGCTATGAGGTAGGAGATACAAAGTACAGTAGCTCAAGTGGGAAATCAGCTTTGCTGCCGATCTCTTTTTTTCTCAATACATTTTAATTGATTTTATAGTTTTTAACATGGTAATAGACAATACAAAAATGAAATGAACAAAGGTCAATGCACACATTGCACATAACTATATATTCAGAATTTGGTAATGTGGTCGATACAACTCATACGTTACAATAGTTCTATATCCATATTGACCAGTTTGTATCAAACGTCGTACAGTGCATAGAATTGATAGCAATGAGGCGTTCAAACGTATAGTTACAGTGGACATGTTTTATAACGTCTGAGGAATTTATGCACGAATTATCATTTGTGGAGTATAAGGTTACGTTTTTCGAGGAGTATGTGAGAGACAACAGATCTGTATTGGGGGGAAATGTTTCTATTCCTATATGGAGGATTGCAAGTGTTGGATTGTTGGTGGTGATGATGCCTGTAATAGAGGATATGATTTTAAAAATTTGGTTCCATAAGCTTTTTATGCTTGGGCATTCCCAGAATGTATGTAGCAGATTTCCTATGTGACCGCAATTCCGCCTGCATAGTAGCGACTTGTCCGGATAGTATTTGGCTAATCTAAATGGTGTATAGTGCCATCTATTTAATATTTTGATTGTTAATTCCCAATGTTTGACGCAGTGGGAGGCTTTATGGATTTTTTTAAGAGCAGTTTGCCATTGGGTATCTGAGAAAGTGGTACCTAGTTCCGTTTCCCATTTCCGAATAGTGGTGGATTTTTTAAATATGTGTTTATCCTGGGACCGGTTGTAGAATACGGTTATTCCCTTTGTATTGGGCTTATTGTTTGTGTAAAAGTGCCATGCTGTGGTTATTACTGTTATAGGAGGTATCGGGTGTTCCTTCAGGAAATGTATTATTCGTATACACGCAAAAGTTGTGTTGCTCGGCAGTTTGAATTCTGGCAAAATTTGTTCCAAAAATGTAGGTTTTGTGTAAATGAGGAAGTCTTGTAGGTGTAGAATCCCGTGTTTTATGAGTGGTGTTACTGATAGTGAGGGGATTTTAGCTTTCAGTAGTTCAGTGGGTAGTTTGTATTCTATTATATAAGTGTTAGCGTGTGTTTGTTTTAAAATGCGTCTCCATGCTTGTATTGTCACCTGTATTGGGGGAGGAAGATTTTTAAGATTCCATGGGGTCCAAGTGTCTTCCAAGAGAAATGTTTTAAGGTCATTAATTGGGGTTCTTGATTTTTCAATGTCTACCCATAGTGGTATGTCTTCTTCACGGAACCAGAATTTGAGGTGGTCTAGTCTGACTGCCCACAGGTAGTCTTCCAGGTCCACTAGGCCTGCTCCTCTGACTTTTTTGTGTGGGGTAAGAGTGTGTCTAGAGCATCTAGCTTTTTTCCCTTGCCAAGTGAATTTCCAGATGAGGTTAGATAGTATTGTTATGAAATATTGGGGTATGTGGATTGGTAATGTACGGAATATGTATAATATTTGTGGTAAGATTGACATTTTGAAGGCCGCTATTCTACCTAGCCAGGATAATTATTTTTTTGAGATATCTTGAAGTTGTGTTTCTATTTTGGTTATTAGCGGTTTGAGATTGGCACCGATTAGTGAGGTGGTTTTGTTAGTGTAATTCCTAGTTATGTAATGCCTTTTGTGCTCCATGTATACGGAAGGTTATTTTGTAAGACGATTTTGCATAGTTCACCTTGTAGTATGAAACCTCTCCAAATGTCGTTAGGATATTGTGGGCCTGCTTTAGTGACGCGAGCGGGTTTGTTAAAAGAAGGATGACATCATCTGCAAATAAGTTTATGGTGTGTGCCTGGGAGACTATTTGGAAGCCTGTAATTGAGGCATGAGTTCTAATGGATTCTGCTAATGGCTCTATCATTAAGTTATACTTAAGAATATACTTGTCGATAAGGGACACCCTTGGCGGGATGTGGACAGAAGGCCAGAGGTGAACACTTGTGCTGACGGGCACGAGTATAGTGCTAGGATTGCTGACAATATAGGTCCTTTAAATCCAAACTTTGATAGCACCATTTCCATATACGTCCAGTGAACTCTGTCGAACGCCTTCTCCCCATCTATAGATAGTAGCAGAGAAGGCGTCCGACTCTGCTCAGCATAATGCATATCATTTATTATTCTTCTTGTAGCATCGGAGGTTTGTCTCCCCTTCACAAATCTCATCTGGTCGCGCTGAATAATGAAGGGAATAATATTCGTCAGTCGTTTAGCTAATAGTTTGGCATAGATTTTAATATACGTATTGAGAAGGGGTATTGGTCTAAAATTGGCTGGTGTGGTGGGTTCTTTTCCCGGTTTTGTTAAGGTTACAATGTGTGCTCTCAGCATCTCTTGAGGGAAAGATGAAGTTTCCATCGCTGTCGTAAATATTGTTTGCAAATATGGGGATAATATGTGTTTGAATGTTTGAATGTTTTGATATATTCATTTGAGAACCCGTCTGGGCCTGGTGATTTTCCATTTGGCAATGTGGTTATAACAGTTTCTATTTCTTGATTTGTGAGTGGTGCATGTTGTGGTGTTGACGTGTTCTTATTTAGGTTGTATAGCACACTGTAATGCCCCATACACATGGTCGGATTTTGCGACGGAAAATGTGGGATAGGACCTTGTTGTCAGAAATTCCGACCGTGTGTAGGCTCCATCACACATTTTCCATCGGATTTTCCGACACACAAAGTTTGAGAGCAGGCTATAAAATTTTCCGACAACAAAATCCGTTGTCGGAATTTCCGATCGTGTGTACACAAATCCAACGCACAAAGTGCCACGCATGCTCAGAATAAATAAAGAGATGAAAGCTATTGGATACTGCCCTGTTTATAGTCCCAACGTATGTGTTTTACGTCACCGCGTTCAGAATGATCGGATTTTCCGACAACTTTGTGTGACCGTGTGTATGCAAGACAAGTTTGAGCCAACATCCAAAAAACAAAATAAGTGCAGCGCAAAAATAAGGAACTAGAAATGTAAAATAAAGAGTCCAATCATAAAATAAATCCAATCAAAAGTTCATAAATGCCAATCTGAAGCAAGCCTCTTCTAGGTACACCCACATTGATCACTTATCCAGGCGATGCGGTAAATAGGTAAATAAGATTGTGCTTACCAGATCCAGTTGACCCCTTAATTACAGGGGGTCATGGAAGACATAAATGAACCAGTGGCAAACTGCTGGGCTAGCTGTCATCTGCAGATCAAGTGGATACCTTGATTAACGGAGGTCTCATCAGGTCTGAGTGTAACACTGACACACTGCAGGGCTAGCTGTAATTTGCTAGAAGCACTCTTCCATAGCACAAAGGGATCCGTGAGACCCAGGGACACCCGTGTTGAAGAGGCAAGGAGAATGGCAGAGATCCCAAGATAAAAATAAATAAAATCATCTAAGAGCGATCCGTAAATAAATGATTTCCAGTTTTAATTCAAAAGTGAGTAATACAAGGAAGGGACGCTCAATTAGCGCCAAAAACATATAAAAGATGAAGCGGCTATGTGGATGTTAAGACAGACTGTTCGCGTCCGAACAGCTGTCAGCAAGAGATAGCTGCGGGTGACGTCGGTATAGTAGCTTCGCCCCTGTAAGCGGCGTTACGTCACTAAGGACTTCGTCAGCGAGGGTGGAGAGCGCCCGTCACCTGTAGACCTAAATATACCCACTGTCTGTCAAATTGGGAGTGTCAAGACCGTCGGGACCGGATGACCCCGCCGCGGAATCCTCTCCTAGGCTCCATGGGGACATCATCCCAATACAAAGCAGAAAGTTTTTAAAAAAGGGGGAATAAATAAAAACATGGTAAATATTCCTGCACAGCAAATAATACAAGAAGTATCAATGCCAGAACTTGATCATTGGTTACAAAAGGATATAAAAAGATACCATGTGGCTAAAAGAAAATATATAATAAAATCCATTAGAAAATGTTAGATTACATTAAACACCCGCAGCAATCTCTAGCTGTTAATAAAACATTTGAACATACTACAATTGTTTAAAGAAACACTCGTATAAAAATATAAACATAATAACTCATACAATGGGTATCTTAAAAACAGAGAAACAGAGGCAATAAAAAAGCAACATTAAAAGATACACAAATATAAATATATATTAAACACAGAATGCATTGGATCATTTGTTGGAAATAAAACAGTTAAGATCAAACTCGACATTTAGTCCTCTCGGGACTGACACTCTGGTTTCGTGTATCTAGAAAGATTCTCTCTGGCTAAGTTGTCTTATAAAATTACCCCCCCTCCAATGTTTTGTGACCTTTTCTATGCCCCAGAATAGCAGTTGTTTTGGGTCTTTATTATGATATGTTCTGAAGTGTTTAGACACCGAATGGGCCTTAAGACCTCGTTTAATGTTACTAACATGCTCTGAGATACGGACCCCCAGTGGTCTCGAGGTCCGTCCCACATACTGGAGACCACATAAGCACTGTAGCATGTAAACCACGCCTACCGTGTCACATGTGATTAGGTTTTTTATTTGATCATATTTGCCAGTGGCACTCGCCGTGAAAACTTTCTTCCTCTTATTGTTGGATTTACACTGCCTGCATGCTGGGCATTTTCCGCATGCATAAAAGCCGGACTTAAAATTAAAAATACGGTTTTCTTTAATAACAGGGGGATCAACAACACCTGGAGCTAATAAGTCACGTAAGGTAGGTGGGCGTCTGTAGATAAATCTCGGACGCACTGGGAGTGTAGGTCCTAAAACATTATCTTTTTTTAAAATGTCCCAGTGTTTTAAAATAATCTTTTCTATTTTTTTAAATTGAATGTTGTAATCCAGAATTATCCTGAATTGGGAACCATCCTGGGTTACATTTTTATCCTATTGGATTCTCCCACTAAAGTGGATCTATCAAGAGAACCCACTTTCAATATTTCGTCCGTGATCTGAGTTTTCATATAGCCCTTTTGTATAAATTTCTCTGCCATAGTGTTAGCTTGTGTATATAAGTCACTATCCAAGAAACAGTTGCGACGTAGGCGTATAAACCGCCCCCTGGGAGTGTTCATCAGCCATGTGTTATGATGGAGCTATCCAGAGGAATATAGCCATTCCTATCGGTAGGCTTGCAATAATTACGTGTTCGATATGCTCCTTCATGTTTAAAAATCTCTAAGTCTAGGAAAGCTATGCTCATAGCATCAGAATTCCAAGACAAGCGGATATTTTTCGTGTTGCCATTCAGTCTAGACATAAATAACTGGAGACTAATTAAGTCTCCCTCCCAGATCATGAACAAATCATCAATATATCTTTGGTAGCAGGCCAACTGAGGTGGTCTGCTACCAAAGACAAAATCCTCTTCCCAGTGTGCCATGAATAAGTTGGCAACGCTCGGCGCAAACCGAGCGCCCATGGCTACACCGAGAGTTTGCAAGAAGAATTTACCTCCATACCAGAAGTAATTTCTGGCTAAGCAAAACTCCAATGCTTTCAAAATAAATGCACTGAGTTGGCGGGGTAAATGGGACTTGTCAAGGGCCCATTGGACAGAACAAATGGCATCGGAATGTCCAATGATGGTATAAAGTGAGCCAACATCGGCTGTTACCAATAAGCTATTTTCACTGAAAGGTAAATTTTCCACAATATTGATAATGTGCTTCGTGTCTTTCAAGAAAGCAGTGGTAGTAGTGACCAAAGGTTTCAGGAAAAAGTCAATATACTGACCCAAGCGTGCGGAGACCGAGTCTATACCATTCACAATGGGTCTGCCCGGCGGGGCCTGGAGATCCTTGTGAATTTTAGGTAAAAAATATACAATCAGTCTCCTACATGCGCTTGGGTTCAGATATGATGCCTCTTTTTTATTCAAGATTCCACTTGTTTTACCTGAGGAGATAAGTGTCTCCAACTCCAACTCTCCACCCTCGCTGACGAAGTCCTTAGTGACGTAATGCCTCGTACAGGGGCGGAGCTACTATACCGACATCACCAGCAGCTATCTCTTGCTGACAGCTGTTCAGACGCGAACAGTCTGTCTTAACATCCACATAGCCGCTTCATCTTTTATATGTTTTTGGCGCTAATTGAGCGTCCCTTCCTTGTATTACTCACTTTGAATTAAAACTGGAAATCATTTATTTACGGATCGCTCTTAGATGATTTTATTTATTTTTATCTTGGGATCTCTGCCATTCTCCTTGCCTCTTCAACACGGGTGTCCCTGGGTCTCACGGATCCCTTTGTGCTACGGAAGAGTGCTTCTAGAAAATTACAGCTAGCCCTGCAGTGTGTCAGTGTTACACTCAGACCTGATGAGACCTCCGCTAATCAAGGTATCCACTTGATCTGCAGATGACAGCTAGCCCAGCAGTTTGCCACTGGTTCATTTATGTCTTCCATGACCCCCTGTAATTAAGGGGTCAACTGGATCTGGTAAGCACAATCTTATTTACCTATTTACCGCATCGCCTGGATAAGTGATCAATGTAGGTGTACCTAGAAGAGGCTTGCTTCAGATTGGCATTTATGAACTTTTGATTGGATTTATTTTATGATTGGACTCTTTATTTTCCATTTCTAGTTCCTTTTTTTTTGCGCTGCACTTATTTTGTTTTTTGACTGTTATTGAGGTTGGTGTTATCCTTTAGTGTTCAGCTTGCAATATTAGTTTGGGTTTAGTTTGCGCTGATTGCTCTTCATTTTGTATTGAGCCAACATCCGTCGGAAAAAATCCTAGGATTTTGTTGTCGGAATGTCTGATCAATGTCCGACCGTGTGTACGGGGCATAAGAGTCAGCGAATTGATTCGCTATGTCTTGTGGGTTGGTAATTTTGTGTTGTAAGGTGGGGTGTATCAAGTGTGCTATTTTGGATTTGGTGCGGGCCGCTTTGATCCTGTTGGCTAGGTATTTAGCTGCTCTGTTAGCATTGGCATAGTGGGTAAGTTGTAGCCTTCTGAGGTGTCTATCGTATTGTTGGGAAAGATGTTCTTTTAGACTTTCTCTAAGTTGTGAGAGTTTGTTTGTTAAAATATCGGTGGGCGATTGTTTGTTTAAGGGTTTCTACCATGTGGATTTCAGATAGGAGGGTATTTATTTTGAATAGATGTCGTTTTTTCTCTCTTGCCCCTATTTGTATGAATATGCCCCGCATGACCGCTTTATGTGCATTCCACAGTGTATATGGGTCTTGTGCAGATGCGTTATTGTGGAGGAAAAATTCCTGAAGATGCTGAGAGATTATTTTTTGGGTTTGGTGTTCTTGTATCAGCCTAACGTTGCAGCACCAGATGGGGGAGGAAGGGGAGACACCCTTTTCTTTTATAGTTAAGGATATCACAGCGTGGTCCGACCACGTGATGTCATAGATTTTAGCCTCTGATATTTGTTGCAGTAGCCATTTGTCAATTATATACATATCTATGCGTGAGTACGAGCAGTGACTATGGGAGAAGAAGGTATAGTCTCTCATTTGCGTGGAGACATCTCCAAGCGTCAAACAGATCTTCTGTGTGTAGCAATTTGCGTAGGGATGTCGTGCTGCTGGGTTTATTTGAGGTGCTGTCCATTTTTGGATCAGATGTGAGTTTAAAGTCACCACATATCAGAAGCTTCCCATATCTCATCGATTTGGCTTTACTGATGACTTTATATATAAAGTGAAGTTGGCCTGTGTTCGGTGCATAGAGTGTTACCAGTGTGTATGGTTGAGAGTTTAGCACCCCTGTGACAATGAGGTATCTGCCACTGTTGTCAGCATACGTCTCCTTGTGTTGAAAAGAAAGGGAGCTCTTGAGGGCTAACATTACTCCTCCCTTTTTGTGGTCGGGAGCGCACGCCATAAACACATGTGGGTAGTCGTTATGTGAGCATTGTGGCGTCTTATCCACTTGAAAGTGGGTTTCCTGTACGGAAAGTATATCAGCTTTCTGTTTACAGGCTTCTTTCCACAGTGAGAATCTTGCTGGGTGAACATATTGTGTGGATACTCACTGTGATCCTCGGTTTTTAGTGTGGAACATCGCTGTATGGAAAGTTGCGACTTGTCTTCTCCAATGGAGGACTGGTCATAGCTGCGGTCCATGCTGTGTGCATTAAATAAGGAACAAAAGGAATAAAAAATAGGTAAAATTAACGAAAAGAGCATAAGAAATGGATCTTGTAATGGATCCTGGTGCAGACGTAACTGCTATCTGCGTTAGGAGGGTAAGAGGAGAGAAACTTGTTGTTTACTCCTGTGACCGGAGAGTCTAGTGGTTTCCTGTATTTGGTTGTGAGCTACCACCAGTGTTTTTCTTGTTAGCATGTTTGTGAGATACCACTTGCCATTCGTTGGGGACCTGGTGTGGTCTTGACATGGCTGGTGCGGGGCCTGGTCTGGGAGGATACCCCAATTCCGGAGGGCTACAATTCCCTCTTCCAGTGTGTTGATGGATATGGTGGTTCCATTATGCATTATGGAGAGAGTTGCAGGGTATTTCCATTTGTGGAGAATTTTGTGGTTCCGTAGAGCCTTGGTAATTGTCGCTAGATTGTGACGACGTTGTAGAGTGTGTCTGGAAAGATCAGGGAGGAGACGTATATTGGCATATTGTGTAGGAATGGTGTCTGGTTTTCTCGGCGCTTGTAGGATCTGTTCCTTTACGTGATAGTAGTGTATCCTTAATATAACGTCCCTCTGTATTTCATCAGGGAGGAAGGAAGGTTTGGGGACCCTGTGGATTCTGTCCACTATGAGGTCTGATGGCGTTAGCGTTGGGACCAAAGTCGAGAATAGGGTCTGGGCATATTGCAGGAGTTGATTGGGTGGGACAGATTCTGGGATACTTCTGATTTTGAGGTTGTTCCTCCTGGATTTGTCTTACAAATCTGCGACTTTGTCCTTCAGCCATGCAATTTCTTCTCCTTGAGCAGTATGTGCTTCAACTAGAACATTGTAGGAAGATGTATATTCATCCATTTTATTCTCCACTCTGTCCACCCTGAGTCCCACAACCTGAACTTCCCTCTGACACTTGTTAATCCCTGTGATCAGGTCTGCCTGTAGTGATGATGTTAGGGACAGCAACATCTCTTTCAGCATAGTGTCTGAGATGGGTTTGTCTGAGGTGGGGAATGCAGCTATGGGATCATTAGGGAGAGCACCTGGTGAGGTATCAGCATGCTGAGGCCCGCTTACCTCTATGCCAGTGTCAGTTTGCGGCCGTGCTGGGGAGTGTTTCCTCTGCTTTGCCTTTGCTGGACTTCTGGTGGATGAGCTGGATGCTCCGGAGGAGGATTCATAATATGTGTGCGCTGTGGAGGGTGTAGAAGACTGTCCTCCGTGGCCGTCATTCATCACGGCCTTGCGATCCTGTCTTTGTTCCCGGGCGCTGGAGCCATTTTGTTGGAGCCCGCGCGTCATGAAGAAATCCGGCTTTGTGGGCTGCTGCGGCGCTATTCTTTCGGCACCTCGTCATCTTGGGCAGTGTTGGCAGGCAGAGCGGAGGTAGAATGGCTGTGGATGGAGTCGGTGGGCTCAGATGTAATCGGATTTTCTCCGGTGGTGGACGGAGCTCCTGTATTAGGCGTCCATCTTAGAGCCCGGTTGCCTGCTGCTGATCTCTGACAAGGTGCCAATCCCAGACTTTATTTTTGTTAAAAAAAAAAAAAAAACTTGATTTGTGTAGGACTTATATATTTTGGATATTGGTAGACCCCGTGGATTATTCCTTAACTCTGAAAAGACTAGCAAACAAGGACTTTATTTTAAATGCAGTTTAGCAAAGTTTACTCAGCTCAGTGGGATCAGGAAATGAGTAGGTAAATTGCACACCTCAAGCAAGCCCTAAACTAAAATAAACCATAGTTACCTTACACTATACGTTTTCAGTCTTCTATATCCATGTCCAATATAGTGATGGGGGGAATCATTTAAAGGTTAACTGTACAAAAGTAACTATCCTTAAAGGCAACCAAGCACCATTTGTAACAATCAAGGACAACAGTATGATATAAAACTCCCCATTACCTCAATCACCACAAGAGTACCTGGATTACATCCAAGCATCTGTTTTTTCATTATTGTTCCTAATGTCTGGTCATTTTTCTTAGTTCAAGACGAAGTAGAAAAATTCATGTACTTTTATGAGACTGGATACTTTATCCGTAACATCTCTTGTATGCCTTGTTGTTTATGCCTTTTTTCTCTTTCAGGCCTAATCAATAGTCTGCTTCTACTTTAAGCTTAGCTTTGATCTGTTCATATACCAGTGCTCACCTTCAGCTCAGTCATGCTTGTCTTCTTGTATTGACATGCATTCACATAAGTAGCGTTCTGAGGCTTAAGACCCTTCTTTATGATAGTCACATAGCTTGAAAATGCATTACTACTCAATATCCATCAATCGTAAAGCCTATCTCAGAAATCACTTACATACGGAAATGACTCAATATTTGAAAAATGACTTTGCTCTCAGTCAATCAATGCTTGTATGAGAGATCATTTCACATATATTAAGCAGTGTTCAGAGTAACTTGAAGTGTGCTGGATATTACTGTAGGACATGTACATGTAGGCTAAATCAAACATTTAGACAGGAAAGTTCAGGTTTAATGGCGTTACATTGTGAATATTACATCCTATCAACTATTCCTCATTTGGAGACAATGACCCTTTTCTGGAACCAAGACCTTTTGTCCCTTGTCCTTCATAAGTTGTCTCTTCTTCTAGTCTTATGTACAGACCTCTATAAAAATGCAATTAAAGTCTGTGAAGGTTCTTATTTATCAAGGTCATCGTATAGCTTGCAGAAGTTAGTCACATTCAGGTAAATTTTTTTAGTAATGTTGAAAATGTTTGAAGCTTTTCCTAGCCACTTATTCAGTTCAGTTCCAATGAGTGTCAGAGCTGATAGCAAAAACATGCAATGCACCATGCATAGAGCAACAGAGTTGCCATGCGATGTGTGAACGCACAGTAGCACACGCATTTTACCATGCTTTGTTTGCAAGGAACGAGTGTGAATGTGTTTAAATGTAGAGGAGAGAGTGATGGAGGAGAAGAAGAAGAAAGTAATGTCACCATCACACCAGGATTTTAAAAAATGAGTCCAAAGCTTTAATCAGCGATCATATTGTTACCACAAAAAGCAATATTTTGGAGCCACACAGGACCCCTTTATCAGGCATGTGATCATCACATGCCTGATGAAGGGGTCCTGCGTTGCTCTGAAACGTTGCTTTTTTCTGTAATGATGTGATCGCTGATTAAAGCTTTGGACCCATTTTTGGAGATCCTGGTGTGCTGGTGATATTACTTTCTTTGACTACACACGGTTCCAGCCGATGGTCGTTTCAGCACCCACTTATAGATACAGCCATCTCTACAGGAATGTATGCGTTGGGAATATTGCATTAGTGATGGACAGGGCTTTTTTTCAGCTGGAACCTGGTGGAACTCAGTTCCACCACCTCTGGCTCAGGTCCTCGGCTACCTGTTCACCACTATTACTTGAAAACACAAAAGTCTGGCTTCTATGCTTACAAGTGACAGCTTGTTCACCAACAGCTCCCACAGATCAGATCTCCTTAGTGGCTACCACTGAGTGAAGGATGGAGACAAGGGAGATGAAGGTACCCGGGGTGCAGTGCAAATGCCAACATCACCACTGGATGAGCCCCCCACAATGAAAGAGGTGGAGCCAAATACAGAAAGCGGGGAGGTACTAGAGCTAGCTGGGTGCTTCAGCTTTATACAGCAACAAAAATAAGACATGTGGAAGATGGTGGAGCTTTTAAGGAGATGGGGAGAAGATGGGGGCAGTAGAGGAGGGTTGCATGTAGAGGGCAGAGCTGAAGAGGGGTAAACGTGAGATGTGGATGGGGGTGCAGAGATAAGCAGCTGTGGAAGAAGGCTGAATTCTGCACTCTTTGTGTAGCGCACCCCTGAACTTTGCATTATTTACGTAGCACACCCTGAACTCTGCAGTCTGTGTGTAACCCGCTCCCTGAACTCTGCACTCTGTACATAATGCACTCCTGGTGTTTATTGACCCTGTTAAGACCCTCCCACTATTAGTGAAATTTGACCACACCCACTATTTGATGTGGTTTGGAGGGTGTGTGTAAGGGGGGGGGGTCGTGATTGAGTTCCTGTACCTTTTCAGAGAAAAAAGCCCTAGTGGTGGAGGAGAGACACACAGACAGTCAATGCCAATTTTTCAGGAGGAACAACAACAATTAGGGCAGGTGTTTTGTCAACTACTATTAAGGTAGTAAGGACGCTTTCATTGGGCAAGAGATATCAGAGTAGCCCAGTGTTAAATTTAGGATAACTTTTGCCCTATGTCCAGATAGATGTATGTCTATCTGTGTGGATATAAATGCTGGATATAACTGTCAGTCACCGGCTCTCTGCTCTGCCCCTCCAGCACTCACTGGAGTGCTGGGCTGTTGAGGGGGTGGAAGCGGCTGGCTCAGGCTCTTAGCAATGTGTGACAGGCTGAGCCAGCTTCCAGTCAGGCATTTGGGTGGATATTATAGTCTGAATCTCTCAAGAGTCTGGACTGGCTGAGTGATGTAATCCAACAGCATACTTTAACCCGCTGTCATCTGAATACAGGTCACAGGAGTGTAGAACGAATTGCACTCCTGTGACCTACAGGAGAAGTGGGGCCAAAAAGGCTTTAGCCCTATTTCCCTTTTAAAGAGACCCTGTCACTTGGCTCTGAATGGGCAAGATTTCAGTTTTTACATTTTACACTGATACTGTATTTAACACCACAGACAAGCCAAAATCTGAGACTATCTCTTAAAAATTAAGGCTACAATATGGTTATGATGAAGAGCTTAGGGTGCCCAAACACTTGAATAAGTGTTTGCATATGCAGCCATGTTTCAAAGGCATCTCTGATAACAGTACTGTCTAGAAACACAAACAGCTTGGCCATATGTTCATCCTTGTTTTAAAGCTTATTTACACTTTACTGATGGTGGCAGTGCATTAATGTGCACGTTATCATGCCTTAGGTTAGGACAGCCTATTCATTATAATTGAGATGTCAGCAACTTAGTGCACAACAATACACAGTATGTATTGTGTTGCACTCTACTGTACAGTGTGTTCATGCCAGGGCACACCTGCATGAAGGTGGACACAGTTTTGGAATAACAAATAGAAGGCGGCTGTCGTGCCCAAGAGTTGTAAGCTGGCAGCTGCTTTTATAAAGTGTATAGAAGAGTGGGATAGGAAGTGGAACTGTGGCCCACAACCCTTGCTGGACTTTTGTTTTCCCAAGATGTTCAAGGAAGCACACCAGAACAGAGAGGTTCAAGGTGCTGGAAGCAAGGCACACAACCCTCGATAGATCAGTGTCTTGCTAAGGAGTATGAGGAAGCACACCAGAACAGAGAGAGCCTGGGATCTCTAAAAGCCCGTACACACGATATGAAGATCAGATGGGAAAATTCGTAAGACGAGCTGTCTGTGGATTTTCGGATCGTTAGTATGGTGCTTTTGACAGCCGATTTCACAAAAGCTGGATGTGCAGGCTATAAAATTTTTGCTGGATGTGAACTCAACGTCTGATTTTCGGATGGTTAGTACAACAATCATCACACAAAATTTGAAAGTACAAACTCGCATGATCGGAATAAAGGAACGACCGGGAACTGGTCGTAATCTAGAATTAAAATTTGGGATGTGGCAATTGATGAAATGTCGAAATGCAGCGCACATTCTCATCTTCTTTAATAAGATAATAATGAAGCTGCTTTGCTGGTAAAACTGATGTAGTTATGCCAAAAGTATTTTAAAAGGCATTTGTTTTGTAGCGATATAAATAATTTTAATATTATGGTTGTTGTTTGATTTTTTGAGGAAGTTACCACAACATTATCTGTGAGTTTTTAAGATCAAAGATACAACTTTGTTGGTGTCCCTTGTTAATTTTCCACTTTTTGCACTTATTACAATTTGGCACTGCGTCACTTTAACTGGTAATTGCGTGGTCATGCAATTCTGTACCCAAACGAAATTTGCTATTTGATCACATCTGCATTTTTTTTTTTGCGCTATAGACAAAAAAAGAGCGACAATCTTGAAAAAAAAAACAATATTTTTAACTTTTTGCTATAATAAATATCCCCAAAAACTGAGTAATTAAAGTAAAACTAAACCAGAGAGGGGCACAGAGGATGTCCTCTAGCTAATAAAGGTAAGAACAGATATTACTATGTGTCAGCTTTTAGGATTTTACTTTTAAAGTAAAATTGTCAAGAGAGAAATATAGGGCTGCTATTGCTGACTTCCTTCTATAAAAGCAAATTGACTGGCAGTTATTGGATAAGAATGGCAGACATCCCAACCTGCAGAAACTAATTTCAGGGAGGTGGCAAACTCATTTCAGGGAGGTGCCGCTTCACGCCCGCAAACGCCCCCCCACCCCCCCCCCCACCCCCGCGGCAAAATATTATTTAAATCACTTTTTCAATATTTTTTCGCAGTGCTTCAGGGGAGGGGGATGGGGTGGGTGGTATCAGTCGTTTTTTTTTTTTTTAATTTTTAATTTTTTTTTTTTTTTTACAATTTAATTTGTTTTTAATTTTTTTTCACAATGCTTTTTGGGGGGAGGGGGTTGGGGCAGTGGACAGTGTTGGTAGGGAAGGGGAGAGTGGTGTCAATAGTTTTTTTATTTAATTTTTTTACACTTTTTCATTATTTTAGAGTTTTTTTTCACAAAAAAAATTTTTTTAATATTTTTTTGGGGGGCTTTGTTGAGATGTCAGGGGTCTAAACAGACGCCTGACATCTCCCCTTTGAGACAGATAAAGGGACTGAGGACACAGATTCCCCAGTCCCTTTCTCGGCACTAAAGATGAATGAACAGGAGACAGAGGCTCCTGTCCATTCATAAACTGAGCAGAGTAAACACAGTTTACTCTGCTCATTTATCACAGAACACAGGAGCGATCTCGCTCGCTGTGTCCATTAACTAGTTCCCCCTGCAGCCGGCGGGAGAGGAGAGGAGGGGAGCTGGCTGCGGGGGATGAGGGGGGCCGGAGGAGAACAAGGGGGGTGCGGAGGGGAACAGGGATGAAGAAGGACACAGAGGGGGCCGGAGGAGAACGGGGGTGAAGAAGGACACAGAGGGGGCCGGAGGAGAACGGAGGTGGAGAAGGACATGGAGGGGGCCGAAGGAGAACGGGGGTGGAGAAGGACACAGAGGGGGCCAGAAGAGAACGGGGGTAGAGAAGTACATGGTTGAGGCCGGAGGAGAATGGGGGCGGAGAAGGACATGGAGGGGGCCGGAGGAGAATCGGGGTAGAGAAGTAAATGGAGGAAGCCGGAGGAAAATGGGGGGCGGAGAAGGACATGGAGGGGGCCAGAGGGACATGGAGGGGGCTGGGGGAGGAGCACACAGAGCAGCTGGGAATGATCGGTGCAGCAAGAGGGACGCTGTGATCACCGATCTCCCTGTATAGCTTTTTAGCTGACAGACACAGGAGGGAGAGAAGGAGAAGCGGCTGTCAGCTAAAAATCTATACAAAGGAGATCGGTAATCACAGCAGATCTCGGCCGCACCGATCATTCCCGGGAGATCGGGAGGCGCTTGCGGGTGTGCGGGAGCCACCGCAGAAATGCTGGGGTCTCCTATACCTTCCGGGAGACTTGAGATATCTGGAATGGTGCAAAGCCAAGCTGTTTGTCAAGATATGCTCTATGTGCTATATATACAACACTGCAATATAGTGTCTTTACACTTATAAAACTCACTGAACTATGAATTTTCTGTAGCTTTGGACAATCCTTTGCTATTGTGCTGTGATTATCACATTTAGGAAGACTGTGGCCTGGTAGTGATCCAGGGAGGAGGTGTTTCAATTTAAACCATGCAGCAACATTGTTTTCTCTGGATTTGAATGGCTGCTATATTGCTCCTCTGGCTTCAATACTTTTTACTTTCCCAACCTGGAACCAACATAGATCAGGAAAGTCAGTATCTTTTAACACATGATTGTTACCTCTCACTGACTCAAAATATTGAAGCAAAAGGGTCCTCATAACAACTAAGCAATAAACTTTCCTTTTACTAGTTCCAGACATTAGATGTGCTACACACACCCAAAAAAAGTCATCATAGTACATAGGACATGTGTAGCATTTCCAGTCCTTCTGCCCTGCTGCCGGGATCCGCCCTCCCCTACATAGCAATTCTGGAGATAGATAATTTCATAGGGCAGAAGACATATAGTCCACATCTTCAGTAAGACAGTATTTACTAGTATACTTTTTCTTTTTCTGTTCATCTCATTTTATATGTGGCCAATAGATGGGAGGAAAGACAGATGTACCTCATCTCTTTATACCAGTTGGTGTTGGTGAGTAGACCTTAGAGATTATATATCCTCTAAACAGCCAGGAGCCTTTATATTGAATGTAAGAGGAGATAATAACCCTCATATTGTCTATATGTATATATCAAGAGAAGTTTCACCAATTAAACTTGGTAGATGTTTATATTACCAATAGCGATAGAATGTTACCTGTTATGTCAATTTACATACCTTTTATGATTTAGAATAAAGATTGAGTTTTAGTTAAGTGGCCTTTTGGTGCGTACGGAAGATCACCCTTGTCTAGTTCTAGTTCATTTTTGCCACAGTAAAGTGTTATATATATATCACAAGCTTTTGTATATATAGTATGTATTTTTGTATCTATTCTGTTCATTCATCTGCACGTGATGTCAGTTAAAACAAACTGCCAAGTAAAAAAAAGGTTTTGTTTTAGTTTTTTTTAATAGAATGTTCCTCTGTACAACCCCTTATGAACCCTTAGTTTTCTCTAATCAGCCACAATTAACTCCTTATTCTCCTTCTCCATTCAATTATTATTTTCCTACTGATTTTTTTTGTTCCTTTCTAGTTTTGTTTTGTTCAGTAAATTTTTTACACATTTAACACATAACACATTTAAAAAAGCTTAAAATGTAAAATAATAAAATAAAATATGTTAATAACTTTTCAATGCTTTGTATCAGAATAATAATTTTAGTGTCAAACGGGACAAATTATAGGTTAAAATGTGCACTTTTTGTCTGCAGTAATACTATTTCTAAAATATGTATCTTTAAACTAGCACTGGTCAACAAAAAAAGAAAAACTGCATTTTGTTTAGTTTTGTTACATTTTATTGTCTAAGGATTGGGAAACAAAAGTTATTGTTGCAAGACAAGAACACAAAAAGAAAGCCTTTTTTGTTCTTTAAAAAAAAGTAAAAAAAAAAAAAGTATTATCTTGTTATCTTAAGTAATGGCACAGTTTTTGCCAAATAAACAGCAAAATTGTAAAAATGTGGTCCTTAGTGAGGGGAATTGGATAAAAATTGCTAGCAAGAAGGCTTTTTGTTAGAGAAGCAAAATAATATGTCTGTTCTGCAATAAATGCTTCCTGTGAAGCTCAATGTGCAATCTTGACGTGCCTTGGTGCTGGAATGATTTAACTTCTGTACAAATGCAAAGAAGTTATTTGATTCTAGGCTGACCAGTCAAGATGAAGAGAAGCCAGTGAACCTGGAGGAAAACCTGACAAAGATGGAAGTACTGGCAAGGGATCTCACATTGCTAGAGGGCAGGTAAATACTGCAGCAGCGGGCTGTAGTCAACAGGAGTGATGTTTAAGCACAGAATGTATGTTCTCTGCCACTTATTGTTTGAGTGTGCTCCAGCAGGGTGTGCTAGAGAGGTATCTTTCTGTGTTATTAATGTTTAATGACTTAAAGTGTAACGCTACTTTCATGGGGGAGAAAAAAGCAAATAAAAAAAAATAATATAGCATACAATTGCGCCTCAAGTCATATTTGTAATAGAATGTTATTAACTACTTAAAGACCGGGCCTATTTTTCAGACATGGTGTTTACAAGCTAAAATCATTTTTTTTTGCTAGAAAATTACTTAGAACCCCCAAACATTATATATTTTTTTCAGACACCCTAGAGAATAAGATAATGGCCGTTGCAATACTTTATGTCACACCGTATTTGCGCAGCGGTTTTACAAGTGCAATTTTTTTGATTTTTTAAGACACCAGTAAAGTTAGCCCAATTCTTTTTTATATTGTGAAAGATAATGTTAAACTGAGTAAATTGATACCCAAACATGTCAAGGTTCAAAAATGCACCTGCTCGTGGAATGATGACAAACTTTGACCCTTAAAAATCTCCATAGGCAAAGTTTAAAAATATCTACAGGTTACCAGTTTTGAGTTACAGAGGAGGTCTAGTGCTATAATTATCGCTCTCACTCTAATGCCCCGTACACACAATTGGACATTGATCAGACATTCCAACAACAAAATCCATGGATTTTTTCTGATGGATGTTGGCTCAAACTTGTTTTGCGTACACACGGTCGCACAAAGTTGTCAGAATTTCCGCTTGCTAAGAACGCGGTGACGTACACCATGTACGACGAGACTAGAAAAGGCCATTTCAGAACCAAGCACGGCACCCTTTGGGCTCCTTTTGCTAATCCTGTGTTAGTAAAAGTTTGGTGAGAGACGATTCGCGCTTTTTCAGACTCGTGGTTTTCAGATCATTTTCTGCTGTTCAGTTTGTGCTTGTGGGTTTGTATCTGCTCTTCAGTGCGTGCAAGCAAGCTACGCGTGACTTTGTCATTGTGTTCTTGTTCGTTCGTTACTGTTTTTCAGGTCGCTCTTCACAGGCCTTGCTGTTCTTCAGTGCGTTCTGTTACTTCGTTCTGAGCAGACGACCGTTTTCTAGCCATGTTGTGTATACGTACTCCTCGTAGAGTTCGTGCTGTGCGGGGGCTTGGTGTTGGGGTCTGACCTTGACACAAGTCCAGTCCATGAACAGGGTGGGGAGGAGTTCATGGACCAAGAATTGGTTGCTTCAGCGTGACCAGTTCTGTCATATGCCTTTGCTCCGTGAGATCCGTGAGAATAATCTTGATGATTTCAGGAACTTTCTCCAGATGACGGACCCCGTATTTCACCATTTGTTGGCTTTGCTGACCCCTTATATTAGCAGGCAGGATACCTGCATGAGGCAAGCCATCACTCCGGAGCAGAGGCTCGTCACCACCCTGCGGTACTTAGCGACGGGGAGAAGCCTGCAGGACTTGAAGTTCTCGACAGGCATCTCCCCCCAGGCTCTGGGGATCATTATCCTAGAGACCTGTTCTGCCATCATCCAGGTCCTGCAGAAGGAGTATATTAAGGTAAGATTTTTATCCTTTAATATCACATTTTATTATATATAATGTTTGCTAATATATTGTATTTCTTTCCTCATTCCCTAATTACCATGATTGTAATATGCTGTGAATGTCCCCTTTCTCCTCATGCATGCTGGATTTTTATGTCATTATTTTTGTTGTCCTTCATACATATTTGCCTTCACTTACCTCCCCAGCATGGTCTCCTGCCCTATATTCACCTCATGTAGTCACTTAACAATGTATTTTATCATTGTTTATAAGGGGGTGAGTGGCGAAATCACACCCAATACCCACCTGAGTGAGTTGGCCCATCCCCCTCCTCCTCCTCCTGCTGCCACAACTCCACCACCACAGCCACAGCGTGGAAGAAATCGTGGAAGGAAGACCAGAGAGTGATGGTCCTGGGTTCAGTCTGGTCTGACAAAAGATGCAGTCTCTTGAATGACCACAGCCTGGGGACACAGATGTCATCTGCTGCTTTCCGGATCTCTGGGACTTCTGGACCAGACTGCACTCCCTTAGATATGGACTCCTCAGGCCACCAATTTTGCTGTAAAAGAATTGATGTGTGCCCTGGGGGCCAAAGGCTTCACCAATTTCTGCTGTTTCTCCAGCGTTGCCTCCCTCTTTGTTTGGTTGTGAGCCCTTAATAAAGGAATTTTTGTTTCAATTATACTCGCCTATGTGTGTTTTCCTTAAAAAAAAAAAAAAAACAGTTTGTTTGTGAGGATTCAGGTACATTTCAAAATACAATGTGAAATTAACAAGGGACACCAACACCAAACAATCTCATTGAGATTAAATAATACAAGATATCAATGGTGTTGTGGTAACTTGACACACAAAACACACACAAAAATATTCTGGAGTAAAAACCAAAAAAAAGAAAAAAAAAAACAGCCTTGAAAAAAATACAAACCCCCCAAAAAAAAATTAAACAGCCTTGAAAATTTAAAAAAAAAAATTAAAAACAACCAAAAAAAAATTGGTCAGATGTGACAAATCAAAATATATTGAGGGAATCCCGATGAAGAATAAAGAAAGAAGTTTGTGAGAAGTCTGTGTGAATATGAGCAGCAAAACTACTTCATTCTTCTCACATTATAAAGATGAACAGAGTACGCTGTATTAAACTATTTAAAACATTGCAGCGTGACGAAAGTGCTGTATCCATTCCGAACGCTCATTTTACCAGACCGAGCTGTTCCGTCTCAGAATTTCTTCTGAGCATGCGTGGCACTTTGTGCGTCGGAACTGGCCACACACGGCCGGAATTGACGCAATCAGATTTTGTTGTCAGAAAATTTTATAGCCTGCTCTCAAACTTTGTGTGTCGGAAAATCCGATGGAAAATGTCCGATGGAGCCCACACACGGTCGGAATGTCCGACAACACGCTCCGATCGCACATTTTCCGACGGAAAATCCGACCGTGTGTACGGGGCATAACAATCGCGGCTATACCTCACATGTGTGGTTTGAACACCATTTTCATATGCGAGCACGACTTACGTATGCGCTTGCTTCTGCGCGCAA